>NW_027206563.1:0-342113 GCF_024711535.1 Dipodomys merriami | reverse complement strand
ACATACAAAGAAAGAAAGAGATAATCTTTTAAATGCATTAGAAACAAATGAATGAAAGAAAAGACATTAAAATACATATATAAGGGTTCATTTTCCTCACATTACATTATCTGAACTTTTCGGCTTGACTCATACATATACTACATATTGCAAATAAGGGAAACCATGGCACCTATGTGTCTTTGTGCTTGGCTACTTCACTTAATATAATTTTTTCCAAGTCTTTCCATTTCCTAATAAATGGTGCAATGTCATTCTTTCTGATCGAGGCATAGAATTTCAGTGTGTATATAGAGCACATTTTCTTGATCCATTCATCTATTGAGGGTCATCTGGGTTGGTTCCATATCTTAGCTATGGTAAATAATGCTGCAGTAAACATAATTGTGCTGGTAGCTTTAGTGTGGTCTTGTTTGTAAACATTTGGGTAAATGCCCAAAAGTGGGATTGGTGGGTCATAGGGCAGCTCTATGTGAAGTCTTTTGAGGAACCTCCATACTGCTTTCCAAAGTGGTTGAAAATGTTTACACACCCACCAACAATGCAGTAAGGTTCCCTTCTGTCCACATCCCTTCCAGCATCTGTTGTTGTTAGAGTTCTTGAATTTTGCCATTCTAATTGGAGTCAGGAGGTATTTCAGTGTTGTTTTGATTTGCATTTATTTTATGGCTAGGGAGGTTGAACATTTCTTCATGTGTCTATTGGCCCTCCTTCTTTCTTCTTCAGAGAAGTTTCTCTTTAAGTCATTAGCCCACTTATTTATTGGGCAGTTGTTTCTTTGAGGATTTGTTGTTGGGGGATTTAATTTTTTGAGTTGCAAGCATATTTTAGATATGAGACCCTTGTCTGTTGTATGGCTAGTGAAGATCTTCTCCCAATCCGTGGGCTTTCTATTGACCTTGCTAGGTATGTCCTTTGCCATGCAGAAGCTCTGCAACTTCATATAGTCCCATTTGTCCAACCTTTCTTTGATTTGTTGTGTTTCTGGGTCTCTATTAAGAAAATTTCGGCCTGTGCCAAGGAGACCTAGGGTTTCTCTTATTCCATCCTGTAATGTTTCCAGAGTGTCTGCTTTGACACTGAGGACTTTGATCCATTTGGAGTTGATTCTGGTGCAGGGTGATATATAAGGATCTAGTTTTAATTTTCTACAAGTAGTTATCCAATTTTGCCAGCACCATTTACTGAAGAGGCTGACTTTCTTCCATTCTATTTTTTTAGCTCCCTTATCGAAGATTAGATGGCTATAGGTCTGTAGGTTCATTTCTGGGTTTTCAATTCTATTCCATTGGTCCTGAGGTCTGTTCTTATGCCAGTACCAAGCTATTTTGATTGCTATGGCTTTAGAGTAGAGTTTCAAATTTGGTATTGATATTCCTCCAGCAGTGCTCTTTCCGTTGAGGAGCGTTTTTGCTATTCAGGGTCTTTTAATTTTCCATATGAATTTTTGGATTGCCTCTTCTATTTCCGTGAAGAATGTGGTTGGAATTTTGATAGGTATTGCTTTGAATTTTTAGATAGCCTTGGAAAATATTGCCATTTTCACGATGTTAATCTTTCCAATCCAGAAGCATGGGAAGTTTTGCCATTTTCTAAGTTCTGTTTTGATTTCCTTTTTCAAGATTTTTAAGTTTTCATCATAGATGTCCTAGGTATTTTATTTTTGAGGGGGTTATTACAAATGGAGTTGCTTTCCTAATTTCAGCCACACTTTTCTCATTGTTGGCATAAAGACAAGCCATTGATTTTGGGGAGTTAATTTTATACCCTGCTACTTTGCCAAAGTTTTGAATCAGCTAAAGCAAGCTACTTTTAAGAGAAAAGAACAAGAAAACCTGAGTATGAAGGCAAGGCCCTAAACCCCTGACTTCCCAGAATGGAAAGTGGATCAGTCACGGAATTCAACAGTTTGTGCTTATTCTTTTTATCACAGCTGAATAATACCCCTTCAGTTCTAGGCCCTCCAATAGGTAATGGAAGTTAGGCTTGTTCTTTGCTTCTGGCACACAAATAATTTGTGTAGAAGAAACCTATCCTCTTGCTTCCTAGATTCCAGGGTTCAGCCTCTCTTGTGAATCACGGTGGGAGGTGGATGGCAGTGTGACAAGAGGTTCCAAATAGAGTGACAGCAATGATAATGAACTTGCAGCTGGCAGCTGGATGCCAGGGCTAGGTGGCAACTTGTAGTGCCCTCTGATTACTCAGCAGTAGGGAGACTGAGTTGGAGCACCTGCTGGCTCTGCCTATCAAGTCCACCCCACCACCAGAGGTATAAATGGGGATCTGAGTTGGCTGTGTCAGATTCCTGCTCCCCAATGCTACCTGTTTTCCTCTGTGCGTAACACTGCTGAGGACACACATCCAACTTTTCTATAGCCTTGCACAATGAGGAAGATTGTGTACATATAGGCAGGCCAGAGTGGCAACCAGATTGGCGCAAAGATGAGCATGGCATTGGCCTAGGATCCTAGTCTCAAATATAGGGGGAGGAGGAGGAAGAGGACAGGGTTGGAGGGTGGAAAAAGTGGTGGTCTTGGCTAGGCTGAGGTAGGTGGGGCTCCATAGTGGTCCCTAACCTTCTGCAAATAAAGTCCCCCAGATAGCTTCCCCAATTTCCCTAATTTGTGTGGCCCGGGTGAGTGTGGTTTTTAAATAAGGCTGGGGTATTTTCAAATCCTTTGCATGACTGAGTCTTACCTGAGATTCAAGTCATTGTACTTAGTAACCTGGGAAGAGAATAATGCATTTTGGGTCTGGTTTGAATGAAAGGAATTCAGTGTCTTTGAGCTGACAGATACGGAGGATTCCCTTTCTGCCAACTGATGAGTGTCAAATAATTGAGAACAGTTCTTCCATCTTAATGGAAATTTCTCTGAGTTCTCATGCCTCATTTCAGCTCCGTTAAGTTGGGTGATCTCTAAATCAGTGGTTGTTGGTGTATGCTCTGAGGACCCTTGGAGTTCTGGAGACCCCTCTAGCTGAGTCTTCAAGATACTGCTTTGGCGGATGGCCAATAGACACATGAAGAAATGCTCAACATCCCTAGCCATAAAAGAAATGCAAATGAAAAACATTGAGATACCACCTCACTCCAGTTAGAATGGCAAAAATCAAGAACTCTAACAACAACAGATGCTGGAAGGGATGTGGACAGAAGGGAACCTTACTGCATTGTTGGTGGGAGTGTAAACATTTTCAACCACTTTGGAAAGCAGTATGGAGGTTCCTCAAAAGACTTCACATAGAGCTGCCCTATGACCCAGCAATCCCACTTTTGGGCATTTACCCAAATGTTTACAAACAAGACCACACTAAAGCTACCAGCACAACTATGTTTATTGCAGCATTATTTACCATAGCTAAGATATGGAACCAGCCCAGATGCCCCTCAGTAGATGAATGGATCAAGAAAATGTGGTATATGTACACAATATAATTCTATGCCTCCATCAGAAAGAATGACATTGCCCCATTTGTTAGGAAATGGAAAAACTTGGAAAAAATTATATTAAGTGAAGTAACCCAGGCCCAAAGAAACATAGGTCCCATGGTTTCCCTTACTTGCAATATCTAGTATATGTATGAGTCAAGCTGAAAAGGACAGATAAAGTGATGTGAGGAAAATGAACCCTTAGATATGTATTTTAATGCTTTTTTTCTTTCATTCATTTGTTTCTAATGCATTTATAAGATTATCTCTTTGTTTCTTTGTATGTCCCTCCCCCACAGTATAACCCCTGCTTACACAATATTTGATGTCAATATAATTTGTGTAGGAGATGGGGAAAAATATGTCGTTTAAGGATACAGGTGGACCTGATACAACAATGAGAAGTACAAGTTGTAATGTCGAAAACGAGCTTTACAACGTTGGTGCGGGGGGGGGGGGGAGAGGCTTGGGGGGGGCTGGGAAGGGACGTGAAGGGTAAACAAAGGAGGAGGCTGCAATGCTTGATAAGAAATGTACGCATTATCCTGCCCATGTAATTGTAACCCCTCTGTACAGTATGTTCACAAAAAAAATAAAATAAAATAAATTTAAAAAAAAGATACATCTTCGGCAATATCATCTCCATATAAGTCCACGTTCTCATCATAGAATCTAAACAGAATATGGTGTCATATAAGATGGAATACTCATAGAAGAATCTAGAGGTCTTTTATTCAGCCAGATCACAGAGATTAACAAAACTAAAATACCACCAATTTCTGTGCTTTTTTAATTTAGAAAATGTAATCATTTTTTACAAATATATTGGTGTCAACAGGACATGCGTTTCTTATAGTTACATTAAAATGCATTGTCCAGGCAGTTAACGTCCTAGGCCATAATACACATCTCTTTCCATCTCAGTTTTAGGAAATACTAAACGATGAGCACAGCATTGACTGCACTGGAAACTACTATGGAGACAGCAGCTTACAGCTGCAGAGAATCAAGGTATATTACAATGAGGCAGCTGGTGATTGTCTCCCATCTGGCTTCCCATACCATGGCACAATAATTCCCTAAGGAAACTAATGACAAGGAATGAGTTGGTGCCTTTCTAAGGGTAGTATTGTAATTTGAATTTGGGACCTTCATCTTGTAAGTCAAGTGCTGTATCCTCCTGAGCCACTCAAGCAGATATCTTAATTTTTGAGTATACTCTTGGGAATTTAAATACAATCCAAGATAAGGACTCAAATGTTTTTATTTCATGGTATTGTTTCTAACATATTTATAAGAAGATTTCTCTGTAGCTTTGTATGTATCTCCCCCATGGTATAACCCTGTTTTCATTGGATGTGATGTTGGTATAATTTGTGGACGGGAAGGGAAAAATCAAACTGTTCAAAAAGGTATGCAGGTGGACCCATTCCAACAATGAGATGTTCAAGACGTTATGTAGAAAACGAACTTTACAGCTTTGGCGTTTGGGGGGAAGGAATATGAAGGGGTAGAAGGGGAACAAAGGAGAAGGCAACAATGCTCAATAAGAAATGTATTCATTACCTTGTTCATGTAGTTTTAACCCCTCTGTATGGTATTTTCAAAATAAAAAAAATTGTAAAAAAAACAAATACAACCCAATGCCATTTTATTGTGTGCGAGTCATCCTTCTAAGCTGAAGATCTTGGCACTGACCATGAGCTTCTTTTGCTAAAGGCTAATATTCTACCATTTAAGTCACATCTCCACTAACAACTATTTTGGCTAATTTCTTGGAGATGACAGTCTCCCAGACTTTCCTGCCCCAGCTGACTTCAATTTGTGATCCTAAATTCTCAGACCTTTGAGTAGCTAGAATTACATGCTTCAGCAACCAGAGTCCAGTTACATTGCCCTCTTTAAAACACAGATTGCATTCCTAAAAAAAATATTTTAATTCAAAATTTAAAATTTTTGGGGGGTCCGGATGTGGGGCCTGAACTCTGGGCCTGGATGCTGTCCCTGAGCTCTCCAGCTCAAGGCTATTGCTTTACCACTTGGACCACAGCACCACTTGTGGCTTTTTACTTTTTGCTTATGTGGTGGTGAGGAATCGAACGCAAGGCCTCATGCATGCAAGGCCACCAGCCACACTCAGCCACCTTCCCACCCCCAATTTTAAAATTTTAAAGAGGGATGTTCAGTCACTAATATGCATGAGAATAGTCCAAATTACAAAGTATAAACTAATTGTCTCACCCTGAAATCTATAACACTTCTGGTCTTGAGCATTTTGACTATGAATACTTAGCCAACAATAATTTTTTTTAAGGTTTTAAAGTAAGAAAGCATTCTTCTGATGTAGAAAAACTAATGTGTAAACATTGTTTTAAATGATTAATATTGCCTTTCCTAATACAGACAGCCTAACCGAAGTCTACAGATTAGATTTTGAATTTTTGTAACAGTCAATGTAAAGTTCATTTAATTTTATATTAAGAGTTTCCATTCTACATTAGGGTATAAAAACAGAATCATGGAAACTTGGCTTTCGTGTGTAATAAACCAATAAACAAGTTCAAACAAAAGGATAAAGCTATTTAATTTATTTGATTTGTGGATCTACATTTTGGGATGTTCTCACCTTGATATTTTGTGTAAATATTGTTTAAGTAACGTCTAAGATTCAATCTTCTAGTTCCTTGGTTGAAAATGGTTGTGTGGGATTGTGTCACTCCTATGAACAATATTTTAGATTGTGTCTTTATTAGATCCTGTATATCCAGCAAGATGGCCAGTTTTCTTTATGTGAATGTTTAGAAAAGGGGGCATTTTCAAACTGGTATTTTATCATTTTAACTGATGTCTCTTTGGCCAACTCAGGTTAAATGGCTAATTGCAAGTAATTGCCCAAGTTTCTTCTGAGTATTTGAATACAGGGATATGTGCTATTTGATAACCATTATTGTAACATTATAAGACAAAAAATATATATTGTGTATATTTTTCCCCAGGAAAGACTTATACTTGAATTCCCCCTATATCTACTTGCTGAATAGCCACACTTGGCTCTTTTATTTTTGTCGGACATGGGGCTTGAACTCTGGGCCTAGGCATTGTCCCTCAACTCTTCAGCTCAAGGCAAGCAGCTCTACCACTTGAGCCACAGTGCCATTTCTGGTTTTCTGTTAGTTTATTGGAGATAAGAGTCTCATGGTTTTTTCTGCCCGGGCTGGCTTAGAACAGCGATCCTCTGATCTCAGCCTCCAGAGTAGCTAGGATTACAGTCATGAGACACTGTTGCCTGGCACCTGTCTCATTTTCTTGAGAAAGCTAATTGGGGAAGGGAAAGGATAGTGGGATAACAACAAAGGGAGGGGTAACAATTTTTGAGAAGAAATGTAATTTCCTTACTCATGTAACTGTAACTCCTAAATGCAGCACATTTACAATAAAATAAAATTAACAACAACAACAAAAAAACCACAAAAGTTTCTTGCTTATAGGCGCTGGTGACTCATGCCTGTAATGCTAGCTACTCAGGAGGCTGAGAACTGAGGATCAGGGTTCAAAGCCAGCCTGGACAGGAAAGTCCCTGAGACTCTTATCTCCAATAAATCACTGAAAAAAACCTGTAAGTGGGGCTGTGGCTCAAGCGATAGAGTGCTAGTTTTGAGCTGAAGAGCTAAGGGACAATGCCCAGGCCCAGAGTTCAGCCAAATGACCAACCAAAAAAAAGTGGTTCTCATATTTCTTTTGCCCTGGAAGGCTCAAACCCTTATGCTCATCTTTGCCTCCTGAGTAGCTGAGAATTTGGCCACCATGCCCAAACAAAGGAATGAATATTCATGGAAATAGACAACTACAAATGTTAAAGTTGCTGAAACCTTTTGCATGTTGATTCATGCTCAAGATTTCTTTTGTTTTTCCATGTCCCAAATGCTGTAATTTCTGTAATAAATGCTGAGAGCCACTTAGAATCATAAGCTCTTCCCCTAAGTTCCTTGTCAAATATAGGTATAAGTCAACTCTTGTTCCCACAGGCAACAAATAAGTTCCTAGGGACATCATGGTGGACCTAGAGCCTGGAACCTTAGCCTCTGCCCAGAGCTTTAGGGCATACAACTTCATATTTGGCATGTCATAATGGTCCATGGGTCCTAACATCAAGGTACCCCAGTTCCCTTTGCTAGACAGAGCATTTATCCATCTAGATATCATCCACACATAACCCACCTATTCCAGTCCATGGGAGTCATGCACCTGGCCACTCAAACAACTCAGATCAGTGCCACTCTGCAAGCCCTCCATGACAGAGCAGCCTCTGAAGGGAAAGAACAGCCAGCAGAGATAACCTCCAGCAAGGTTTCAGGGCTTCTGATCATTTCAATGGCCTGGCAATAACAGGGAACCACTTCAGGACACCAGAAATGAAAACACAGCAACGTGTGAGCAAGGTTCAGACAAGTGCTTGCAGCTTAGCTTCCCTCTGACGTCATTGTGATCCTGTCCCTCCTGTGAAAGTAACTACAATTCCAGTATTGAGGCAGGGTTTGTTTTTCATTTCTAGAAGTACTTAGTTGGGTTAAAATGTATCTTCCTCCACATTGTCTTTACTTACTTTACAACCTGTGTGATTTTTAGGGTCCCAGAAACATTGAAATTATTCCCTTTATTTCACCAAATTGTATCTAAAAGAATAGCAGTGTTTGCTCAGAAGAGTCCTGGATGAGATGGAGTTCACTGAGGATGAGAGAAATATAAATGACCTAGTGTCTGAGTACCAGCAGTGACAAGATTCCACTACTGGTGAAGAAGGGGAATTTGAAGAAGACTTGGTGGAGGAAGAGGTTTAAGCCTTCCCATTGCTAGCAGTGCAACGGGAGTGCCAGAGCTTGTCTACTACTTCTCAATTGAATGGTACTATCCTGAACACTTTATATCCTGCAGTGCGGTCCATGCTGTATATCATAATGCCTAGCCTTGTCTGTCATGAACTCACTTACAGTGAATGTCAACAAGTGGCTTTATTTTTTTGGAGGGGTCCAGTCGTGGGGCCTGAACTCTGGGCCTGGGCGCTGTCCCTCAGCTCTTCAGCTCAAGGCTAGCACTCTACCACTTGAGCCACAGCACCACTTCCAGCTTTTTTTTTCTGCTTATGTAGTGCTGAGGATCAAACCCAGGGCCTCATGCATGCAAGGCATGTGCTCTACCACTGAGCCACCTTCCCAGCCCAATGTGTGGATTTCCTTTAAATAGGATTGTTTAAAAACCCCATTTATAAAAATAGTAATTGAAGTGGACCCTGAGATGAGGCCGAAGCTGGTATGATTTCATTTTGATCTAGGCCTTTGTTTTAGGGATTTTAGACTTGGTTGGCCTACTTCCTGGAATGTAGAAAATCCATCTGGTCCCCCTCCCCTTAACAAACTAACCCACCCTTGACCAGTTAAAGACTAACCCATAAAACAGGTTGTAATCTGGCTCCAACTGGTGACATCACTTGCTTACCATAAACCCTGCCTTTTGCACATGCTTACGTTAAACTCTGCCTATTGGCCACCTGTGTGTGGTCTGGTATGACTGTACAATCCTTTGTTTGTGTTATGATCCCAATGGTCAACTGAGGGTGACCAGGCTTAACCTCATAGGTTTTTGCCTTTAAAAACCAAAGAATGGGGTCACTAGGGGTCCCAGTATCAGCTCCCGATCCTGTGCTGTGGCTCTTACTGGTCACAGTAGGAACTTCCTCAATAGAGTTGCATCTTTGTTAACAAGTTTGTTGTGGTGGGCTCTGTCACTGTGGATGACTAGGTGGGTTTGCCTGCCTGAGTAGGGGTCTTCCTACTACATTTAATGGGGGATCATCCAGGATAGAGTTCTTAGCTGCTCCAAACTGAGGGGGATGGAAGTCCCAGGCATGGAAGACAGTGTGTGGGCACTCAGCTGTTGGAGAGAAGCTCTGAGAAAATCCTCAACGTAAGCGCAGTTGACCTAGATAACGAAGTCGCCAGAATGAGGTCAAAAGTTGAATGAGTCTGAAAGCAAGAGAGTCCCCTCCAGCCAAGGAGGTCCAGGGACTCCTGGACCCCTCAATTCCACCAGTCTTAGCAGTCCTAATTGGATGGGGGCTTGCTTGTGGAGAAAATAGGTTGAGAGAAAAAGTAACTTTTGGTTTTGGGATCCCTCCTCATTCTGTGTATAATCGTTTCTGTCTGTGTCTCATTGTGCTTTTGCTTTTGCTTGCCATGTTTTAATTGGATTTACTTTATGGGAAAAATATGGGACAAAGTAATTCCACTCCTGGGACATCCCTAGACCTTGTCCTACTTCATTTTAAATATTTCAAAAAACAAACAAACAAACAAAAATCCCTGCTAGTTCTACTTTTGTAACTTGCTTCTTTGTCAATTATGAAACTGACTCTGACCACCTGCAAGTGGCCCCAGTTAGATCTCAGCCTCAGGCCTCGGCTGAGGGTATGAGCATGGGGACAACCTGCCAGTCTGAGGGGACTTCTTTCTCTTGACCCAAGATGACAGGGAATTCTCCTCTGTCTTAGAAGGCCCCTGGGTCAATGTTTGCAGGAATCTAAAAGAAAAATCCTCCGGAGGTGAGCAAATGGGGTTCGAGTCCCTTGGTGAGTGAATGGTGGTGAGATATTGCCGCATTCACTGAGATCTGATTTTGTCTTTGTGGCCACTTATCTGTCTTGTTTACTTTGGTGTGTTTTCTGTTCTATGTTTTCTGAGGTAGGGAAGTTCTGGGTGCGAGTTGCAGGCTCACTCAACAGACTCTGGATTCAGCTTCCTAAGTGGGAGCAGCACAGAGTTCTGGTAAGGATGAGATGGGGCCAATTAGTCCCCAACTCAGACTTTGGTTCTTCTCTTGTCCTGTTTTAAAATTGGTTCTAGTTTTAAATGAGGATTCTTAGTTTTTGTGTTTGTGTTTTTGTTATTTATTTGAACATCTCTGGGAGAATAAAAGTTCCAGCCTCCAGCTAGGCTTAATCAGACCTGCTTTATCCCCCTCTGTGAGGCATGGAAGTTTGATGGACTAGCTTGGTCTCCTTCAAGCCTCAGACTGAATTTTCTCCCTATGGAGGTTGCCTGAGGGGAGGGTGTAAACTGCTGTGAGCCTGGTTGAGAGACATTCAGCTGGTCCTGTTTAGTTTCAGGTGACCCCCCCTCCCAGCCTTCCTCCAACTAAAGGTATTCAAAAGATTATTTGGTGAAATGCCTTAGGAAACATTCAAGCCCTGGGAAAATGAAGCTCAACAAAGGTGTTAAAAAAAAGGAAAATCTTGTCTTAAATTTTTGTTATCTGAATATTTTAGAAATTGTACGTACATGATGTTAATTTTTGCGCACTTTAAGATCAGTGTGAGAGTGTTTTTTATGTGTGTGAACATGTTCAAGATAAGAATTGTCAGCATATCATAACAATTGGTTACGTTTAAGTTTAAAATTCAAAAGGTTCTGAGGTTTGGATATTACCAAATATTTTGAATAATCTTTAAAAAAAAGCATAAAATGTTTTTTAAGGATTATTTAACTTGAAAATTAAAAATCTGGTATTTTGAAATCTAATATTTTAAAATGCACAAAGCTGTTTACACTGTAATCAAGTTATCTGCTTAAACAAAAATGTATTGGCTGGTTGAGATTTAGTTCCCTTGGTTAAAATTTGGGGATAAATATTGGAAATACAAATATAAAGTTAGTTTAACACTGTCAAAGATGTTACCTGTACTGTCTGTTTAAAACTGTGTATTTCATTCAAGAACCAAGAGAAAAGAAAGGGGAAAAACTTAGAAGCCAACAAAAGACCTATCTTTAGGGGTGAGGCAGAAATGCAGTTCAGCTGGTCATACATGGTGGGACAGGTTTGGGGGGGAGTCCACAAATGGTGAGATGGGCCCTGGGAGGAGTCCACGCATGGTGAAAGAGGGCAAGCTGGCGCAAACAGTTCATCTAACCCTAAAGATTCAGATTGGGTGTGTACCCATTCCATAGGAGGAGCCAAGTGGCCCATCTTTGTTCTATCCCTTTTCCTGTAGCTAGACACTGGAAACATGATGGTAAAAATTAGTGTTGTGATGATCTGATTAGTATTCCTAAAACTGCTCCTTGGATGTGTTAAAATTAAATTAAAGAGGTGTTATAAAGAGGATTAAAATTTTATTTGTATAATGTGAATTGCTTTCAATAATCTTCTACAATTAGGATATGTTTTTACAAGTCATAAAGGTGTTAAGTCTAGCTTCTTGGTACAGTGATGGTGATTGTAATTCTTGCATTAGGGAAAATTTATCATTGGTGTTTAAAAGTTTTATTGTATATCTGTTTTAAATCAAGCAGCCAAGAGACAATGAATGACACTTGGCCTCAAGATTTCAAGGGATCTTTGTGAAATGCAAATGAAAACTAAAGTATAAAGTATTAAAAGGGATTGAGAAGAGGCTTAAAAAAGTAGGAATTGATTTTTGGATATAAAGTTTAAAAGTAAAATCGTTCTGAACATTTGCCCCAAAGTGCACAAAGGAAAAATTAGGATTACCAAAATAATTTTGCTATTCCAGTTTGCTCTTATGTTTGTTTGTTTTTTTAACAGTTTCCAGCAAGCCCAGAGAAAAGCACAGAGGATTTTACAAGTTTGTCAGTTGTAACTCTGGCTCTTAATAAGTTCCAGGTAAGAGCATGCTTAAAAGTACTTCTATGTTGAAAACCATGTTGCTTTTAATTGGAGTAAAGTGGTCTTTTAGTTTAAATAGGGATACAGGTGGACCCATTGCAACAATGAGATGTACAAATCGTTATGTCGACAAATGAACTTTACTACTTTGGTGTGGGGGGTGGGGGGGATGGAGAGGAGATGGGAAGGGGAAACAAAGGAGGCAACAATGCTTGATAAGAAATGTACTCATTTTCTTGCTCGTGTAATTGTAACTGATCTGTACGGTATTTTCACAATTTTATATATATATATATATATATATATATATATATATATATATATATATATATGATTCATTGATCTGCACACAGGTTCAAAGCCATCCCAGGCAAAAAAAATCCCTGCGAGACTGTCACCTCTAATCAGCCATCAGAGTGCTGAAATTGCAAGCAGAGTGGCTTTGGGACTCAAAGTGGCAGACTGCTAGCCTTGAGCTGGAGAGCTGAAGGACAGCAATCAGGACCCAAGTTCAAGTCCAGCAACCAGCTAAGGGAAATGCCAATGTGGGATTTATCTCAGTGTGGAGAAGACACTCCTGGGACAAAATCAATGGAAGGGCATCCAGAGGCAGTAATCCACTGCTTGGGTGGCAGAAATAATGTCATATCCTAGAGTCATTTGTGCATGGCCCTTCACAAATTGGTCAGAGCCAGGAGGTTATGAGAAGATAGTTTGTAAGCATTCCTAATGTCCATGACTAACTACCTTGTAAGGGACATTAACTTGCCAATCCTCTGTGATAGTAGTAAAGAGCTAAAGTTATAAATTGTGAGGGATAGTTTAATTCCCAAGTCCTGTATGTGCTAAAAGCCCTAATTGGCATTAACTGAGCTGACACCAGCCTCATGAAATTCATCTGTCCCAAAAAAATGGGGGGATTATAAAACTGAGTGTGTTTCTATTGACATCTTTCTAAAGGCCTGCACAGATAACTTAGGCATTGTAAGGTCATGAGAGATCACATTCGTAAGTCATCCAGAAAGATGCTTTTGCAAACCAGAGTGCTAAACAAGCTACACTGCTGTAGCTGGAGAAATGGTCTGTAGAGTTGTCAAAAGTTAAAATATTGTTCTTAATGAAATCTTACCCTAGTAGCCTCTTTGTAAAATAAGCTAAGCTTATAAGTTCCTGGCAAGGTAGGATCAACGCCCCTCATGTCAGCTTGAAGAACTTACAGAAGATGGACCTTCGCCCATAAACCCCCTTTTAAGAACAAGAGTCCAGAGTCCATTTTGGAAAAATGAGGCAAAATATATAAAATAATAATTATTATTACTTTTTAGAAAAAGGTATAAAGAATAGTGTTAACAGGTGTGCAAAGGTGGAGACTGCATCTGTCAGAGATGATTACATCTAAGTCTTCTGTGTCTGTTTACCAAAATATCTGATTAGTAAAACGTTTGTCACTTTGGTAAATTATTCTAGGCTATTGTCTAAACAGTATTAAAAACCAACGGGGCCACAGCCTGCCAAGCCTATATAATGTATCCTTAACCAGTCTGTGTAGGAATTTGCAACCCAACACGAGTGTGACAGTCCTTTGGAGCCACTGCTGCTGCTACAGCCTGACAGTCACCTGGAGAAAATCTACATAGTTACCCTGACCACCTCCACTGTGGAAGAAATAGACCGAACTCCTGTCTGATTTCATCACCTGATACTGCATCACGGTTGAAAGCTGCTAAAACTAAGATCTTGTGGGACATTCTAACCTGGACTATCCTGAGTAGCAGTGAACAGCTAAGTACCTCTACACTCTTGAGTTCAAGCAGTTAATCTGATAGCTTCTAATAGATTACAAAACCCACCATTTCTAAAAAGAAATTGATTATATGTGTATGTAGAGGAGCCCAGTATGACCCCTGCTGTTACGCTCAGATGAAGTGTTGCTCAAGCAAGGCCAGAGGCTTGTCAACATACAGACAACACTTGTCACCATCTAAGCAATAATAGCTGAACCCCATTATAATGTCATCCCTCTTATTGTTCTCCTCCCTGATATTTTCAAAACTTTCCATAAATGTGTACAGACTTGCAGCATCCAGTGCTGTGGAAGGAAGGGTTGTTTCTGTTAAGCATGCTGCTGCCTTCTAAAATTATAGAATCTAAAGGAACAGTGGAGAAGCAGGGATCCCACTGAAAAAGAACTGTAACAAAATTAAAGCTTCTTTCTAACATTGAAATGTTGGACATTGCAGTTTCCTATCGGCAGACTTACTGACTTACACACAGGAGGACGAATGTGCATGTTCTGTGCAAGAGTTCTATCTGTTCTTTGCCACCACCATGTCCTTCTCCACAATGTGGCGGCTCAGATTGGACTTCATACTTGGAATTTCTTTCAAAGTTAGAGTTCAGGCAGCCAGTGACTTCTCTAGTTCCTGCATTTAAACATAAGAAAGATGATTTAAAGGAAACCTTAAGTCAAGCTGCTGCTGTTCTCACACATATAAGCAATTCCTTTGTTTAGATTCAAGGGGAGGAGGACCAGTCAAGGAAAGGCACCTTAGGAATGAGAAACAACCCTGGCCTCTTAAAGACCTACCTTGGTGGTCAGCCTCAAACCAAGTTGCTCTGAAAGGAACATTTATTCCTGCTTCCCTTTTCATTGCCTCAATTATCTCCCTAATGTTTAAATAACTCACTCTGGTATAAAATATAGGTCACCACTTCAATTTAGAGGACAGTGAAGTTAATATTTAGTTGAAATTTATTTAATAATGCTATATATATATATATTTAAAAGTTGATAAATAGGTGACATCTCCTTTTAATAAAACTAAAAAATGTATTGAAGTAGTCATCACATACAATTTCTCTTCAACAGTCATTATTTTTAGGCTAACTTTCTAAATGAAAGAGTATAAGACTTTTTAAAAATATAATTAGTGCAGATATATCAGCCAAAGTTTCATCGGCCTGTGGATACACAATTTGTTGGTTTGTCTATTTTTCTTTGTGGTGGCTATTAGGAAAAGTAGGAAACTATCCATAGTGATACCTGGCATTATTTTTTGCTCTATTTACTTTAATTTTTTGTGCTGATCCTGGGACTTGCACTCATTGTGTGAGCACTGTCCGTAAGCTTTTTCTGATCAAGGCTATGACTTTAAAACTTGGGCCACAGTTCTACATCCAAACTTTTGGTTGTTAGTTGGAAATAAGACTCAGACATTCTGTCATTGGGCCCAACATCAAACTGAGGTTCTTTTGTCTCACCCTCCAAAATATCAAGGATTATAAACACGAGCCACTGTTAGTCATATTATGTGTTTTTTAAAGAATCTGTCAATAATAATAATAGAAAACTATTACTATTACTAAAGGCTCAAACCTGTAATCCCAGCTATTTCAGACCTAAGATAGATAGGATCATGGTTTAAAGCTTGACTGGTCAGACAATTCAGAGTTTGTTATTTTTTTAACCCGTTGGCCCCAGGGTTTAAATTCAGGCCTAGGCACTGTACATCAGTTGCTTTTCATTAAGGCTAGTGCTCTACCCCTAGAGCCACAGTGACACTTGCAGCTTTTCCTGAGTAGTTTATTAGAGGGAAGAGGTAAGGAGACTGCACAGTTTGGCTTTGAACTGCCCTCCAAAACCTAATCCTTGAAAATAGCAAAATAGTGATGCTTACCATCAATTAAGCAGCAAAAAAAACCCTGAAGATATGGCTCATTTCTTCAGTGGTGTAGTGTCCACCCTGCTTGGAAAAAGTTACAGAAATTCAAGCCTCAGTGTTGGCACATATGTACACAGAAGCATGAACATACATACATACATATAAAGGTCCTATACACAATTCCATGGGATGAAAAAAGAGGTAAAAATGCTGGGAAGATGGCTCAAAATATTAATTTAAATTAGGAAAAAAATAAATAATTTCAATTGTTAAAAAAAATACTACCACAGCCGGGTGGCAGTGGCTCATACATGTAATCCTAGCTACTCAGGAGGCTGAGATCTGAGGATTTCAGTTCAACTCCAGACTGGGAAGGAAAAGCCCATGAGAGTCTTATCTCCAAGCAACCATGCAGAAAACAGTAGTGGCACAGTAGCTAAAGTGGTAGAGCACTAGCCTTGACATGAAGAGTTGAGGGATAGCACCCAGGCCCAGAGTTCAAGCCTCCTGACCAAGAAAAACAAACAAAAAATCTGCCATAGCTGATTGTGACTTAGGTGGTAGAGTGCTTTCTTCCCATATAGAGATATGAGTTCAATCCCCAGTGTTGTTCATAACAAAACAACCCAAGAAAAGCACACTAAGAACTATGTAACAAAAAATACAGCTTACATTGTAAAGAAAATTAAAACTTAGAAATATAATTGAGTAGAGCTAAAAGGAGAACCATGGCTCAATTGTTAGCAGCAATACACAGCATCAAGTAGGTATTAATTTCCATCAAAACAATCTAGACATTGAATCCAATACTTTGATAAGTCTACACAGCAATTTGTATAGATTGGAGGCACCATCAATTAGGAAAAATAAGCCTTGAGGAATGGCAGACAGGAACTCAAAAAGAAACAAGACATTTAGAGACATGCAAGCACATCTTCTTTGCTTCTAAATACACCCTGAGAAACAACAGGCTGCATTCCTCATTTTAAGGATAAACAGCAGTTGTATGGCAAAATGTATTTTCTCCTGGAAGAAATATACTAAAGAGTGAGTCACCAAATAAATAATCAAGAATTCAAAAGGTTTAACACCAAGAGTGAAAAAGACAAAATAAACAATTACCTGCATGACTTTATGACAGACTTTGCTTTATTAGAGAAACTCCCCTGATGTCAAGCAGCTCTATGCTTCTCTCTGTGACAGCACCCACATACTGAGTGTGCTTCTATCTGTCTGTTGCTGTTTGTTTGCTTGCTTCCTCAATAAAGCTATGCCAACTTTTCTTGCCATGGTGACTTCTCTGGAAATTCTTATTCCGTGACCAAAGTCAAGGACCTTAAGTAAAGAGAACCTAGTTCTGGAGGGAAACTTTAAAAACCCTCACCTAGACCCAGTGACTGTTGCTTCAAATACTTAAGAGCTGGGTGGGAGTGTAGCTCAGTGCTAGAGCACTTGCCATCCACGCAGAAGACCTGGGTTTGGTCTCCAACAATAGAGGAAGGGAGGGATTCTGAAAGATCAAAGACCCAAAGAATGAGGAAGAACAAGGGTGGACACATCACACCTGAAATGAAAATTTGTCACACTGAAACACAGTAATCAAGACAGTCTGATATTAAAGCTGAAGAAACACAGTAAGTTAATAGTAGAGAAAAAAGAACCAAACCTACCTGGGAACTTGAGATCAGATACTAGATTATGCAATAAACAGCCACTAGGATAGCTAGCTATCTATATGAATAAATACAAAGTTCACCATTACTTAAATCCTTTGCAAACAATTCCTAAAACAAATAGGGACGCAAAGGTAGAAAACAACTCATGGAATTTTAACGAATAACAAGTGAGTGTTTTAAGAATGGAAAATTATTTCCCAAAGGAAATAGAAATAGGAAAATAACAACAAATTTGTGTATATTACAACTTAATATCCATTATTCAGTAAGTGACAGCAAGAGATAAAAAGCCAAGTTCTATTAAGATCGAAGACACACCTCACAACCCCTGCACTAAAATTGGGTTTCTACAGGTCAGGAAGGAAGAAGAACCACTTACGTGGATCAATGGAATAGAATTAAACCTCAGAAATGAACACACAGATCTATAGCCACCTAATCTTCGAGAAGGGAGATAAAAAAATAGAATGGAAGAAAGACTGCATCTTCACTAAATGGCAAAATTGGTTAATCACCTGTAGAAAACTAAAGCTATATCTGGATATATCACCCTGCAACAGAATCACCTCCAAATGAATCAAAGGCCTCGGAGTCCGAGCAGACAAACTAAAAACATTAAAGTAGGGAATAGGAGAAACCCTAGTTCTTCTTGACACAGGTCAAAATTTTCTTAAAGAGACCCTGAAACACAACAAATCAAATAAAGGTCGCACAAATGGGATTGCATGCAGCTGTAGAGACTCTAAATGGCAAAGCACATAGCTAACAAGATCAATAGGAAGCCCACGTATTGGGAGATCTTCACTAGCCATAAAACCGAGAAGGGTCTCATATCTAAAATATACTTGGAGCTCAAAAAATTAAATTGTGCCACAAAAAATAGTCAAAGAAACAACTGCCCAATAAATAAGTGGGCTAAAGCCTTATAGAGAAACTTGTCTAAAGAGGAAGTAACAATGGCCAAAAGAAACATGAAGAAATACTCAACCTTTCTAGACATAAAAGAAATGAAAACAACATTGAGATTCCACCTCACCCCAGTTTGAATGGCTATAATGAAGAACTCTGACGGAGGCATAGAATTGCATTGTTTATATATACCACATTTTCTTGATCCATTCATCTACAGAGGGGCATCTGGGTTGGTTGCATATCTTAGCTATGGTAAATAATGTTGCAATAAACATACTTGTGCTGGTAGCTTTAGTATGGTCTTATTTGTGATCATTCAGGTAAATGCCCAAAAGTAGGATTGCTGGGTCGCCAGGGAGCTCTAGGTGCAGTTTTTTGAGGAACTTCCATACTATTTTCCAAACTGATTGAATAAGTTTAAACTCCCACCAACAATTGCCCCATTTTTTTTAGTAAATATACTTTATTCTCCTCTGTATTTGCTCTATACCTTGTTTTACAAAGTTATGAAGTTCACAGCTTTATGCCAAAATGTAAGAAGACTAGGCTTATTTGTTTATAAACATTTTTGCAGTCAGGTGTCATCTGAATTCTTCATTTGAATCCATACTCAATACTGAAGAAAAAAATCAGAAACCAAGGGTACTGGAGTAGAGTAGTGCTGTGGCTCAAGTGGTAGAGTGCTAGCCTTGAGCTGAAGAGCTCAGGGACAGTGCCCAGGCCCAGAGTTCAGGCCCCATGACTGAAAAAAAAAATCAATTTCATCAGTATTTTGAGGCTGGGAAGGTGCCTCAGTGGTAGATGTGACTTAGTGGTAGAGCGCTTGCCTTGCATGCATGAGGCCCTGGGTTCGATTCCTCAGCACCACATAAGCAAAAAGAAAAAACCGGAAGTGGCACTGTGGCTCAAGTGGTAGAGTGCTAGTCTTGAGCTGAAGAACTGAGGGACAATGCCCAGGCCCAGAGTTCAGGCCCCATGACCGGACCCCCCCCCCCCAAACAAAAGGGTGGATGGACCCGACTGAGCAAGTATGGAAGTGCTTTGTCCTCCGCCAAGTTCTATGTGAGAGTGGATGTGCGACCATCCACTAAACCAAAAAGCCCTGCTTCCCACACAGTAGCTGACTTCACCTACTGCCCTAAATGTGTGGTCCTGCTGAGCCGCATGGTGACCAGGGTTTCCCAGATTTGCTCTGAATTCAAGATTTTAATGCAGCTGAACTGGAATCAAATTGGGGTCAAAGGGGGAAAGGTTGTTGAAGACAGTTCTCCTATTAAGAAAAATACTGCCTCATTTTTTAGGAAATGGAAAGACTTGGAAAAAATTATGTTAAGTGAAGTAAGCCAGGCCCAAAGAAACATAGGTCTCAAGGATTCCCTTACTTACAATAAGTAGAATATGTCTGAGACAAGCAGAAGCAGTCTGACAAGTTGAAGTTAGTCTAAATGAGTCCCAAGATAAGGACTCAAATGTTTTTTTTTATTATTTCTAACATATTTAAAAGATGATTTCTTTTTTGCTTTGTATTTCCCTCCCCCATGGTATAACCCATGTTTTCCCTGTAGTTGATGTTGGTATAATTTGTGGAGGGGAAGGGTAAAAAAATTGTTTAAATAGGGATACAGGTGGGTCCATTGCAACAATGAGATGTACAAGATGTTATGTTGAAAAACGAACTTTACAACTTTGGGGGGCCAGGGAGGGAGATGGAGGAAAGGGATAGTGAGGGGAAACAAAGGAGGAGGCAACAATGCTTGATATGAAATGTACTCATTACCTTGCTCTTGTCATTGTTACCACTCTGTACGGTATTTTCACAATATAAAAAACTTATTAATACAAAAAAGAACTCTAACAGCATATGCTGCAGGGGATGTGCCCAGAAGGGAGCCCTACTGCATTTTTGGTGGGAGTGTAATCTTGTTCAACCACTTTGGAAAGTAACATAGAGGCTTCTCAAAAGACTCCACATAGAGCTCCCCTATAACCCAGCAATCCCACTTTTGGGCATTTACCCAAACGATAACATACAAAGCCATACTAAGGTTACCAGCACAACGATATTTATCACACCATTTTTAACATATGCAAGATATAGAAGCAGCCCAGGTGCTCCTCAGTAGAAGAATGGATCATGAAAATGTGGTATATACATACAATGGAATTGTATGCCTCCATCAGGAAGAATGACATAGCCCAATTTGTTAGGAAAGGGCAAGATTTGGAAAAAAATTATGTTAAGTGAAGTAAGCGAGGCCCACAGAAACATAGTTCCCATGGTTTCCCTTATTTACAATAATTAGTATATGTCTAGGACAAGTAGAAAATGTCAGAAGCTATGTTCTTATGATCTGATAAGATGAAAGTAAGTTAAATGCACCCCAAGATTGGGACAGATTTTTTTTTTGCCCTTAATGTTATTTTTTCTATCGTACCTATAAGGTACCATGTGATTTTTTTTTTGTTGCTTTGTATGTTCCTCCCCCACGGTCTATCCCATTTCACTGTATTCGATGTTGGTATAATTTGGGGAGGGGAAGGGAAAAAATCAAAATGTTTAATAAGGGATACAACTTGACCCATTGTAATAATGAGATGTACAAAACACTGTTAAAAAATAAACTTTACAATTTAGGCAGGGGTTAGGGATGTATAGTTGTGGAAATGGGAGGGAAGGGATGGTAGTGGAAAAACAAAGGAGGAGGCAACAATGCTTGATGAGAAATGTACTCATGTACATTTCTTTCTTGATAAGAAATGTACTCATTACCTTGTTAATGTCATTGTTACTCTTCTGTATGGTTTTTTCATAATATAAAAAACTTATTAATATAAAAAATAACTCTAATAACAGATACTGGAAGGGATGTGCCCTCATGTAATTGTAAACACTTTCTCATGTAATTGTAAACAATCTCTACAGTATTAAAAAAAAGTAAAGAAAAAGAGTTCATCATGTTCTGTAGCAGGTGGATCACTGGTTTGGAAGGACAGAATCTTTGCAGGCTCTAAGCACATAACCCAGGGCAATGCAGTCTATAGCCTGGAAACGAAGCCTGAAATACTCTGCGTATGGCCTTCCTTCCCTTGAAACCACAATTTAATAGGAAGAGGCAAATGTGTGTACCTCAAGCTTTGGTATGCACAGTTACAATCACATACACAAAAAACCCCACCCGGGGATTATTTCCCAGAAACGAGGAAGAAGGGCCACAAAATTGGTGTATCTGGGATGAGAGTAACTGGGACTACTGGGAGGAACCAGCAAGATGCAGTCCACAAAGTGAAGAACAGTTAACTGGGCTCCACCTCAGGGCAGTCTGCAAGACCTGGCCTTACTTCTCCTAGGTCTAATGTAGCACCTGCCTCGCGACTTTGGCACAACCTGCATACATTCCAGTAAACACATGCATTAATGCACAAAATCCATTACCAGCAATTTGTTCCCTCAATTGTAGAGTGGAAGGGCACCCACTTATGTCAGACAGGGACAGAAGGAGTGTTGGTTGAGGAGGACAGTAGCATCCACAGTTCCAGTACTATAACCTTGGGATACACAGACCATGGTGGAGAAAGCAAGTTGGGGAGGGGAGAAACTACAAATCTGGCCTCCCTTCTCTTGGTCCTGTTGAGCATCTCCAGTTCAATCTGGCATCATGTCTGTGTGTTCCTATGAATGTATACACAGGGGCACAACCCTTCTCCCAAGATCAGTTTCTAAGTAGGGGTGATGTGGTCCACTTACCTCGAAACCAGGGCATGTGGGATGGCACCATCACTTGGAAAGAAACAGACCAGAAAGATGGAAGCGTACCAGGTGAGGATGAAGAGGTCCATATGCAGAACCTCCTTGTTGCAGTTGAAGCTATAGTGGGTTGTTGATTGTGGCAGCATCCCCAGCTCTTGTCCCATAATCCCCAGGAAAACAGGCCACAGCCAAGAGAGGAGGTGGAACAGATGTTATAGAAGCCTCAGAAGAGGGGGTGGAACCAAATTTTCTCAAAACAGGGCTGGGGCTGTTCTGAAATTTCTCCCACAGGGGTCAGGGGAGAAATTACAAAACAAGGAATGAAGGAGAGGGGCTCATGTACCTTATGTGGTCCTCTGAAGATAGCTCCCACAGCTGGGCCCACATTGAGCAGGAAGGTCATATGGTGAAGCTGAAGATCCCTCAGGCTCCCCTAGTGGCTGTGCCAAGCATAACACCAGTTGAGAGAGGGAGGCAAGGGCTGCACCTCCAACCCCATAAATGCCAGTGGACATGGGGAAAACAAGGAACCCGAAACTCTACAAGTCATAGCTGGGAAGGGATGCTGAGAAAACTCTGAGCCAGGGCCTTCCTTCTCTGCGGCCACCACAACTGGATTCAGACCAGTCTGGCACCACTTCTGTGTGTTGTATGTGAACACATGCATGTTCCTTCACCTGAACATATTTTCCCACAGAGGGGCTGAGCCAGGAGGTAGACAGGGAGGGGGGGTGGGGCACTAGGGTCAAGAGGTGAGTGGGGATAAGGGTGGGCAGGGAGAGGGGTACCAGCTGGGAGGAGTTAGGCCCCACTTTCATTGATTCAGGACTGTTCAGGTATGGCTCCTGCCCATGGCCCCAAAACTGACCAGGAAAGTAGAGGTCCCACATGGTCAGGATAAAGACGAACCAACATTAGCTCCAGTACCAGCAGATGTATGGGAACTGAGCAACCAAATGTGCTACAAGGTCAAAGGTGTAATAGTGGACAGGGAAGACTCTGATTCCCTGCTTTCCTTCTCCAACGACTGTGTTGCCATGGTTCAGTCCAATTGCATCGTCTACTTACGTGCATGCCACACACATCCTTTCACACAGGAAGGGTTGGGATGCGGAATGGTGGGAATGGGTGGCAGGGGATGTAAGGGATGGGGGATGGAGTGGGGAAAGCAAAGGGTAAGGCAGGCACTTGGGTGAGGAAGCATGATTTGGGGTGGACAGGGGAAACAATTGGTTTTGGGAAGGTGAAGGACAGTGTAGGGTTGCTGATGGGCAGGGGGATAATGAGGAAGGGGACCCCAGTGGAGAACCTAGCAATAAAAAGGGGAGAAGAAGAGAGATTCAGCTCACTTAACACTTAAGAGCCCTGTCCTAGGGATGGCTCCTGCTGGGGGGCAGAGGAGAGAATGGAGAAGAGGGCAATGTAAGGGGGCGAGAGGAGGGGGACACTACATTGAATCTTGGTCTTTGGTGATGGCTCCAGCAGTTAACTGCACAGTGTCCTTGAAAGTGGAGGTTTGCTGGCTGGTGATGCCTAAGAGGCACTGGGGGGACCATGTCTCTGCAACAGATGCAGCACCAGTTAGGAGAGGCAACATCTTTCTCAGCTCCAATGCCTCAAGAAGTTCCTTCATAACAACAGGTGAATACTGAGGGCATGACCAAGAGGGGATGGGGGGTGACTTCTAAGTCCCTATCTTCCTTCTATGGAGGAGTTTCATTCCCTCACCCACAAATCTTCCTACACTGAGAAGAGTGGGGGCAGGTTGAGGGTGAGGTTCACACCATCAGTGGTGGAGAGGAGAAGATTAGAGGGAGTTGTGCCCCTTTACCTTGAAACTGGGTCTTGTAGGGTTGCCTTTGGCAGATGGGTCCCAACACCCTTAACCCAACTAAGGTTTTTGGGGCACTGGAGGGCCAGAGAACTGGGCAGGGGTGGCCCATGTGTTGAGGGGACAGGGGTGGGTGTGCTGAGTGGTGGTCGAAGTGGGATTCTGGCAGGGGATATTGGGGCCCAGGAAGAAGGGATGGGCCACTTCAGTTGAAACTGGTCTGAGATGGGAGGCTCCCATAGAGGAGCAGAGAAGAAAATGCAATAGAGAGGGGTTTAGGGAGGGGAGCTCTCTCACCTCAAATCAGGGTCATCATGGGATGGTGCCCACAGCTAGGCCCACACTGAATAGGAAGATGGAGGTCCACACAGTGAAGGCAAATATCCCTCAGGAAGGCACAGAACTGGTTGAGGAGATGGCTGTGAGGTCTGCATCTCCAGCCCCACAACCACCAGTGAACTCAGGTAAACCAGAGAGCCCTGGGGCTGTCCAGGCTTACCCAGGCATGGAGGAGGATCAGAGTCTGACCTGGGCTTTCCTTCTCTGTGGCAGCCATAGCTCATGTTTGGAACATTCTGGCACCTGGCATTATGTAGTAAGTGCTGGACATAGGCACATCCCCTTTCCCATGCCTGTGTTCACACGGAAGTGGAGGACCAGGCAGTGAGGGCTGTGAGATGGGTGGGTCAGGAGAATTAATGGAGCACTGAGGGGTGTCTGACATCAAGAAGGGGATTGATCCAAAATGGGGGGTAGAGCACATAGCAGGGTGGAAGGCTGGGAAAACATGGGGAGGTAATGGGCAAGGTACGTATCAGAGTGGAGGTGTTAGTAGGGAGGGAAGAAAAGGGGTTGGGTCCACTTAACAGAAACAGTGCTGTCCAGTAGAGTTCTCTCCATGTGCTGTGTGCCTGTGCTCATCTGTGATCTGTCGGAGGTAAGCCCAGCCTACTAGAGTCCCCATGCCCCAAAATATAGACTAAAGGAATGAAACTCCATCTAACTATTCACCTGGCAGGACAAAACTCTCTGGCATCCTGGGAAAAGGTTTGTAGTAAAGACCAATTCATAGAATAGCACATATCTGGGGTAACAGATTAATATTACCTATACCCATGAGACATAGTTAATGTATAAAATGTATTCAAGTGATAAGTCCTTTTCTTTTTTTTTTCCTTTTCCTTTCTGTTTTTTTCTCTTCCTTTTCTTTACCTCTATGTTGTTCCACAACTGGGGCTTGAACACAGCTTCTAGGGCATACAAAAATTCACTGCCCAAGGGTCTATTATTCTTCACCTCCTAGACCTCCATCTTCCTGGTCACTGTCAGCCCAGGTGCGGGTACCATGGTCAGATGTCATTACCAGCCTTCCTTCTCCCCATTTTCCCTCCCTCATCTCTCAATACACTGTAGTCAATCACAGTCTTTATGGTTTGGGTTCTTCAGTTTTGATTGCCTGAGGTTTGATTGGTCCAGATATAACACACTTGTTAGCTATGGCAGGTGCCAGGGGAGGCCTTTCTTCTTCTTCTTTTCCTAACACATCCCAGGAGAGTTGTCTGTGTTTCAGGAGATTTAGTTGAATTACTTTCCACTTTCTGGACTTGGCCTCCTGATTTTGTATCTTCTTTTGTATTTATGAGGATTGAACCCAGGACATTTCATTAGCTAGTCAAGAACTCTCAATGAACTATAAACCAGCACCAGAACATCTTTTTAAAATTCTCCTTACATCTGAGTGTAAGATGGAAAGAAAATGGTATATTCCACTGTATTGGAATGTTTCAAATTTTTAGGTTTTGAGTAATCTAGTTAGACACAATCATAGTCTAGAAACAGAAATGTTGGTAGAAACTGATATAGAAACAGAAATATTGTTAGAAACTTATTATGACAGGCTTTTCCTCACTATATAGCTGTTGAGGGATACAACATATCCTTGGAAACTTAGTGATGATGCCTTCAACATCTACTCATCAGGAACATAAGTTCATCTTAAGTGAGTTTACTGTGGTCTGAAGCTCCCCTCAGGTTCCTCCTTTTCTATCTTGCATGCTACATTCCATACTAACAATATCCACCATGCTCAGTCTGACTGTTTAGATTTGTTGAAAGGTTGTGAGTTAATGTATGTGTCATCCTAGACATCTTAACATTGAGTGACGTGAGGAACTTCACCACAAAAGAGATCAATTCAGTTGCATTGATGATTTAAGATAAATTTTCATATCTTGACCACAAGCCTCCTTTTGTAGGCCAAACACTTTAACTTGAACCAAAATGATGCTATGGCAAAAATGATCTTATAATAGTGTTTCCAAATCCAAACACGAAGTTCCTTTGCTTAAGGCAGAATGAAGTATGCCAGCCAATATATTCCCAGAATTTTTCTTGTGTTTTGACCATGTAAAAAATTTAATTTTGGTCATGAGGATTGAAATTTGGGCCTAGGCACTGTCCCTCAGTGATTCAGCCCAAGACTGGTGCTCACTTGAGCGACAGCTCCACTTCCAACTTTCAGGTGATAAGAGTCTGACGGACTTTTCAGCATGGGCTGTCTTTGTACCACAATCTCATATCTCAGCCTCATGAGTAGCTTGGATTACAAGTGTGAGCCACCGACGCTTGGCAATCATGTAAAAGTTTTAACCATAATTGAAAATGCTAATGTATTTTTTGCAAAAATGTATTTCTTAAAAATAAATATATTTAGAAAAAAATAAATATATATTTAAATTCTCATGCACTTTTCCCATTAGGCAGTTCAGATGATATTAATCTGAATTGTTGTCAGATTTATTTGTGTATATGTGTGATGATGTTTGAGTTTGAAGTTTGGCCCTGGGTGCTGTCCTCTATCCCAACCACCCTTTTGATTTTGCTTGCTCAAGGTTAGCGCCCTCCCACTTGAGCCACATCTTCCAGCTTTTTGTTTTTCAGATGGAGATAAGAGTCTCTTTTTTCCTGCCTGTGCTGGTTTTCAACCATGATTTTCATATCTCAGCCTCCAAAGTAATCCACTTACATTTAAATCAAGTGATCTACTGAGTGTTTCCCTGTCCTCTTTTGTGAAAATACACCCCTCCTCAGCATCAAAGATAAAAGAACAATTTAAAAGTTGTTATGATATTACAAATCCAAAGAAGATACTTGATATATTTATTATAAATGCTAAGATAAAAAATTTGGGGTTGTTGAAAGACAGAGTCTTTTTAGTGTCATTTTTGAAAAGTGAAAAATTTTTCAGAGCATTCTTATATAAAGGGAATAAAGTAGACCTGTTTTTGTGGAGTATTAATGATACGAACAGTCGTTTTTTGTGTAATTATTGTAGCTACTTGAAACAGTTTCAAAGCACAGATTCTCAGGTATATTTTCTGTGTAGTAATCTTTGAATTCTAAAATTCTTTGTTTTCTTCAGCATTTTCAGTTTGTCCTAAACAGCTATCTCATTTGAAAATACACCTTGGTACCAGGGGTCTTCTGTAGTTATTTTACATTTTAGGAAAGTAATTTTAATTTTTAAAAAATCAGAGAATCTAATAATGATAATAATTTTCTGATGTCTTTCACATTCCTCCACATTTAATTATATTGGTTTAATAGGCTATTAGTATATTTATTGGTTATTAAGTTTGATTGTGATTTTGGTTTTTGTACTGGTATTGGGGCTTGAAATCATTGTGTTGGCCTGTCACTAATGCCAGCATTGATGGCTCATTCCTGTAATGATGGCTACTCAGGAGACTGAGATCTGTGGATCAAGGTTCAAAGCCAGCCTGGTCAGGAAAGATCATGATGCCTTTGTCCTCAATTCATGACTAAAAAGCCAAAAGTGGAGTATGGCTCAAGTGGTAGAGCACCAGGCTTGAGCAAAGAGCTAAAGTGCCATTATGTGTAGTTCCTGCCAAGGGTTTTGCTCTCTTTGAAGGGTGAGTTCCTTTTCTTTCCAGGTATACCTGAACATTTCACAGCTTTATGTATGTATCCACATGTGAATAAGGCTTTTGTAAAATGTCATTGCAAACTTGATTCTTCTCTTCTCACCATTAGTGAGTTTGTTGGTAGCCTGAATTGTTCTAAGAAAAATGGAATGTTCTAGAAATTTCCATGGGATGTTTATAGACGTAGGTCAGAATTTATAGTTCTTTTGGATATGATATCTCTATGGAAGTCCAAAGATATCTTTAAGTACTTTGTCCAAATGAGACAGGAATTGAAAACACTTTAAATTTTTTAGTTTTAATCAGTCTCGTATTGATTTGGGATATAGGAATTTTAAATGCTGTAATCAACTAATTTCATTTGTAGGAAAAGTGACAGAAAGGAATGTAGCTGACGATATAGCATAAGTTTTCCCTTTGATTAGTTAAGAAGTTTAATTTAAACTAAGATACAAATCCAATTTCTGTAATTAGACTAAATTAGTAGGAAAGTTACTTTGTTTGCAGTAACAATTACAATATGATATATAGAAAAGTGTGTGGCCAACATATTTGTGTAGTTGTGTAGTTAGATATTTTTATGGTGGTGTTATAGAATTTTAATAAATTACTTCAAGCACAAGGAAAAACTTTGAGAGATGTTGGAGCTTTACACAGAGAAGAGAAAATACCAAGTGGTCTTCAACAAATGTTTTCATTTTCCTATTCTTTTTTGTGGTTGTGTGTGTGTGTGTGTGTTTGTGTGTGTGTGTGTGTGTGTGTGTGTGTGTGTGTGTGTGTGTGTGTGTGTGTGTGTGTGTGTGTGTGTGCTGGTATTGGAGTTTCAACTTAGGGTCTTCTGCTTTTACTTATCTTTTCCCTTAAGGTTGCTGCCTTACTACTTAAGCCATACCACCATTTCCAGGTTTTTGTTAGTTATTGGCAATATGAATATCACAGATGTTGCTGCTTGATATCCCTTTAAATCTGGATCCTCAGATGTCAGTCAACTATGTAGCTGGGATTACAGGTGTGAGGCAACAGCATTCTGAGAGATGCATTTATTTATTCATGTTATGTGGCAAATTACCACAAATTTATTTGTTCATCCATTGAATACCAAATATTGTAGGTTAGAAGTTTGGGCTGGTAGTTTGGGTGTTGTTTGTCTATAGCAGAGGGCCACCAGGCTAGAGTCTCGTAGAATTTGGGGATCTCTTACAAGCTTAAGGGATGCCTGGTTGGATGTTGGTCCTGTGGTTGTGAGACTGTGGTTTCTGCTTTCTGGTCACCTATCATACACTCACTGTTGTCAGCTCCTAGACACCCCCATACTTTCTTGACAAACATATTCTCCTTACTGCTTGATTCATTCTGTTGGCGTCATTGACTTCTAGAAAGGCCTTAATTTGCACTCACTCCTTGGAAATAACTTATACCCAACTCTTGTGGGACCCAATTACATTTGTAGAATGTCCTTAATTTTGTTTTCTACCAGAGCATATTGTGGGGTGAGATCCTGGCCAGACTGGAAGATACAAGACTTCCCAAGGGTCTGAGTTGTTGTGTATCACCTGATACATATGAAAAGCTATTTATTAGCTGGGCACTGGGGCTATGTGGAGTATGAGATCTGAGGCTGTCGGTTGAAAGCCATCCAGGGCAGGAAAGGCCAAGAGACTATTCTATCCAATAAACTCAGAAAACTGGAAGTAGCACTGTGGGGCTCAAGTGTTAGAGGACTCGCCTTGAGCTGCAGAGCTGAAATACAGTGCCCAAGGTCCAGAGTTCAAGCCCACTGCCGAAAAAAATGTGGAAAAGGGTTTTTATTATTCTGTCCTCAATTTCAGATACTGGTAATGTTAAGTTATTGATTGACTTTAGCCAATGAAGTGTGAAATTTAAGATAGTTCCTTACGTCGAGTGGAAAATAATTTGGCAGTTATAGGGAATGAAAAATAGGAGTTAAACAGGATATATTGAAGAGCAGTGGTAGTGGGTTCAGAGATGGGACAGAGGTAAACACGTTAGACATATTTTAGACAGAACATGTGGCTGTGAATGTGGTTTAGTGTTAGAGTGCTTGCTTAGCATGAATGAAGCCCTGGGTTCAATTAATCAGTACCACATAAACAGAAAAAGCCAGAAGTGGCACTGTGCGTAGGGTGCTAGCCTTGTGCAAAGAAGCAGCTCAGTGACAGTGCCCAGGACCTGAGTTCATTCCCCAAGATTGCCAAAAAATAAAAAAAAACATGTTAATAATGCATTTGGGAGGGATCCGGAAGCAAATTCCGCGCTGAATTTTTCCTCTATTTCAAAATGAAGACATCATTCCAGAAAGAGAAATGGGGCATAAAACTGGTCCAGAAAGAACATATCTTATGAAGAAATACAAGATATTTTTTACTGCAACTGTCCTGTAGAGATTATCCATTAGATATAATGGTGACTTGTAACTGCACAAGAGCTCGTTGTAATAGCACGAGTGCTAGCTAAGATTTTGTACGGGTACTGGTCCTGAGCTTTAATGAGGCTCTAGTTGCTATTCCTATATTTTCTCTCAAGAATACTACTATATTACTTAAGCCACAGATCCATTTTTGACTTTTTTTGGTGATTAATTGGAGAAAAGAGTGTCATGGACTTTTCCTGGCTCACCTGGCTTAACAATGTTATCCCCAAATCTCAGCATTCTGAAGAGCTAAGAATACAGTTGAGAACCATTTGCACGAAGAGAAGCATTTCTTTTTCTGTGAAAGGAATTAAGAATACAGATTCTTTAGGAATACTCACCCTCAGTAATAAGTAAATCACCAAGAACAGTTCCCATGAATACACACACACACACACACACACACACACACACACACACACACAAGCACATACACAAAACCACATAAGCATCTCAGGGGTCTGTTTCTCTTTCCCCAAAAGAATAGCATATTCTAAGGGGCAAACTGTGGTGTCACAGGCCTGTAAATCCAGATATTGGGATGTAGAGGTATAGGAAGATTGGGTACTGAGGGTGGCTTGATTGAAGTTAGCACAAGACCCTATATAAAAAGCAAACTAAAAAATAAAAAGGGTTGGGAGCATGCAGGCTCAACTGGTACCATATCTGCCTAGTAAGTGTAAGGCCCTCAGTTTAATCCTCAGTTCCATGAAAACATAGAAAGAATAGCATCTAAGTTCATTTGGTCATTTAACAAAATCCTTGAAGCTGTATATTTCATAAGGAATAAAAGGTCTATTTCAATCACAATAGCAGTGGCTGGAAAGTCTAAATCACATGGTAGCACATGGGACAAGTTCCCCTAGGTGCATCATATCACAGAGCTTCTCCGCATCATGACATGTGCTAGAATGACAGGGAGTAAGGGGCATAGGTTGATTTCAAAAACTTAACAGTGACACTGTTAGTCCCTTGAAAATTGATGAGATCACATTAATCCATTTATGACTGAAACTTCTCTTAAAAGTTCCACCTCCTTATATTGCTACATTGAGAAGTTAAGCTTCAGTGTGAATTTTGATGGTGACAGACCATCACCACGCTTCTGACAGAAGCAAGTGAGACCATTGGAAGCTGAGGACATTCATACAACTAGGCACCTGGGACAATTACTTCGGTCTCATTGATGCTGATATTTGCTGTGTTTGGGGCCATCTCACAGCCAGGATCCAACGAGTACATGTCTGTTCGATGCGCCAGCTTCAGTTATGCTGACTGTGATATAAACTGCTACACAACACAGATAACAAGGATGGAGATGGGCAAAAGAATAGAGGTTTCACATTTTTCATGATAATTAACATTAATAGATATATGTAAGTAAGTCATTAGAAAGCTCTATGTCATTACAAAATACTTACATAGAGCCATTTAATAACTACTATATGACCTGGAATGATACTTTGTAGAGCAGCCTGTTTACACAAAATACACACAGTCCTATGAACACAAAAGATGGAAAAGAAAATAAGCACTGGCCTAAAAAATTAATTGTCAACCTCAGAGTCAAAGCGGATACCTTGAAAACATTACTGGAAGAAATAAGAGAAACCCTAGGTCTCCTTGGCACAGGCCGAAATGTTCTTAATAGAGACCCAGAAACACAACTTCAAAGAACAGTTGAACAAATGGGATTGCATGAAAGTTCAGAGCTTCTGCATGGCATAAGACATAGCTAGCAAAATCAATAGAAATCCTATGGATTAGGAGAAGGTCTTCACTAGCCATACAATAGACATGGGTTTCATATCTAAAATATGCTTGGAACTCAAAAAATGAAATTCCCCAACAACAAATCATCAAAGACACAACTACCTGATAAAAATAAGTGGGCTAAAGACTTGAAGTGAAACTTCTCTGAAGAGGAAATAACAATGGCCAATAGACACATGAAGGAATGTTCAACTTCTCCAGCCCTAAAAGAAATGCAAATCAAAACAACATTGAGATTCAAACTTACACCTGTTAGAATGGGTATAACAACAGATGCTGGAGGGGATATGGCCGAAAGGAAACCCTACTGCATTGTTGGTGGGAGTGTAAAACTTGTTCAGCCACATTTGAAAGCAGTATGGAGGTTCCTCAAAAGTCTCCACATAGAGTTCCCCTATGATCCAGCAATCCCACTTTCGGGCATTTACACAAATGATCACAAACAAGGTCATACTAAAGTTACCAGCACAAGTATGTTTATTGCAGCATAATTTAACATAGCTAAGATATGGAACCAATCCAGATGCCCCTCAGTAGATGAATGGATCAAGAAAATATGATATATATATATATATATACATGCATATATATACGTATATGAATTCTATGTCTTCATCAGAAAGAATGATATCTTCCAATTTGTTAGGAAATGGAAAAACTTGGAAAAAAGTATGTTAAGTCAAGTAAGGCATGCCCAAAGAAACAGGTCCCATGGTTTATCTTATTTACAATAACTAGTATATGACTAGGACAAGCAGAAATGTTCCAAATCTATGTACATGTGATCAGATACGATGAAGTTAAGTGAAATGAACCCCAAGATAGGGACACAAGTGGTTTTTCCTTTCTTGCTATTGTTTCTAATGTATTTATAAGGTACCATGTGATTTTTGGTTGTGTTGTACGTTCCTCCCCCCACAGTAAAACCCCTGTATTCACTGTATTTGATTCTGGTGCCTTGAATCTTGTATATACACTTCTCTAATTTGGGAGGTTAAAGGAAAACAGAATATGCTTAAATAGATATACAGGTTGACCCATTGTAAAAATGCGATGTACAAGACAGTACGTTAAAAACGAACTTTTCAACTTCAGAGGTAGGTGGAGTAGTTGTGGAGGTGGGAGGGAAGGGATCGTGGAGAAAAACAAAGGAGGAGGCAATAATGCTTGTTAGGAAATGTACTCGTTACCTTGCTCATTTAACTGTAACCCCTCTATAGAGTATTTTTACAATAAAAGACTTACAAAAATTAATTTAGTGTATGGTTATGGGTTAGTATTAGGACTTGAAATTATGGGCCTTCCACTTACTTTCACGCTTCCAACTGATATCTATATTTGTCTTTAATTTTTTATTAATCTTTTTTCAAGGAAAAATCAAATAACAGTGTCCCCTAATTATTGTATAAAATAAATTTTGGAAATTTTACACTGTTAATTGATTTTTGTTACATTCATCATTCTATTGTCTTCAAGTTTCTAGTATTTCTTGGAAGTTAAAGACAGGCTCTCTGCTGCATTTATTAGGAAATATTTTACCTGGTTCTGGTCTATAATCCCAGCTCCTAAGGAGGCTCAGATGAGGAGAACGTTGGCTTGAAGCAAAAGCAGAGAATTCCATGAAACTGCATCTCCAAAATTATATATATTTATTCACATATAATTACATGTAATATATTTAATATGTAATATATTTGTGAGATATATACATAAATACATACTATATATCTGCAGGAGATGGGCACACTATAAAAATAGAAGGCTATGATTTAATTTCAGTGCTGTCATTCTGCTTTGGCATTTTTTTAAAATAAAAAATAGATGACCATGATTTCATTTAATGTCCTGTCCAATATCATTTTGTTTATACCAGGCAGGCTGTACCTTATATCACACATGAGTGCAAAAATAATAGGGATTAGTGCATTACATATTGACTCATCAGGAAATAAGAAACATTCCTCAACTTGGTTGAGCCTATCTCCATTTTTTTTTCTATACTGTGCCTCTGCTTTGGGTCTGAAGTTTACAGTTTCAAGATGATGTTTTTTTGGGTACAGGTGAATGGAGAAATGTATGTGACCTCCAAGACAATTACCTGTATCTGGCTAAAATTCATATATTCAAATGGAAAATTTGCCATCCTCATAGAATACAAATGAGACTCTCAAGCACCAGATGTCTACTTTGTAGCCACTGTAATTTTCATGCAGAAATTTTTTATAGGGAAAAAATTAATGTATGGAATATGTCCTTCAGCAACTATTCTGGGGACATCCTTATGCTCATACCAAAGTCATTGACCTTCACATTGCCTTTGTCATCCAACACGATGTTGTTGGGTTTAATGTCTCAGTGTTCATTTCTATATTCGTTAAAGTAATGCACAGTCCTCAAAATCTGTCTGAATAATCATCTGACTTCATTCTTGAATAAGTGGTAAGATTTTCACATTTATCTTAGAAGGTCTCTGGATTTCCAGTTCCACTGCAAGGTATAGGTGCTCATCCTTCTCCCTCACCTGGTATGACCTGATCATGTGTGGGTGATAGAAAATCTTAATAATGTCCATCTCATTTAAAAAGTTTTTGTGGGTCCTGGGGCTTGAAATCTGGGCCTGGGCACTGTCGCTGAGCTCTTCAGCTTAAGGCTGGCACTCTACCACTTGAGCTACAGCATCACTTCTGGCTTTTTCTGTTTATGTGGTGCTGAGGAAATGAACTCAGGCCTCATGCATGTAAGGCAAACATCTAACACTGAGCCACCTTCCCAGCCTCTCCATCTCATTTTTAAACTGAAAATTGTTGAACTCTCCCTTCAGGATTACTTTTACTATCACCCCAGTGTCTATGAGGTGGTGCTAGGGCAACTTTACATATCCATAGCTACCATAGTCAGTGATCTCCTCCTTCACACTGTATTGTTCAGGGAAAATCTTCTCCTGCCATAGCCAATTATCTTCTCCATACTGTCTTGTTCAGTGAAAATCTCCTTCTCTGAGGAGCTTGAGGATAATTCACTCTGTTCTTCCATCTTTCTGCTAAGATGGCAAGGAGTAAATCTACCTAAACTTAGCTAAGAAAATAAAAATCCCAGAGCAATAAACAAAAGAAAATACTCAAACTCAAAGAAAACATAGCCCCCTCCAAAAAAAAAAAAAAAACACTCAAAATCGTCAATGTAGCACTGAATCTAGTAGGTCACCAGGAACTCCCAGCACTGTCATGGAATGCAGAGACTACTCACAATGGCTGCAATGGACCAATCACAGCTTGGCATGAACCCACTGGATCTTTTGGTCTTGAGCCTGGAGGACTGTTGCCAAGATTCCCACAGGGACGTGAGTGATGCCACTGCTGCTGCCATGACAGTGTTGCAGGAATTTCAAGTGCATCAGAAAGTGTATTCTTTTCTTGGTGGCTTCCAGGTCCTAGTGTTTGCTCCCAAAGATTTTGTCCTTGAGTAGTATCCATGTCCTCATGTCTGCTCCTGCTAGAACTCTGGCCATGTGCAGGAGTCAAACATACACCAATCAGTGGCTTACATTCACTATTTGTGCAGGTCTTGGAACTTGCTCCAACAATCTAAAAACAAAATTGATTCCCATGTATTTCTAGGTCATGGGGCATATGACAAAGTATCCAATTGGAAACTTTCACTAAAGTGGATACAGATTTTTTTTTTTACTTTGATAATAAAGGGAAAATTCAAACTAGTTAAGGCACAGCAGGTGTCCCTATTTGTTGAATTATAACCCTCTTTGCACAACTGCTTAAAATAAGCTTAAAATCTTTATTTTTTATGGAGTTTATTTATTGTTGGCACCATAAAATAAATCATTTCTGGTCTTTAAAAGGTTGTATTATCCGTATGCACTTTGGTGTCTTCTAAATGGAATCCAAGACGAGTCCCATAGCTTTAGAGTAGAAGTAAAACAATATCACATTCAACAATAGCATGTGGTTGCAAGAAGGCAGGTAGTATCAGCCTACTGTAAAGTGACTATTGCCAGGATTAATCCTCTGTAGAAACTCTTTTTTCTTTTCAAAATTTACTGATAAAACACACCCGTGTATTAATGGCAATGCATTACTACTTTAATACAAATTAGGCATGTTCTCTATTCAACTCAGTGAATTTTGACAACTATTTAATTATGTAATGCAGTCCACTTATAAAGTCAATAGGTTGCACTTTTGTCATTTCCATTAAAATGCGAAGAATCTAAGACCAAGAAAGTTTTATACTTAGGTGGGTCATGGAAGTGGCTGTTTTCTCACTTGGAATTTAAATCCAGTAGGATACTTCATGGCATCCATAATCGAAAAAGCTGCTCTAACTTTTGGCTCTTAAAGACCTCATCAATTTACTCAAGATATTCAATGTCCTTTTCTTTGAATCTAGGATGACTGATGTCAAAAGAATAGTGGTATCACTTCAGAATCATCTGATACTGTAGCAAAATGCCCTATTCCATACACCTCCATGAAGCAGGTTATTAACATCTACAGGAGTGAGAAAAAAGAGAGCATCATCATTTTTCATGTTAGTTTCATATCAAAGAGTTGACATCAGAATCCTTGAAATCCATAAGATTGTGTGTTGATATGTTCAAAATGAAGAACAAGGAATGCAGTAGGGAATTTGTGGTAGAATCCCTGCTCAGAAAATTGGAAGTCCTCAGCTTGAACTCTCCTACTGCCAAAACCATGAGTCTTCCTTTAGAGAAAGAGGTATAGCTGTGCATTTCAATTCCATTGTGATTCTATAACAAAATTCCTTTAGACCAGCTCCCAATAGCTTAGAGCAAGTTATTTGTACTCAACGGAAATTCTGAAGGACCAGATCTAGAACCCAGAAAATTCAATTTACTGAGAGTTCAACTTCACCAAGGCTTTAATGTGCTCCCTTGTTGTTGCATACTCACATGGTGGACAGGCAAGAAACTTATTTAAAAGAAAAAAAATACAGCTGACAGACTTCTTCCCACCATCCAGATGAAGTTTAATTTGTTTCAGATCTCTATTATTTCTTCTGTCATGTCCCTCCTCCTCTTGTTTTTTAGAGGACTGGCCTTGAACACTTGAACCCCCAAAGACTGAATGTTTGTATTCCAAGTATATACCACCAAAATCATATGTTCTTACTTCTCTTTTGGGAGTAAACCACTTATTTGGCCCAAACCATACGCTTTATTGTTCTTCGTGTATAATTTTTTTTTTAAATTTTTGGTCTGTTATGCATTTTCCACCTGCCTTAACAAGGATCCTTCACATATAATAGGCAAATACTCTACCACTTAGTTACAAATTCCCTGCATAGATTTTTTTTTAGTTTTAAATGTTTTTTCTATTGGTAAAATACTGTACAGAGGGGTTACAGTGTCATGAGCAAGGTAATGAATACATTTCTTATCAAGCATTGTTGCCTCCTCCTGTTTTTTCCCTACCATCCCTTCCCTTACATCTCCACAACTACACTCCCCCCACCACCTAAATGATAAAACTTGTTTGAGATGTACAAGATTTTTTATTTCTTTATTGGTTGACTTCATGTTAAACTAACATACTGAAAACATGTAAATATGTAAACCTGTAAACATGTTTGTATATTTATGTAGACTACCATGCACCTTCCTCACAAACTACAGTGTTTGCCTTTCATTGCAATCTCCTCCTCCTCCTCCTCCTCCTCCTCCTCCTCCTCCTCCTCCTCCTCCTCCTCCTCCTCCTCCTCCTCCTCCTCCTCCTCCTCCTCCTCCTCCTCCTTCTTCTTCTTCTTCTTCTTCTTCTTCTTCTTCTTCTTCTTCTTCTTCTTCTTCTTCTTCTTCTTCTTCTTCTTCTTCTTCTTCTTTCTTTTCAGTTAAAAATATCAACTGTTTTGTCAAATTCCATCATTGATAACAAACTTCTCTCTTGATTGCATCAGAAATACCTCCGCTATTTTTTAAAGAATATCGTAGTTGGAGAGTTCTGGGAAGGTGGCAGAGGAGAAGTTGTAGGCTAAACAAGCTTTCGCATAGAAAGCAATTTTAGCGTTCCAGTGAACAATCCTAGGCCAGAGAATCACACCAAGTGTGCCATCACAGGACAGAGAGTTAGGCCAGAGAGGGAAAATCCAGGCAAGGAGACAGATCTGAGCACTTGCTAGCTGCCACCACTATGGTGGCAGTGGCATCGGCTGCTGCAGCTGCCATAGCTACCATACCTGCAACACAGAGAGTCCGGGACTTAGGCCCCAGACTTGGCTGGTGAGCAGATTCTATTCAACACAAGCAAGGACTGACAAGGAGCAGAAACCTTCATCTTGCAGTTCGCAGACCAGAGAGGACCCAGGAGCCAAGACTCAGCGTGAGTAGAAGCCTGACATCCTCAATCCTTCTCAGGGAGCACACACTACCAGAGATCTCCATCTTTGAGACTGACAAAGGCCTGGCTGAGCAGCTAGCTCCAACTCAGGCCTTGGAAGAAAACAAGAGTCATTTAGCAGGACACAGAGCCCTAACGTGACCTGCCAGGCTCAGCTCAACCCAGGGAAAAGTCACCCAGCTCAGGCCGACAGCCCCAGGAGTGGGTTTCTTCACTGGGTAAACAGAGCCAGAGACTTCCCCCCCCGCCTACAGCAGCCTTGACAATGAATTGAAATTCAGAAACCATAAACCCTGAGAATGGCTCCAGGCGGGTCTCTGTGAGTGTGTCAGAAGCTAGCCCCTCAGAGAAAAGCTACTTTTTGCTGAAAGATCTCAACTCTACCCAGAACCTAGCCTCATCACAGCATCTCCAAACTAGAGGAAACAGCCACCTCCCTCTTTTGTGAAACTCAAAACAGATCTTCTTCCCATTGAAGTAGCGTGGGAGGAGGATCACAAAATCCTGGGTAAAGCAGAGTATTTTTCTGCCTGCTCAAACTAACTGACTTAAGAAACCAATTAAGCCACAGGAAAATCAAACACCACAAGCATACCAGATACTCCTACTAGAGACTGGTTAAGGACACAAGGCATATACAGGATCTCCCCCCACCAAAAAAAATCAAAGAATTTTTTGAACCTTTTATAAAAATGTTTTTTCTAAAACTTTTCTTTAATTTTTAATTTTTAACTTTAAAAAATTGTTTTCTATTAATTTTTTTCTTCCTATTATAATTTTTATTTTAGGGGTATAAGTGTGTGCTCTTTTTTCTTTTTTTCCATTTTTGTTCTTTTTCTTTTTTTAAAACTTTTTTGTTTAGCTCTAGTTAGCTTTTGATCCACTTTTTTCTCTCCTTCTCATTCTTTTCACCTTTTCTTCTCGTTTGTTCTTCTTTGCATAACTTAATTGCTATTCTGCTAATCTTCAGATATACCCGTATTCAATTATTACAGCTTGTCCCCCATTTTGTACAGAATTTATTATCAGAATTTATTATCCAGAATTTATTACTCAATTCAAAACCTTTTAGACTTAAATGCTTTAATAGCAGTACTACTTCTTTATATCTATATATTTTAAGCATTTTTCTTTTTAAGTGTTTCATGTCTCCTTTCTATTCCTACCCTTATCTTACCCTATCCACATTCTTCTATGAATATTACATTGTTAATTTTGCATAATTTTTAAATGTTTAACTTTTTAATTTTTAATATTTGTTTTTCTATTTTTTCGTCTCTTTTTTTCTCTTTCTCTTTTTTTCTCTCCCTCTGCTATCATTCTATCGAACCTTTTTCCCGCTTTGAGATTATGACTTAGTTAAGTTAACTCACCCTCTGCCTTTCTACATCCCTCTATTCCTATTTTTATACACATCTCTCCCTAAACCTAATAATTTCTGGTTTGCTAAGTTCTCCTTTGCAGTTAGTATCCCATTAACATATAGTTATTTGATGCTGAATAAATATATCTGTTCAACTAGAGTTTATCAGCAGACTTTTGACTGTACAACTCCAGACTTTGGTTGATGCTTACCTTAAGATTGTGTTCTAAGCCGGGCGCCGATGGCTCATGCCTGTAATCCTAGCTACTCAGGAGGCTGAGATCTGAGATTCGCGGTTCAAAGCCAGCCCGGGCAGGAGAGACTGTGAGACTCCTATCTCCAATAAACCTCCAGAAAACCGGAAGTGGCGCTGTAGCTCAAGTGGTAGAGCGCTCGCCTTGAGCTGAAGAGCTGAAGGACAGCGCCCAGGCCCAGAGTTCAAGCCCCACGACCGACAAAAAAAAAAAAAAAAAAAAAAGATTGTGTTCTAGCACATAACTGGTGTTACTTTCATCCCAAATGGGCAGAGCAAGCCAGAAAAACACAAGAAAAATGGCAAGTCCAGGTATCTCAACTCCCACTCATGATAATTAGGGGATAGAACAGATAATGAATAACCCATGGGAGAAGACCCAAAAGCTCTACAAACACTACTGGTAAACAGGGTAAATGAAAAGTATGAAAACCTGCAAAAGTCTCTCTATGAACTTTATAGGGAGAGAGAGGAGGCACACCATAGGTCAATAGAGGAATATCATGAGTGTGAGGAAACTATTCGAAGATTGATACAAGAATTGTGTGAGCAGCTCGAGAATACTCAAAGAGAAAAAAAGGAATTGCGTGAGCATGTTGAGGACACTCAAATAGAGCTACAGGAATCAGGTGAACGTGAGGAAGCTAAACAAAGAGTAATACAGGAATTGACAGAGTGGGATGAGAATACAGAAAAATAACTAAAGACATTCATGGAATCCATAAACAGAGAGCTGAAAGTAATCAGGGAGATCAGAATGGGAATGCTGAATGGAACCCAAAAGTAGGACTGGGAGTCCAAGGAAACCATAACCATTAATTAAGTGATTTGAGAATAAAGACTGAACTCCAAATTAAGGAAGTAAAGAAGCTCATATGAGATCTAAAACAAAGCTCCAACAAAGAATCTGAAGTCATCAAAGACAACCAATTAGAAGAAAAACGAATAAAAAAAAAGTAGGAAGTCTTGATAGTAGGTTACACCATGCAGAAGATCAAATCTCAGGAATTGAAGACAGCCTACATATTATAGAGAAAAAAACATACAACCATCCAAGACAAATCCAAGAAATATGATAGACATATTCAACACTTGGAAGACACCATCAGAAGGCCTAATCTGAGGATAATGCGTGGAGAGGAGCACCTAGAAACAGAAGTTAATGGTCTAGGAAATTGTTTAAGAGGATCCTAGCAAAGAAATTCCCAAACATGAAAATATAGGCCTATTCAGATACAAGAAGCTTTTAGAACTCCAAATAATCCAGACCGGAACAGGACATCCCTCCATCACATTATAATCCGTACAGGATCAATTCAGACCAAGGAAAAGATCCTTAAAGCTGTCAAGGAGAAAAGATCAATCACTTATAAAAGGAAACCAATTAGAATCTCCTCAGATTTCTCAGCCGAGACAATTAATGCCAGAAGAACCTGGAATGATGTATGCCATGCCCTAAAGACAAACATTTATCAACCAAGAATACTGTACACAGCTAAACTCTCCTTCATAACCGAAGCTCAAATAAAAACCTTACATAGCAAAGAAAAATTGAAACAATGTATTTCCACCAAACCAATTCTCCAAAGATTCTTAAAGATGTCCTACACATAGAAAACCAACAAGACCACAATTAAGGCCAAGCAAATGCACCCAGAACCTAGTTACCGCAGCCCCCAAGAAGGTGAATAAAATGGCTGGAACTCCCAAATACCTCTCAGTCCTATCTCTTACCATTAACGGCCTTACCTATGCAATTACGGGACATAAACTGTGTACTTGGTTTAAAAAGCAATATCCTTCTATCTGCTGCTTTCAGGAGTCACAACTTGCTCATAAAAACACACACATTTTCAATGTGAAAGGCTGGAACAAAATCTACCAAGCAAATGGCCCCCATAAACAGGCGGATGTTGCAGTCCTAATGTCAGGTAAAATACACTTCAAATTAAAATTAGTAAGAAGAGATAAAGAAGGTCGCTATATACTAAATAAGGGATCTCTTCTTCAGGAGGATATTACAATTCTAAATATCTATTCGCCAAACAACGGAGCACCTAAATTAATCCAAGATACACTACTTTCCCTCAAATCCCACACAGATCCAAAGACATTAATTTTTGGGGATGTTAACACACCACTTTCCCCACTAGATAGTTCAACTCGGCAAAACCTCAACAGAGAAAGCACAGATCTAAACAACTGCATAGATCAACAAGATTTAACAGACATCTACCGATGATTTCACACAACATTATCAGAATACACGTTTTTCACAGCAGCACATTGAACATTTTTAAAAATAGACCACATTTTAGACCAAAAAGGAAACTTCCCCAAATTCAAAATCATTGAACTTTTCCCTTATACACTCTCAGACCACAAGGGAATAAAAATAGAACTCAACACCAAAATCCACCAAAGTCCTGTAACACATGGAGGATGAACAACACAAAGTTGAATCACGAGTGGGTCATGGAAGAGATTAGAAAGGAAATTCAAATCTTTATTATAGTCAACAAAAAAGAACATACAAACTACCAGCTCCTCTGGGACACAGCAAAGGCAGCACTCAGGAGGAAGATTATATATCTAAGTTCCTAGATCAACAAATTGGAGAGATCGGAAACCAACAATTTAATCAGGCATCTGAGCCTCATTGAGAAAGAGCAGCAAAATAAAACCCAATCAAGTAGACAGAAAGACATAATTAAAACTTATTCAGAATTAAATGAATTAGAATTTAAAAAAAAACGAGAAATAATCAATAAAACAAAGGGTTAGTTCTTCGAAAACATCAACAGAATTGACAGACCTTAACAAATCTTATCAGAAAAAGAAGAGAACACTCCCAAGTAAATAAACTCAGAGATGAGAATGGAAACATCACCACAGAAACAACCAAGATTCAGAACATTATAAGGGAATATTTCTCAAAACTTTATGCTAATAAGTTTGAGAACATGGCAGAAATGGACCATTTCTTAGCAAATATCGACATTCCAAAACTAAACCACGATGAGTTAAACAATCTTAACAGGCCCATATCAAGTATTGAAATAGAAACAGCAATTAGACACCTCCTATCTAAGGAAATCCCAAGACCAGATGGATATACAGCGGAATTCTACAAGGCATTAAAAGCAGAGCTCACACCAATGCTCCGTCAACTCTTCAATGAAATTGAAAGAGAAAGTTCACAACCGAACTCATTCTGTGAAGCCATCACAACACTCATCCCAAAACCAGGCAGGGACTCATCAAAGAAAGAGAACTATAGACCCATTTCTTTGATGAACATTAATGCAAATCTTCTCAACAAAATTTTTACCAAACAACTTCAACAATTCCTCCAAAAAATCCTACACCACGATCAAACAGGATTCATTTCAGGGATACAAAGCTGGTTCAATATACACATCAACAGGAGCAAGGGTAAGAACCACATGATTATCTCAGTAGATGCAGAAAAAGCATTTGACAAGATCCAACACCCCTTTATGATGAAGGTTCTGGAAAATTTAGGACTCCATGGAACATTCCTCGATAAAATAAAGGCTCTATATAACAAACCTACAGCCAGCATTGTACTTAATGGTGAAAAATTAAAGCCATTTCCTCTTAACTCAGAAATGAGACAAGGATGTACACTCTCTCCACCGCACTTCAATCTAGTATTAGAATAACTACCTACAACAAAAAGACAAGATGCAAACATAAAGGAGATCTAAATAGGGAAAGAAGAAATAAAACTCTCCGTCTTTGCAGTTGACATAATCTTGTATTTAAGGAATCCCACAGACTCCACTACCAAATTACTCAAGCTGATTCAAAACTTTGGCAAAGTAGCAAGGTATAAAATTAACCCTCAAAAATCAATCGCTTTTCTGAATGCCAACAATGAGAAAAGTGTGGCTGAGATTAGGAAATAAGCCCATAAAAATAAAATAAAATAAAAAAATAAAATAAAAAATAAAATACCTAGGAATTAACTTAACCAAAGAAGTGAAGGAACTCTATGATGAAAACTTTAAAAACTTGATGATGGAAATCAAAACAGAACTTAGAAAGTGCAAAAACTCCCATGATCCTGGATTGGAAAGATCAATATCGTGAAAATGGCAACACTTTCCAAGGCTATCTACAAATTCAATGGGATACCTATCAATATTCCATCCTCATTCTTTAAGGAAATAGAAGAGGCAATCCAAAAAATCATATGGAACAATAAAAGACCCCGAATAGCTAAAATGATCCTTAACAGAAAGAAGAGTGCTGGAGGAAAATCAGTACCAAATTTCAAACTCTACTACAAAGTCATAGTAATCAAAACAGCTTGGTACTGGAACAAGAACAGACTTCAGGACCAATGGAATAGGATTGGAAACCCAGAAATGAACCTACAGACCTATCGCCAACTAATTTTCAATAGGGGAGCTAAGAAAAATAGAATGGAAGAAAGACTGCCTTTTCAGTAAGTTGTGCTGGCAAAATTGTTTAACTACTTGCAGCAAACTAAAACTAGATCCTTCCATAACACCCTTCGCTAGAATCAACTCCAAATGGATCAAGGACATCGGAGTCAAAGCAGACACCCTGAAAACCATACAGGATGGAATAGGAGAAACCCTGGGATTCCTTGGTACAGGCAGAAATTTCCTTAATAGAGAGCCAGAAACACAACAAATCAAAGAAAGATTGGACAAATGGGATTGCATGTAGTGCAGAGCTTCTTCATGGCAAAGGACATAGCTAACAAGACTAATAGAAAGCCCACGGATTGGGGGAAGATCTTCACTAGCCTTACAACAGACAAGGGTCTCATATCTAAAATATACATGGAACACAAAAAATTAAATCCCCCAAAAACAAATCTTCAAAAGAATAACTGCCCAATGAATAAGTGGGCTAAAGACTTAAAGAGAAACTTCTCTGAAGAGGAAAGAAGGATGGCCAATAGACACATGACGAAATGCTCAAATTCCCTTGCCATAAAAGAAATGCAAATCAAAACAGCATTGAGATACCACCTCACCCCAGTTAGAATAGCTATAATCAAGAACTCTAATAACAACAGATGCTGGAGGGGATGAGGACAGGAGGGAACCTTACTGCATTGTTAGTGAGAGTGTAAACTTGTTCAACCACTTTTTAAAGCAGTATGGAGGTTCCTCAAAAGACTCCACATAGAGCTTCCCTATGACCCAGCAATTCCACTTTTGGGCATTTACCCAAATGATCACAAACCAGGCCACACTAAAGCTACCAGCACGACTGTGTTTATTGCAGCCTTATTTACCATAGCTAGGATATGGAACCAACCCAGATGCCCCTCAGTAGATGAATGGATCAAGAAAATGTGGTATATGTACACAATAAAATTCTATGCCTCCATCAGAAAGAATGGAATTGCCCCATTTGTTAGGAAATGGAAAGACTTGGAAAAATTATATTAAGAGAAGTAAGTCAGGCCCAAAGAAACGTAGGTCCCATGATTTCCCTTATTGCAATAATTAGTATATGTCTGAATCAAGCAGAAAAGATCGGATAGGTTGATGTTAGGGAAATGAACCCTAAGATATGTATTCAAATTGTTTTTTTCTTTCAGGTGATTTTTTCTAACACATGTATAGGATTATTTCTTTGTTGCTTTGTATGTCCCTTCCCCATATTATAACCCATGCTTTCCCTGTACTTGAGGTTGGTATAATTTGTGGAGGGGAAAGGAAAAAACAAATCTTTTATATAGGGATACAGGAGGATTCATTGCAACAATGAGATGTACAAATCGTTATGTGGAAATACGACCTTTACTACTTTGGTGGGGGGGGGCAGGAGGATTATGAGAGGAGGGCGAGGGAAAGATCAGAAGGGATGGGAAGGGGAAACAAATGAAGAGGCTACAATGCTTGAAAAGAAATGTACTCATTATCTTGCCCATGTAATTCTATCCCCTATGTACAGTATTTGCACAATAAAAAAACATAAAAACGAATTTTGTGTTTGTTTGATTGATGTTCTACATAAGCTAAAGCTATCTTCCTTGTTTCAGAGTTTTCAGTAATATTAAAAATATTAATAAATGCTTCTGTGCCAGCATCTATTGAGATTATATGGGATTTCTTCTTTACTCAGTGTGATAAATGCATTAAATTTTCTAAACTGTAACTATGTAAGTGGGGTTGCAGGTTTGTGGTAATTAACTTCAATACCATGTGTGAATCCTGTGTTAAATCTTCAGGAAAACACACACACAGGAAAAATGGAAAAAAATAAATAAACTGTCCTTCATTTCTGATACATATTCTCTTTTGTTTAGGATTTTTCCTTTCCCTTCATAAGTAAAATTACTATAAATACATACTCGATTTGTCGTGGGGCTTATGAAATTCATTAGGAAGTGTTTCTACCTTTTTAAAATTTTCTGGAGAAGTCAAATAGATACATTGTGTGAACTGGCATATACAGATTATTCCAGCTAAGCATGGCCTATCCCCACAAAAGAAAGGAAGGAAGGAAAGATAGGAAAGAAAGAAAACAGAAAGAAAGAAAGAAAGGAAGGAAGGAAGGTAGAAAGAAAGAAAGAAAGAAAGAAAGAAAGAAAGAAAGAAAGAAAGAAAGAAAGAAAGAAAGAAAGAAAGAAAGAAAGAAAGAAAGAAAGAAAGAAAGGAAGGAAGGAAGGAAGGAAGGAAGGAAGGAAGGATGCAAAGAAAGATAGGAAAGAAAGATAGGAAAGGAGGAAAGAAAGAAAGAAAGAAAGAAAGAAAGAAAGAAAGAAAGAAAGAAAGAAAGAAAGAAAGAAAGAAAGAAAGAAAGAAAGAAAGAAAGAAAGAAAGAAAGAGAAAGAGAGAGAGAGAGAAAGAAAGAAAGAAAGAAAGAAAGAAAGAAAGAAAGAAAGAAAGAAAGAAAGAAAGAAAGAAAGAAAGAAAGAAAGACTCCTAACCAACCAAACTGAAAAACACCATTCAAATAAAAAGGCTTGGGGCATTATTGAAGTAGTAAAGGACTTGTATAAAATGGGTAATTTTCCAGGTTTGACACCTAACAATAGGGGGAAAAAAGGTATTTTCTTTAACAAAATTGCCCTGGACACATTTGGTTAGTTGTTTTTTTTCCCTTCTACTTTTTCTTTCCTTTACTTCGGAGACAGTTTTTCTATAATCTATATAATAACTTTCAGTCCTCCCAATTTAGCTCCTAAGAGTTGAGATTACAAGCATGTTTTCACAGATTGCCTTGTTGGCAATTTTTTTTAAATAAATTGTATAAATATAGTATACAGAAAATTTTAAATGATGTAAACAATTTGTATGGTCCCTCATTTCCCTACTGTTAATGGAATGTAACAATAATATGTTTGTAAAATAAAAAAGCAACATTGGTCTATTGCTATAAATTAAATTGCAACCTTTACTTCATTTTGCCAATTTTTGTCTATTTTTCTTTCCTTTTCCAGTATCTACTACTGTTGCTTTTTCCTCTACCTTTCCCCTTTCTTCATATTATCTACTCAGCTGTTCCATCAATGAGGAAAATTAAAATTAGGTTAAATACCACCATTTGCCAGGCACCAGTAACTCATGATTGTAATCATAGGTATTCAGGAAGCTCCGATCTGAGGATCACAGTTCCAAGCCAGCCTGGTCAAGAAAGTGGGAAAATCGTGAAAAAGCCAGCATTTAAAAATAACTGAATAGCTAGAATGTGGCTTAGTGGTAATGTGCTTGCCTAGAATGCATGAAGGCCTGAGATTGGTTCCTCAGTGCCAATTAAACAGTAAAAGCTGGAAATGGCGCTATGGCTTAAGTGGTAGAGTGGTCACTCGCCTTATGCAAAAGACCTTCAGGGACCCTGTCCAAGCCCTGAGCTGAAGCCCCAAAACTAACAGGACTGACAAAACTAACAAAAATGTAGCCCCCTATTGTTTTGTATGTAGTGTTCCAACTCCATGGTGCACATTATCCTTACAACAAAATCAATACAACACCACAATTTACAGTGCTCAGCATCCCCATGTGGTCATTAGCCATCATTTTGTACACCAGATGTTCAGAGTTAAGGAAGAAATATAAAGAAAGTCACAAGGAAAACCTATCTTGAGACTATACAAGAATAATATAGGTTCTAGACTATGCTTTGAGTAGATGTGTGGCTTAAAGAATCAGAAAAATGTTAGATTTTGACCTTTCTACCATAAAATTGGGGCAACCATACCTGTCCATCACTGGGATTGAAATCTAGGAACGATTGTTCTGAAAGTATAAGCCTTGCTAACCTTGGCTCCCACTGAACAGGAATATAGAGTTCACCATCAATAATGCCTGGACTCAAGGAGAGAATTCACAAATGGGATTGTCCCAAATTAAGAAGATTCTGCATGGCAAATTACATCATTAGCAATTTAAAGCGAGCCTATGGAAGGATATATTTTTGCCATGTCTACATCAGAATATACAAAGAGCTCAATGAATTATACTAGCAAAGAATTAACAACTCAATTAACAAATGGGCAAACAAGCTAAGTAGAGACTTCTCAGAGGAAATAGAATTGGCAAGTAATTACATAAAAAATGTTCAACATCTATGGCCATAAAGTAAATGCCAACCAAAACACTTGAGATGAGCTGGGAAGGTAGCTCTGTGGTAGAGTGCTTGCCTTGCAAGCATGAGGTTTGATTCCTTAACACATAAGCAGATAAAGCTGGAAGTGGTTCTGTGGCTGAAGTGGTAGTGGTCTATCCTTGAGCTGAAGAGCTGAAGGTCATTACCCAGGCTCAGAGTTCTGGTCCCACAACTGATCAAAAAAAACAACAACAAAAATAAACAACCACTTGACTTGTTGCTCTTTTTCCATCTCACTTTAGATTGATCATAAACCATTGTTGGTGGGAATGTAAACTTGTTCAACTACACTGAAAAAAAAAACACAAAACAACTAGACCTACCTTGTGGTCCAGTACTACCATTCTTGGGCATTTATCCAAAAGACTAAAAATCAGGATAAAGTAAAGCCACCTGCACTGCTATGCTTACTGTCAAGGTATAGATATAATACAAATGCCTTCAATAGATGAATGAATCAAGAAAATATGGTATATATACAAGAGTAATTTTACCCATCCATTAGAATATTTCATCATTTATAAAGAAATGGGTGGAACCTGGAAAAAAAATCTTGTGAAGTCAGGATGCATGTTTTCTCTCTTATATGGTAACTAGTTCTATATGTAAACATATAGAGTCTTGTATGCACATATACATAAATACATTTCACGAAGTACAGTATATGTTGGAAAGAATTTAAATGGTGTAATCCATTAGAAAATCTAATAGAATAATAAAATGTATATGAGGAAACTGGCACTTGAAAAGTGGGAGGAGGTGAATGAAGTCACAATTTTCAACTCATATGCAATGAAACTAGGAAAATTGAAGAGAAAGAGTTGAGCTTCAGGGATGAGGGAGGTGATGAAAAAAGTGTCACAGATTAGGATTCATTGTACTTACAATTAAAAATGTAATTAAAAATAATTATGCCTGAGACTACCACCAATGGTTTCCATATTCACACTTCTGAGTAGCCATCCCCTTTCTAAACAACAATGAACCAACTCATCTTACTTAGAAAGGGTACCACTATGCTGTCTCTGTGAACCAAGGAATTGTAGGCAGATCAAATTAATGGTGTCCACATATGCCAAGCCATCAATATAAGGCCAGAAACCATGAAATAATTACAAGAAGTGGCAGGGGAAACACCATGGCTCCTAGAACACAGGTCCAAAGTTTCTAACTAAAGATCCAGAATCACAAGAAATCAAAGAAAGACTGGATAAACGGGATTGCATGAAACTTAAAAGAACATACCAAGCTACATACAAAGTCCATAGAATGGGTGAAGAATTCATCAGACAAGGCCTATTTTTAATAGGAAAAATCTAAATAGAGCACAAAAGATTACCCCCAATAAACCCTCAAATAACATCCCAATTGACAAATAAGGTAGTGACCTAAAGACAGACTTCTCAGAATAAGTAAGAATGGCCAATCGACACATAAAGAAATATTCAACATCTCTGAACATAAAGGAAATATAAACCATTCAACACTGTAATTTCACCTCACTGCAGTAAGGAAGGCTAAAAAAACCACGTAAAAGTGATTAGTAAATAATGCTGTCATGGATGTGGCCAAAAGGGAGCTATATCACTGTTGGTGAGAATGTAAATTGTTCAATCAGTCTGGAGACTGATGTGAGTATTGTGGTTTGAAGTCAACTTTTGCAGAAAAGTCCATGTGTTTTTCATCTCCAATTAGCCACTAGAAAAGACATAAGTAGAGCTGTGGTGCAAATGAGTAAAGTGGTAGATTTCATTTTATCATTTCAGGGACATTATCCACATCCTGTGTTGAAGCTCCAGTATTGGCAGTGTGTGTGTGTGTGTGTGTGTGTGTGTGTGTGTGTGTGTGTGTGTGTGTGTGTGTGTGTGTGTGTGTGTGTGTGTGTGTTTGTCCTAGTGGTTTTCTGACTGCATCAAATGTTTTGGTGTATTTAAAGTATTAAGAAACAAGGTTTAAATGTCCTGTGATTTTTTTTGTGTGTGTATTTCTGTGTTTGTATGTATGTGTCTATCTGGTGTAGTTGTGGGTGTGGGTGTGCGCATCTGTATGTGCATATACTTTTTATTATGCTTGTTCTCCACCTGTTGTAACACAATTGTCAGGCTTGAATGGTGGACACTGCTGTTTAATGTTGTGACAATTTTCCAAGCATTTTTTCAACAAATGATTATTTGAATTGTTTACTGAAGGACAGAGAGGGAGTAGAACAAGATGGGGAGAAAGATGGGAGTTATAATCTAAGACTGAAACAGCCATATTATAGAACAAATCTGCAGAACTAGGTATAAATTAGATCCAGTGTTGTGCCGTAAGTCAGCTAGCTGTAAGAAAGCCCTTATTTGGCCATAGGTGTGGATTGTAGAAAAAAAGACAATTCAGTAAAAACATATTCAAATAGTCTGTGACACTTACACAAGTTCTGGACATTACTTCCTCTTGGGCTGCTGCTGCGCAGGCCTAATATTTGATCTGAAGCAAAACGTGGAATTACAAAAGTTAAAACTCAAAGTCTATTAAACCTTGTGTAACTCCTTAGTCCACATACCTGATACTGTGACTTAGTGGGAATGGCAGAGGGCAGATTTCCAGCTATTGCAGACTTCTTCCTTAGTGAACAATGAGTCATGTGGTTCCAGCACAGAATTGGCTCAGGTCTGTGAACATGAGTGTAGAAGTTTGAATCTCCATATTGTGAATGAAAATTTTGCCTCTTACTAAGATAGCAGTTTGGGGAACCATTGGTAACTGTGGGCAAGTCTCTTTTTAATAGCCTGTCTTTGTGCATATTTGATTTAGATAGAGGGATACATAACTAGTAGCAGTGATCACTCCAGGGTAGAACAAGAGAGCAACAGTAGAGGGACAGAAATCATACTCATGACATCTGTCATTTTATATTGCTTGAATTGACATGTTCTTCATGTATTTTAGTAATTCAAGAATAAAATTAACATTACATATAGATTTTTATATTGCCTCTTTGCTTCTGACAAAAATTAAAAATGAATTTAAATGGAAATGCAGTATGGTAAGAACAGGAAAAAGGAATGGATCAATGATCACGGGCATCTCCTGAAGTCCAATCTGGAAGCTTTATTTACCAACATTGGGGAATAAAATAACACTATGTAACAAGACTGGCCTGCCTACATTTTCTCAGCAACAAGGCAGTCCTGTCGGCTTTTCTTAGCAACATGACAGCCCTGCCTGTCTTTCCTAATTTATGCCAGAGCCAAAGGGCTCAGTAGACCATGACTAAAGGAGGAAGTTAGAGCTGTCTTTGTAAGATGAAAAAGAACAAGCCATGGATATATCTGGAAACCTAGAAAGCCTCTGGAGCTTTAAACTCTTAGGCCTTTCAGGCACCAGTCTTCCACAGAAACTAAACATTCAGAGAGAAAGGTAAGATTTGCTCTCAGGTATGTAGATTGCCTTACTCAAAGAACACAGACCTAACAATGAGACAATCCTCCCTGCCAACAACAGCCCTGCAGAATGAGGCTCAGGGAATAAAAGACATACTAAACTTTTCTACCTGCTAGAAAACAGCCCAAACTCTGAGGGTATCATGACAGCAGGGATGGAGGGTTCAGCTCTGTGGCAAACCAGGGATGAAGCTCAGAGGACCACATCTAATCTCATAATGTATTCAGACCTCCTGAAATTCCAGCATGTTCCAGAGGTGTCTGCAGCCCTTCAAACTGATCAAGCTGTGATGTTCAGCTCTAAATCCCAAACTCTGCACACAGTATTAGCCCTATCTAGTGACATACAATCCAAGTAAGGATCTCTGATAAATTTCCTAAAACCATTGGACTCCATGCCAGCATCCAGTCATTTGTCTTCTGGTGATAAAGTCTCTGAGTCATTCAAGACAGAAGCAGCTGTGACTTCAACTCCACCTGCTATGGGAAGTTCAGTAAACCTTAATCTTTTGCTCCCTCAGCGATTGCTTTAATTTTGGGATAACCTCACCAACACTGTCTCCTAATATCACTGCTTCCTAGGGGTGAACCCCCAGACCCAACCAAACAGTCAAACAAACTGGAGGTATTCTCTTTGGGCAGGAGAGACCAGCCTTTCCATGAGCCTATTCCTAGAGTCTCCCCTTCCTCCAGATGCCTTGAAGGGGCATGTGATCCCTCCTGCAGCAGGCCTGCCACTCTGCCCAAACGCGCACTGACCACAATGGCCTCTTGCCAGCTGGACATTGCATGTCCAAGTTAGATTTCTGTTGTCTCCAAGTTCTGTGGTTGAGGAGATGCTAGGAAGGTTCTTGTGCCAGTAGTGGGCCAGGTTGAGGACTCTGCAAAGCCAGCCAGGAAGGTTACACCTACAAGACCGCCCAGTGCGCAGCTGGACAACGCTGGTGTCTGCTTGGGCTCTGGCTTCCCTGGATTTGCAGTGTTACATAACCTTCAGATTTCCCATGCAAGAGACAGCATTTAATTGCTCATAAACAGCACCAAATGATCCTGGTACATCTACTGCAGTCTTTAGCAGTTTCCCCCAAACAGCATGGGACTCTCTGGTGCAACCAGTTTTAGAGGGATATTTCTGGGTAGCAAGCAAGTCTCGCTTTTCTTTTGGTAGCCAGCAGACTACTAACATAGGATCATCATATGCCACCTGCCAACCTGGACAACCCTGCCCCGCCCAGCTCCATTGCCTTCTCTGTGTCTAGTGTTCTCCTGAGCTCAGCTTCTCTACTAGACCTGCCAATTTATTCTGAAAAGAGCCCAGAGAAAACCGTGGCATCAGTTGTGCACCAGAAGTCAGGCCACAGTGAGGCATCTGCAGCTGCCAGCCTTGCTCCAAGCATAGCCACCAATAGGGTAACACCTTGAAGCTCCACCGCAGACCTCTGATGGGTAAAAAAAAGAGGCTGTGCTTGTGCCGCCCACAGTCACCAGTTATTAGACCTGGCACAGGGGCATATGCTTAGGCCACACCAGTAGGTGCAGGGGCTCTGACATCAAGACAGAGGCAGGCAGATGCACCCATGCAGGCTGACTTTGGAGCAGTTCCTCTTCCAGGCGCAGGCCTGGTGGCCATTGAAGCAGAACATGACACTGCAAAAGACGACAGCACACACTAGAAGATAAGCAATGCCCCGTGCTCAGAAACCTGACAGAGGCAGGAAATCAGAGCGAGCGAGAGAGTGAGAGAAAGAGTGTGAGAGATAGAGGGGTGGTGTGGCTAGCTCTGCTTACTCTAACTCTGATGGAGTAACTAGGATCAATCTAAACTTCCTACTATAAACAATCACAAAACTGGAAGCTATGTGAAAATAAATATATGTATATAAATGTTTATATGATATAAATATGTAGGCATATATGTATATTCCATAAACAATGTGAATATGTAATGTATGTATAATGTATAGTGTATATATGTATAATGTACAGAGAGAAAAACAAGAAATACAGAGTATTTGAAGGAATAATAACCAATACCTTCCCAATTTTGATTGAAAGCATGAACCCTTCTATGCAGGAATTTACCAGCTCAAAAAAGTCAATCAACATAATTATACAGGTCCACAATGACACATTCTAATTAAACAAAGACAGAAAACCCCCCAAAGCACAGAGACACAACTTATCACACACAAGTGATCTTCAATGATATCATGATAAATTGCTCATGAAAAACTAGATTAATTATTAGACAGCAAGGGTAACAAACTTAAAGTGCTAAAAAGGACATAATTAAAATGTACCTTTCTAACAAATATACTTCGGCCAAATGTAAGAGATGAGCTAAATACCTACAAATGGCTCAGGTCTATAATCTTAACTACTCAGTAAGGTGAATTGTGAGGATGGTGGCTCAAAGCCAGCCTGGAAGTTATCCCATCAGGAGGAAGTTGTAGGACACAGCTGTCATTGAGAAAGAGGGAGGCCATGTGTGGTGCCATTGCTGGAATAAGACATAGGATAAGGTGGCCATCAAGAATGGAGGCTATTAGCTAGTGTCTCTAGAGAAGCAATTTATAAGATGTAAGATGCATTAGTCCTCTAGAAAATCAGAGGATTTTGACCACTGTCCTAGAGGTTTCAGAAATGCCATGCTAATGACCAGTGCAACCTCAAGCCCACTTGGAGTCCTTAGCAACAGTTTTTGAGGTTAAGAGTAAAAGTGTCAAGTCTGGCAGGCTATGATTGGTCTACTTTTTTTCTGACCTCACACTCTGTTTGACCCATTTCCTCCATGATGTCACTAAGCCTGGTTGTGATTGTTCCATTGTATGAGGTCATGCAAGTTATATAGGAAACCACTGTGCTCCAACCTATGTCAGTTAACAGATCTGGGAGCTCTTGCTTGATGACCCAGTGGACTGACTCAAAACTAAATGAATTGTTGTTTGCGGGGACTGATTGTCGTTTGGATTTTGGTATTTCTTTTAACTTTTTCAGGGTTTTCCATAATTTTCTTTAGTTTATTTTAGGTAGACTTGCTACCTGCCATCATAGCAGAAGGATGGAAGAATGCAATGAATCATCCTCAAGCTCCTTGAATTAGTAGATCATCAAACAATACCTGATGAAAGAGATCAACGACAAAGTTACCTTTGGACAAATGAAGCTGGCCCATCCCCACGTCACAGACAAGGATGTGGCATTGAAAATACTCTGGAAGTGAGAGTCCTCATCATCGGATAAAGAATGAGGTGGACATTTTTAAGATCAACCTCCTGGGGTGGATCTTAAAATCCTGCCATCTATATGAAGATGAAGCCAGGAGGCTCTTCACACAAAATGTAAGTGCTGTACACACCAAAATAGTATCAGACACCTAGACCTTAAGTCCAACAACATCCTTTTAGAAACCAAATGCAATATCAAGGTCAGTGGATTTGGTGTAAGCATGTGGCTCAACCTTGGGAAGTTGGTAATGAATCCATGTGCAGCTGTGCTATTCCATTCCCCTGAAATGTTCCTGGAAGAAATAAATGATGGCCGGTTGCAGGTGGCTCATGTCTGTAATCCTAGCTAATCGGGATATTGAGATGTGAGGAACACGGTTCAAAGCCAGCCCAGGCTGGTTCTACCCTCTGCGCAGACTCATAATGATACCAAAAACTAATTTGAGGAGGGGATGGCAGAGGATAGAAGTGGCTAGCAAAATATCTACCACTATTTTCAAAACAAGCTGCTAAATGTGGGCCCAGGAACAGAGTAGTTCCAGACAAAGGGGAGCAGAGCCTTAACATATATCAAAGATAACTTCACTTGAAAGCCAGAAGGCTATTGATGGGATGGGAGAGATTTCTACAGGATCTACTAAAAAAAGAGTTGTAAGTGGTATCCAAGAATGGAGTTCAAAATACTGTTTGCTCACAAACACCCTCAGTCCAGCCCAGAAGACAGGTGTACCAACTGCCTTAGGTTGCCTCAAGAGGGATTCCAGCCAAGGTGCACCTAGTACTGCACTGAACAACTGACATTGTAGTTATTAAAGTATGCAATTTTTGTGCATTGTACTACAACCTTGTCTTTTAAAATGTAGTTTGATTTATTTTATTCTATGTTATTCTTTAAGATACAGTCTCATTATGTAGCCAAGAATGATCTTAACTTCACAATTCTGCTGCCTAGTCTCTCAAGTGTTTGTATTACAGGTGTGTACCACCATGTCATCCATCATACTATTATCTGCATCTTTCCTTATATTTTAATACTTTATTTTATCCCTTGGCAGTACTGGGGTTTTGATTCAGAAGCTGGTGCTTGGCAAGCAAGTGCTCTACCCCTTGACCCCTGCCCACTATCCTTGCTCTTCATTTTACTTGAGATGAGTTCTTATTGTTTTATGTTACTTTGGTCATTATAAGACTGTGATTCTAAGATATTTTTCTGCTGGGAAGCTGACATCAACCTTAGCTAGTTCAAACCCTTTTTTGTCTTTTTATATTTTTTGTAAATATAATTTTTCTTATTATAAAGATGGTACACAGAATGGTTAGAGTTATATGTCATTTTGAAATTCAAAATGTTACTTTAAAAGAGTGACCATGCATATAATAAATAAAATTTATCTCTAGAAAAAAATGACTACCAGTATAAATGTTTTTGGAGGCTAGATCAGGTGCATCTGGTATTGTTCCCACTTCCGCTCTAGAGAATGCTACATACTTCCAGGCCTCCATGACTTAAATAAAACCAAGTGAAAAGTAAAAAAAATGATCCCTTAGGGCACAGCTGTGGAAGATTTGAAATACTTTTGTACATTTTATTGACCATTTGTACATTTCTGTGTTGATGAAAAGTGATATAGCAATTATGGTATAATTTGACACATTCTTCTAACATGGCATAGCATTACTACATGACCCAACAATGAGCAATAAAATTGCTCATTGCATACCCAAAAGAAAGGAAAAAAAACTAATAGCTCATATGCCAGTGATAACTTCAGCAATGTTCACAATAGTCAGGGGTTGGAAACACCTGGAGTGTCTGTCAGGTGAATAGGTTTATAAAATATAAGGTATGCAGAAATTATGACTCATCCAAAAATGTCTGTCATAGATGGACACAAAAATAATCTATTTATGTGAGATATATTGACTGAACCATTTCATAAGAGAAAATGGAAGATTAAAAGTTTCTGGGACAGGTCATTTGGGGTGATTATTACTCAATGATTGTGTGGATTCCATAAGTATTGAAAAGAAAGTTCAGAAACAAAGGTAATGGTTACAAAGTAGTGTGAATATAATTAATGTAACTGAATTTTATACCTGCCTAGCAAGCATGTGTCCCTGCTTTCAACCCCCTGTATATCAAAAACAAAAACCAAAAAACCCTAAATCTTCTTTCTGTTACCAACCTCGAGAGGTAGGCGCTCTTCTACTGTTATGATTGTATTCCTCAGAGGATTTCTGGTGGATCTCTAATGTTTATTCATGCTTTTACACATAATCCATCATTTGAATATTGATGTTGAGTTTTAAAGGATAATGTGTGTATTAAAATGAGGGCAATTCATGCAGTTATAACTCAAGACACTAAAGTAGGAAGATCCCTATTCAGTCAAAACTGCATAGAGAGATCATTTCTAAATCTGCATACTACATGCTGAAAATGGAGGGACAATTATTTGTTAACAATTACAAGTGAGAGATATGAGTGAGAGATCACATTACATTTTGGTCATTTCAGTTTGTATTTAATATTTACATGAATTTATAAAATTTTCCTTTTTCCTTTACTCTCACTATGCCATTTTGAAACTGTGTAGTTTGTTTTGGTTTGCTGCATTTAAAAGAAACATAGTTTTCCTATGTATCATATTAAACATTTTTTTCTGTATTACAATTTATTATTTATTTTTGAAAATTTTTGTGTTTCTTTTTTTCTCCAACTAGGGACTGGCCACTGTCTCAGAGATTTTGCTCAGTTCTACCAATTGAGCCACATCTCAACTTCCGGCTTCTTTCTTTTTTGAATAGTCTCATGCAAATCCCAGCACAACTAAGGAGACTGAAGTATGTGGATCTTGGTTTGAAGCCAGTCTGAGCAGCAAAGCCTGAGGGTCCTTTATTTTTTTTTTGCCATTGGTTGTGGGGCCTGGACTCTGCGCCTAGGGGCTGTCCCTCAGCATTCCAGCTTAAGGTTAGCGCTCTATAATTTTAGCTGCCACACCTTTCCCGGCTTTTTCTGTTTATGTGGTTCTGAGGAAGCAAACCCAGGGCCTCATGTATCAAGGCAAACACTCTACCACTGAGCCAACTTCCGAGCGAAATTCTTATCTCCAATTAATCACCAAAATGCTGGGGGTGGTAGAGCTCTAGCCTTGGGTAAAACAGGGCAAGTTCAAGCCCTAGTACTGATAATTACACACACAAGTCTCATGCCCTTTCTTGCTATGGCTGGCTTTGAACTGCGGCCCTTAGATTTCGGCCTCCTGTGTAACTAGGTTTGTAGGTATGAGCAACCAGCATATGACTTATTTTAATATATTTAATCAGGTCTTGTCTTCAATCTCAATGCTTTTTTATTGTGGTCAGTATACCCGATCTCTGAGATTTATTGCTTTTTATTACCTATTTTTAAGGAGGGTAGGGGTTGAATTCTGGGCCTGAATGCTGTCTTTGAGCTTTTCAGCTTAAGGTGAAAGCTCTATCACTTCAGCCACTGCGCCACTTCAAGTTTTCTTATGGTTAAATGGAGATGAGTCTCATAAACTTTCCTTCCCAGGATGGCTTTAAACCATGATCTTCATATATCAGCCTCCTGAGTACTAGGATTACAGGCTAGAGCCACCAATGCCCATCTATTTCTGAGCATTTTGACTCAAGAATGATGTTTTACAACTTCAATCACAGCTCAACTTTCAGCTTTTTCTGGCTTACTGGACCTAAGATTCTAATGTACTTTGCTGGGTAGTCTGGCTTCAAACCCTGATCCTCAGATTTCAACCTCCTTAGGTGCTCTGATTATACAGATGAAGCACAAACCTGTTGCTCATTTAAAAATGTTAATATTTTCTTTTTTCCACTTTTTCTTTTTAAAATTTTCCGTGTTCTTTATTTTTGTATATTTGCTAGTCCTGGGGCTACAAATCCAGGCCTGGAGACAATGCCAGAGCTTTTCCTCAAGAATAGTGGCTTACAACATGAGCCAAATAATAGCTTTTGGCTATACTTGCTTTGTCTTGGTGCTTGAACTAAGGCCCTGGATGCTGTCCTAGAAAGTGATTGCCCAGTTTGCCTCTTGAGTCACAGCTCAACTCCATTTTTTAAAAATTATTGGTAGTTAATAGGAGATAAGAGTCTTATGCCAAGCCCAGCATGAATAAGTTGTCTGAAATCTGAGGATCATGGTTCAAAGCCAACCAGGGCAGGAAATTCCATGAGACTCTTAGCTCCAATTAATCAATAGAAAGCTGGGAGTGGTGGAGCTCTATCCTGAACAAAACAGCACAAGTTCAAGCCATAGTATAGCACACAGATGAACTCACGGAGAAAGCCTCATGGACTTTCTTCTACGGGCTGGCTTTGAACCATGATCCTCAGATTTCAGCCTCTATTCACCCTCTCTCCTTTGAAAATTTTATTGGGCCTGTGGCTTGACCTCTGACTCTGGGACCTATATCTTACTTTTTACACTCAAGGCTAGTGTTATCACCACTTCAGCCGCAGCTCAAGGTTTTGTGCTATGTAGCTGTAGATAAAATTCTCAAGCATGTTTCTGCCCAGGCTGACTTGACACTGAAATCTTCAAAAGTCAGCCTCTTGTATAGAAAGGTTTACACACATGACCAGCAACATCTGGATCATTTTAAAACTTTAATGTGTGCTTGATTCCACATACTTTTCCTATTTTTTTTCATTTTTTCTTTTCCTGTGAGTAGAAATTGAAGCTCAGATCCTGTCTCATGACACACATGGGACTAACTATAATATATGGCTTTAGGGGGACGTTAATTGGAGAGAAGAATGTAGAGCTAGGCTAGATTCAGGAGGTTGATAATAGAGAAAAGTCCTTAACATTCTTTTATCCAATTAACTACGAAAATTTTGAGAGTAGTATGTCATTGAGCAAATTAGTGCATGTTCAAGCTCTAGGATTGGCACTCAGAGAGAGACAGAGAGACAGAGAGATAGAGACAGAGAGACAAGGACAGAGATAGAGAGAGACAGAGACAGAGACAATGATATCTTATGAACTCATATAACTGAGCTGAGCTTTAAACAGTATCCTCAAATTTCAGCCTGAGTAGCTAAAATTACAGATATGAGCCACCCATGTTTGATTCACTGATACCTCTGTTATTGCCTCTTTCTTCTCTTGTTCTACCCTTCTTTTCATTTATTTCATTCTTTGTGTGCATGTTGGTCCTGGAACCTGAACTCATGCAAGGTCTGGCCTGATTCACGAGGCTGAAATCTATACATCGTAGTTTGAAAGCAGCCAGAGCAGGAAAGTCCATGAAACTCTTGTCTCCATTCAATCAATAAAACTTATCCCCAGTATGGCCACCACACTCAAAACAGTCTCCTAGAATTTCTTGACTGGGTTTGCCTTTACACTGGATCTTATATTTCAGCCTCCTGCATTTCTAGAATTACAAACATGAGCCAATAGTTCCAGGTTCTCTTTTTCTAACCATTTAATTTTTTTTATTGTGATCTTAAGGCTGGATCTCTGAGCCAGGGTACTCTTTCATAGTTTTTTTGCTCAAGGCTGGTGCTTTACAACTACAACCAAAGCTTCATATCTGTTTTTTTGTTCTTGTTGTTTTTGGTTAATTGGAGACATGCACTTCCCTACACAGGGTGGCTATGAACTTCAGATTTCAGCTTTCTGAGTCACTAAGCATCAACCAAAATTCAGGGCTCATTTTGAAATTTTAATTGGATTTTCTCACATCTTTTTTTCTTCTTTTTCCTAGTCCTCAGGGTATGGGCACTGTCCTGAGCTTATTTTACTCAAGAAGAGAACTCTACTACATGAGCCACAGTGCCATTTTCAGCTTTTTCTACTTATGAGATACTGAGAAAACCCAGAGATTCAAACATGCTAGGCAAGCACTCTATCACTAAGCCATATTCCTAGCCATTCTTACACCTTTTTATTTGTATTTTTATTTCCTTCTGTATGCTAGTCCTGGGTCTACAAATCAGCCCAGGTGCTGTCCAAGTGTGCTAGCACACTAAGTCATGAGCCACAGCAAAACATGTGGCTATTTTTTGATGTTTTGTTTTAAGTAGCTACTTAGAGTTAAATATATGAATTCTCTTACCTGGGCTGGCTTTCAACTATGATCCTAATATTTGAGCCTCCTGATTAACTACCATCACAGGTGTGTGCCACCAATGACTGGCTCATTTTAAACCCTGAAATTGACTCTTTATTCTCCCAACTTTCTCTGTATTTATTTATTTTATTCTTTGTAAGTGTATTGGTCCTGAATTTAATATTAAGGTCTGGGTGCTGTCCCAAAAATTATTTTCTCATTTCTGCCATTGGAGACACAGCTCAATCGCCAGGTTTTATTTTTCGTCCTTTTGATAGTTAAATGATTATAAAACTCTGAAAGACTCAGGAGGCTGAAATCTGAGTATCACATTTTGAAGCCAGCATGGGCAAGAAGGTCCATGATACATTCATCAACTACCATGAAGCTGGAAGTAGTAGAGCTCCTACACAAATTGAAGTCCCAGGTTGGAACACATACAGAAAACAAGCCCCATGGACTTTCCTGTTTGGGCTGGCCTTTAAATACTATCTTCAGACTTCAGCCTCCTGAAAGCTAAAATTATAAGCATGAACCACCAACCCCAGGCTTATATTTGAATCTAAAATGCTCATTTCTTCTCTTATTTCAGTTTACTTTTTGGTTAACTTTGGGCTGAATTATGAATCAGGGAACTGTTTCCCAGGTTTTTCACCAAATGTCACTACTTTACAACTACTACCACACCTTCATTTCCAGCTTTTGCTGGGTAGTTGGAGATAAGAATTTCAATCACTTTCTTACCTTAGCTGGCTTTGAGTTGTGATCCTCATATTTCAAATTTCTGAGAAGCTAGGAATACACACATAAACCAACAACCCATGGCTCATTTTGAAACTATAATTTTCTCTTTATTCCATCTTTTATAATTTGTGGTCTTTTTTCTTTCTTTTTGTAGGTGTCTGTGCTGGGACCTTAGCGCCAGGGCCTGTGTGCTGTCCCAGAGCTTTCTGTTCAAGACTAGCACTCTACCACTTGTACCAGAGCACAGATAGTGGCATATTTTTGGTGACACATGAGACATAAGAGTCTCATGGATTCTCCTACCTGGGCTGGCCTTCAACCGTGATCCTCAGGTTTCATTCTCCGTAGTAGCTGATAGAATATCAGTGAGCTACTAATGCTCGATTTTTTAAACCTCTGTTATTGGATCTTCCTTCTGCACTTCTAGCCTCTTTTTCTTTAGTCCTTCTGAGACTGTCCTGGGGCTTGAACTCAGGGCCTGGTTGCTGTCCCAGAAAGTGATTGCCCAATTCTACCACTTGAGCTATAACTCAATTCCCAGGGTTTTTTCTTTACTTTTTGACAATTAATTTGAGATAAGATTCTGAACCAAAGCCTAGCATGAATCAAGCCAGCCTGGACAGGAAAGTCCATGAAACTATGACCTCCAATTAACCACTGAAAAGCTGGGGGTGGTAGAGCTCTATCCTTGAACAAACCAGCACAAGTTTAAGGATGGCACACACAAGCTGCAGGATGGCACACAGATGTACAGAGAGAGAGAGAGAGAGAGAGAGAGAGAGAGAGAGAGAGAGAGAGAGAGAGAGAGAGAGAGAGAGAGAGAGAGAGAGAGAGAGAGAGAGAGAGAGAGAGAGAGAGAGAGAGAGAAAGTCTCATGGATTTTCTTGATTTCGTTAGCTTTGATGTGTACATCCTCAGATTTCAGTCTCTCTTCTTCCAGTCTCCTTTGCATTGATTGTGTTTTATTTGTAATTTTTAATGATCTTGCAGCTTGACCTCTGGCTCTCTGTACTGTTTCTTAGCTTTTTAACTAAAGGCTGCTTACCACCACAGCCCCAGATCAAGGCTTTGTGCTAGGTAGTTGGGATAAGTGTCTCAAGCACGTTCATGCCCAGACTGACTTGAAAGCACAATCCTCAGTTGTCAGCCTCTTGTGTAGTTAGGATTATACACAGGATCAACCACCCTTGTATCATTTTAAAACTTTAATATGTGCTTGCCACTCCCTTCTTTTTTGCTTTTTTTTTTGCATGTGTGTGCTGTTCCTGGGTCTACAAATTGGGGCTCATATTCTGTTCCAGAGGTTTTTATTCAAAGCTAGCCTCCATTACATGAGACACACCATAATTTTTGGACCTTTTTTGGGGGTTGATTAATTATAGGCAAGAGTTTCATGGACTCTCCTGCCTGTGCTGGCCTTGAACAAACATCCTCAGATTTCAGGCTCTTGAACAGCTAGTAGAAAATGTATGATCCACCAATGCTTGATTCATTTAAGCCTTTATCACTCTTTCTTCCTTGGTTACTTCTACTCTTCTTTATTTCTTCTTTGCATGTGCTGGGACTTGAACTCAGGGTCTCGGTGCAGTTCCAGAAAATATTTGCCCAGTTCTGCCACTTAAGCCATGGCTCAACTTCCAGTTGAATGAAGCGGTTGAAATCTGAGGACCATGTTTCAAAGCCAGCATGGGTAGGAAAATCCATGACACTCTTATCTTTAATTCACCACCCAAAGACTGGGAATGCTGGGACACTAGGTAAAGGATAGCACAGAAACACACACATCACACACACACACACACACACACACACACACACACACACACACACACACACACACAAACTTTCACACATACACAAAAATAAACACAAAGTCCCCTAGACTTTGCTTCTTAGGATGGCCTTGAAACTTGATCCTCAGGTTTCTGCCTCCTGAGTAGGACTACAGCCATAATCCATGAGCACCAGACATATGTTTAAATTTACAATTGGCCTTTCTTCTTCTCTCGTCCTAAAATTGTTTTTAGCACTAGAAATTGATACCTGGGGCAACATACAGTCCTTTTTTTTATCTTTTGCACCAAATAGAGTGCTTTACAACTACAATCATATCTACACTGGGTAGTTGGGGATAAGAGTTTCATTACTTTCCTGCCCAGCCTAGCTTTGAACCCTGAATGACTACGAATAAGCATATGAACAAAATCTAAGCTCATTTTGAAACTTTATTTTCTTTTTTCCCATCTTTCTTAATTTGTGTTTTGTTGGTTATTTGAAATGTGTGTCTAGGACTTCAACTTAGGGTTTAGGTGCTGTTCTAAGCTTTCTATCTGAGACTAGAACTCAACTGCAGGCGCCAAAGTACACCTTGTAATTTATTCTTGGTGGCAAATTAGACATGTGAGTCTCATGGACTCTTCTCCCTGGGCTGGCCATGAACTGTAATCCTTAGATTTCATCCTCCTGAGTAACTTGAATGTGTGAGCAACCAATGTTTGATTCATTTCAACCTCTCTCAAAGACTCTTCGTTTTGTACTTCTATCCTCCTTTTATTTCTTATTTCTTAGTCCTGCAACTTGAACTAAGGGCCTCAGGGCAGACCCAGAAATTTATTTCCCAAATCGACCAGTTGAACAATAGCCTAACTCGAGGTTTTATTTTCTCATGTTTTCATGGTTAATTAGAAATGAGTATCATGCACAGCCAGACCAGACTCATGAGGCTGAAATCTGAGGATCAAAGTTTGTACCAGCATGGGCAGGAAAGTCCATCATATCTCCAATTCTAACCAATAAAAAGTTGAAATTAATAGAGCCTTGTGCAAAACAGTACAAATTCAAGTAACCAGATTCACACACGAACACACACACACACACACACACACACACACACACACACACACACACACACACACACACACACACACACAAGTCTAATGGACTTTCCTACTTGGTCTGGCCTTTAAACACTATCCTCAGATTTTAGCCTCTTCAGAAACAAGAATTACAGTTATGAGCTACCACTGATTGGCTGATTGGCTTATTGAAATTTCAGTTATTGGTTTTTCTCTTCTTCTACCCTACTTTATATTTATTTCATTCTTTTTGTGTCTGCTGGTCGTGAAACTAGAACTCATGCAAGGCCTGGCCTGATTAAGGAGGCTGAAATATAACCATCATGGTTCAAAGCAGCATGAGCAGGAAAGTCTAACCTCCTTACCTTGAAATAACTGTCAAAAATCTGGAAGTAGTACAGTTCTAGCCCCAGGATGGCCTACAAACAACTATATCTGGACATTCCTGCTAGGGTTGGCCTTTACACTGGATCAACATATTTCTGCCTCCTGAGGTTCTAGAATTACAGTCATGAGTCACCAGCCCCAGGTTCTCTTCTTATTACCATTTTTTGTGATTCTTTGTCTGGATCTCTGAGCCAGGGCACTGTTTCATATCTTTCTCATTCATGGATGTTGCTTTACAACTCCAATCACAGCTTCACTTCTGTTTTCTTGTTTGGTTTGCTGGTGATTTGATGATAAGAGAATATAGCCCTCAGATTTCATCTGTCTTAGTATTTAGGATTACACACAAAAACCAAAACTCATGACTTATTTTGCAAATTTAATTGGATTTTCTTATACTTTTTTTTTCTATTTTTTATTTCCTTATGTATGCTGTGCTTGGGGCTATAAATCAGAGTGTAGGTATTGTCCCAGTACATTTTTAAGACTGGCACTCTAATATGTGTGCCACACAATTTGTGTTTTTTTTTTTACTCTAATTAGCTAATTAGAGATGAGTACATGTCTCCTCCTGACCGGGGTGTCTTTAACATTGATCCTCAGATGTGAGAATCCAGAGTAACTACAATAACAGGTGTGAACTACCTCAGTTTTGCTCATTTTAACCAATAAAATTGTCTCTTCCTATTCTTCTTCCACCTTTCTTTTTATTTATTTATTTTTGTGTGTGTTGGTCCTGGAGCTAGATCACAAGGTGTGGGGGCTGTCCCAGAAATCATTTTCTCATTTCTACCATTGGAGCCACAGGTCAACCTCCAGCTGTTATTTTCTTATTTTTGGTGCTTCATTGGAAATAAGGTGGCTCAGTGGTAAAGCACTTGCCTTGCATGCATGAGGCCCTGGGTTCGATTCCTCAGCACCACATAAGCAAAAAGAAAAAAGCCAGAAGTGGTGCTGTGGCTCAGGTGGTAGAACGCTAGCCTTGAGCTGAAGAGCTGAGGGACAGTGCCCAGGCCCAGAGTTCAGGCCCCATGACCAGACCCTCCCCCCCCACAAAAAAGAATCTCATGAAAAGCACAGAATGACTCAGAAAATTGAAATCTGAGGATCACAGTTTGAAGCCAGCCTTCACAGTAAATTCCATGAGACTCTTTATCTCCAATTAGCTGGCAGGGATCCCACCAATAAACTGAGAGTGATAGAACTCCAGCCTTGAGTAAAGTAGAACACGTTCAACCCCCATGGCTGGCACACAAGGGAAAAATGCCTCATGGACTTTCTTGCTTGGGCTTGTCTTTAAAAGGTATTTTCTGACTTTAGCTTCCTATGTAGCTAATACAACATGTGTAAGCCACCAGTGACTGACTAAAAGTCTGTCACTGGTTATTCCTTCTCATCTTCTATACTTCATTTCTTTTGTGGTGGACCTAGGCTTGAACTTGGGGCATCAGTGTTGCTCTTTTTTTGTCTTTTATGTAACTTTTTTTCAGTTTTGTTGCTCTAAAGTTTTATTTTTTATGTGGCTTTTTATATCTTATACAAGTAAATTTTTATATCTTAAAAAAATAACTTATATGGGTACTGGTGGCTCATACCTCTAATCCTACTCAGGAGGCTGACATTGAGGATCACAGTTTGAAGCCAACATAGGTAGAAAAGTCTGTGAAATTCTAATCTCCAATAAACAACCAAATATCCTAGAAGTGTTGCTATGACTCAAGTAGTAAAGTGCTATCCTTGAGCAAAAGAAATCAGAGCCCAGGAAGCGATTTCAAGCCCCTGTACTGGCACAAAAAGAAATTCATTAGCTTTACTAGGATTTCTGGTGTGAGCCACCAGTTCTGGGTTTAAGAATCAACTTTTGTAGCAGTTGCCAGTTTTGATCTTTTCCTTAGGAGCTTTAATGATTTTTTTCCATGCCTAAATTTACATTCCACTAATGGCTTTATTTTTTTTGGTTGGAGGGACAGTTCAATAATTCAATAACATATCAAAAAAGGCATGTCTTGAATTTTTTATTTTAAATAGGAAAGCAAACCATATGGTTAGTCTGAGCCCAGCAGAGAGTGAATGCTGGTTTAATTGCAGAGCTGTGGAATGTGTTTCAGGAAGTGGGAGCCTACCAGTTTGGGTGCTTCAGTTGTCAGGTCTTCCTGCAGCTTCACAATAAACTTCTATGATGTCACGGCCATCTTTGCCATCACAAACCTTAGGTGTCAGGCACTGATCTCACCCTTATGTGGACTTAGATACACAGGGAGGAAAAAAATAGAAGAAATGACGATTGACCACAAGACCACAGCTTTATGAGCTTTCCTGATTGAATTCTGAGATTTCATGAGAAGAGCAGGCTCATCTCCACACAAGGCTCCTAAGAACTAAGTACCAAGCACTGTTGTAGACAACTGCAGAAACAGATGTGAATACAACTGCAAATGGCCTGCCTCCATGTACATTTCATGCTGAGGGAGAAAACCAGAAATCACAATGAAAACGTCAAAAAATCAGAAGGATGGTGATCTGGGGAGAAAGCTTCACATTGGAGGATCAAAGGAAAATACATATGATCTAACAGCACGGGCCATCATCCATGCAATTATTGCTTTTCCATGCTGGCTCCAATCTCAATCCCAGATCTAATCCTCCTGAGGTGGAAACTGTAGGTGTGAGGCACCTGGGCTCTTTGATAACAATATCTATAACCAATGTGTGCTAGGTTTCTTGGAAGTTTCTTGTAAGGAAGGTTCAAAATTAAATGTATTATGCATCCTAAACTTTTTTTTTTCATTATCTTCTAATTATTTGAATATGAGCTGTCTTCTTGACTTCTTGGAAAAATCAAGACAATTTTTTTCATTGTTAAAATCCTGGGGAGGGAAGGAAGATCACAGTTTCTTTGCCAAAGTATTAGAATGCAATAGTCATTTTCACTGACCAGTTTTACCAAATAATGTCTCTTGTCCTTAATGGAATTTTCATCTTCCATAATGTTAGATGAATGAAACTATAAATAGGGGGAAAGCAACCACAGAGTAGCAAGTTTATCACAACGACAAATATGTTTTCCACTTTCTACCTAATGAAAACAGTTGCCGGAAGCATTAAAAACTTGAATAAATACTTAGAGATTCTTCCACTTTATACAAGGTTGTTTTTTTCTTAATTCCTTTTTTTTCTTTTTTTTTTTCTTTTGGTTGTTCGTTGGGCTTGAACTTTTACCCTGGGGTCAGTCCCACAGCTATTCAGCTCAAGGAGAGCACACTACTACTTGAGCCACAGTACCACTTCTGGTTTTCTGGTGGTCATTTGTAGGTAAGTCTCACCGAGTTTCCTGCTTAGACTGGCTTTGAAATGAATTCCTCAGATCTCAGCTTCCTGAGTAATAGTACTACAGACGTGAGCCACCAGCACACGGCCAAAATAGTATTTTCTTTTCAGTTTGGCTAGTTTGAATGATTACCAAGGAAAAAATATAGAACTTAAAATTTTTAGCTAAAACTTTGTGCTAAAATTTGCAATAGTTTTACCGTAAAGAATAGTGAAATATTTAGAATTACATATTTTGAAAAATGCAGCTGATTAGCTATTATTTATTTAAAATACTACAGCATATCTTTTTTGGTAGACACTGAAGTCAGTTCAGAACTTGTTGGTGAGCACTCTGCTCTGTGAGCCAAATCCTTCAGGACCTTTTTAATTTGATTGTCGATTAATTAATTTGAACTTACAAGGCATCTTTTGGTAAGAATAAGTAAAATAAGCCTAAACTCCTGCCTTTTGTGTAACGGAAGAAATTGTAATATCTAGAATGTATAAACTCAAAAAAGTAAACACCCGTGGGGGAGGGACATACAAAGCAATTAAAAAAATCATCTTCTAAATACGTTAGAAACAATCTCAAGAAAGAAAAACCGTTTGAATCTTTATCTTGGGGTTCATTTCACCTAACATCAACTTATCTGCTTCTTTCAAACATATATACTAGTTATTGCAAATAAGGGACCTATGTTTCTTTGGGCCTGGCTAAATTTACTTAATATAATTATGACCCCTGTTTTCACTGTATTTGATGTTGGTATAATTTGTGAAGGGGAAGGGAAAAAACAAATAATTTAAATAGAGATACAGGTGGACACATTGTTACAATGAAATGCACAGGTCGTTATGTGAAAAACAAACTTTAGAACTTTGGCCTGGGCAGGTGGAGGGTGAAAGGTGGGAGATGGGAAGGGATGGGAAGGCGAAACATAAGGGGAAGCAATAATGCTTGATAAAAAATGTACTCAATAACTTGCCCATGTAATTGTAACTTCTCTGTATTGTATTTTCACAATAAATAAATAAATATGAAATGCTCAAAGATCAAATAATCTTATTAATAAATAGGCAAGTGAATTGACTAGATAGGTCCAAAAAAGATATAGATGTCTAAGGAATACCCGAAAAATATTCTACATCTTTAGTAATCAAGGAAATGCAAATCAAATCTATGTTGAATTTCCATCTCTACATAATCAGAATGTCTATTATCAAAGAAAACACAAATACCAGAAAGTAGGTGGGGAACGGTACTCTACACAATGTTGGCAATTTAGTGAATCAGTGTAGCCACAACAGAAATCAGTGTGGAAGTTCCACCCAAGAAAACCTATATATACACCTGAAGAAACGTAAGTCAGCCTTATGGGAGAGCTATCTGCACACACATTTTTTACAGCAGGATTCCAAATAGTCACATTCTACAATAAGCCACCACAGGTAGAAAAGTATGTAAAACTGTTACCTCCAATTAACAATAATAACAAATCTGAGAGTAGAGCTGTAGATCAACTGGCAGAGTACCAGCCTTGATGGAAAAAATGCCAAGCAAGAGATGAAGGCCATAAGTTCAAGCCTCAGAACTGCCAAACACACACACACACACACACACACACACACACACACACACACACAAAACCAATGCTACCTATATTCTTTTAGCCAAGCTTCTTAGTCTCTTATGATTCATTCACCTATGACAGAGCTAAAAACAATGAGAAAGAGATATTTATAATGATAAACTTTTCACCTAACAGCTGTTTTCATGGTATTTGATGTTGGTATAATTTGTGAAGGGAAGGGAAAAAACAAGTTGTTTAAAAAGTGATACAGGTGGACTCATTGCAAAAATGAGATGTACAAATTGTTATGTCAAAAAACGAACTTTACAACTTTGGCAGGGGTCGGGGTTGGGAAGGGGAAACAAAGGAGGAGGCAACAATGCTTGATAAGAAATGTACTCATGGGCTGGGAAGGTGGCTCAGTGGTAGAGCGCTTGCCTTGCATGCATGAGGCGCTGCGTTCAATTCCTCAGAACCACCTAAGCAGGAAAAAAAAAGCCAAAGTGGCACTGTGGCTCAAGTGGTAGAGTGCTAGCCTTGAGCTGAAGTGCTGAATGACAGCACCCAGGCCCAGAGTTCAGGCCCCACGACCGGACCCCCGCAAAAAAAAAAAAAGAAAAAGAAAAAGAAAAAGAAATGTACTTATCATCTTGCCCATGTAATTGTAACCCCTCTGTATGGTATTTTCAATAAAAAAAAAAAAAGAATGCTTTACAAAATCCAAAAAAGAAAAGGTAAACTTTTACTGAAGAACCCAGGTATGTTTCTTGTGTTGTTTTGTTTTTGTTGTCACTGTACTTGATATCACAACCTGAGTGCTGTCCCTGAGCTTTTTACACTCAAGGTTGATTCTCTACAACTTGGAGCTACAGATCCACTTCTGGTTTTGTGGTAGTTCATTGGAGATAAAGAGTCTTAAGAACTCAGTCTTCCACACGCTGATTTCTAACTGCAACTCTCAGATTTCAGCTTCCTGAATTGGTAGGATTACAGGCCTGGTCCACCAACGCTAAGCCAGAACCTGAGTATTTTCACCACTGCTAATTGAAAGAGTTCAACTCTTTTTCCTCCAGACCGCTTGCCACGCACATTTATCTCTGGATGGAAATTGAGCAAATAGAGAGTTTCCAGTAGCTCACACCTACACATCCTGGCTACTGAAAAGTCTGAGATCTGAGGATAGTGGTTCAAAGCCAGCCCAGACAGCAAAATCTTGGAGACTTTTAGTGCCACTTATCCACAAAAACATCTGTATGTTGAGCTATGGCTCAAAAAGTAGAGCTCTACCTTGATCAAATATCCCTGGGATAGACCTCAGGCCCTGAGTTCAAACCCCAAGACAAGTGCACAGGCATATGCATGTGAATGTGCGTGCACACACACACACACACACAATTTTATAAAAGAGTTCTCAAACCTAGCAAGGTGCCACCCTAATCCCTTAATGTCCTGCTATGCTATGGAATTAGAAAAGCCTAACCTCTGGCTGGGGCTGCAATCCCTGCTGGTAAACAGCATCTGGAAGGATGAAGTAGCTCTGAGCCAAGACTGACTCACGCAGACCAGAAGCAGGAGTGAGGTTGTACAGGCAAGTGGCCCCTACTCACCTAGAGTGGAAAGGGGAGTGTGGTGACATGGACACATGGCCCCACTCATCCAGACCAGAAGCAGGAGTAAGGTAACACAAACATGAGGCCCCCACTCACTCAAACTAGAAGGAGGAGTGAGGTGATAGAGGCATGCGGCCCCACTTACCCCATTTACTCCCTCTTCTCCAGGAGGGGAAGCAGGAGTGAGGTGAAACAGACACACAACAACTACTCAACCAGACCAGAAGCAGGAGTGTGGTGGTGCAAGCATGTAGCCTCCACTCACCCTGACCAGAAGCAGGAGTGAGGTGACACAGGCATGGGCCAAACATTCCAGCCAGGAAGCAGAAGTGAGGTGATGGTCTCATGCCACACCAAAGGAGCCTTGAGAAACATGGCAGCCCCCTGAGGAGGAAGGCACATTTCAGTGTCCATCCAGCCTTCTCTCCTGCCTTTTGTGAAGGCCTGCTTGGTTCCACGGTGCACTCAGGAGGTCATAGGGCTCGAGCCATGGATGCCGCTGTCCTTTTCCAACTGGTATTGCACCTGCTGCAGCTACAGTAGCAAACTCAATAAGTTGTAATTCACAGAATGTATACTATGAACCATTAATGTCTTCAGTTACCAGGTGCCACTTGCTAGTCACTTAATAAAAGAGTTGCCAATGTCTTCAGTGTTCACTGACTTGTAAAAATGCTGGGTTGGGAATATTAATATTACTGATTGTCTTTTAAATCCTAGGAATGATGATTTTTGAAAATGCCCATTCTGTGTTCTATATCTACTAACAGACTTGTGCCAAGATCAAATTACTTACAGCCTGGTTGTTAAGAGTATAGACTCAGGGACTGGGAAGGTGGATCAGTGGTAGAATGCTTGCCTTGCATGCCTGAGGACCTGGGTTCGATTCCTCAGCACCACATAAGCAAAAAGAAAAAGCCAGAAGTGGCACTGTGGCTCAAGTGGTAGATTGCTAGCCTTGAACTGAAGAGCTAAGGGACAGCGCCCAGGCCCAGAGTTCAGGCTCCACGATCGGAACAAAAAATAAAAAGTAAAAGATATAGACTCAGATTCAAATAAATTCAAATTCAATTTTGGCTACTTACTGGCTTTTGGTTAAAGTGGAAGGCACTATAACACTGAGCTTTATTCACTTTTGTACTTATGTGAATGGAGCCAGGGACAGGTAACTCATGCCTATAATCTTACTCAGGAAACTGAGAGGGAAGGATTGTGTTTCAAAGCCAGCCCCGGCAGAACAGGCCCTATGAGATTCTTAGTTCCAATTAATCCCTCAAAAACCAGAAGTGGGTTGAGAAGGTGGCTCAGCCCAAGCATGCTTGCCTTGCATGCATGAGGCCCTAGATTCGAATTCTCAGCACCACATAAGCAGAAAAAGCAAGAAGTGGCACTATGGCTCAAATGGTAGAGTGCTAGTCCTAACCTGAAGAGATGAGACACAGCACCCAGTCCCAGTGTTCAGGCCCCATGAACAACAACAACAAACTCCATGACCAACTAAACAAAAACAAAATCAGAAGTGAAGCTGTGGTTCAAGTGGTAGAGTGCTAGAAAGTGGATCAGGAACAGGCCCTGAGTTCAAGTCCCACAATGTACCAGAAAAAAAGAAAGAAAGAAAGAAAGAAAGGAAGAAAGGAAGAAAGAAAGAAAGAAAGAAAGAAAGAAAGAAAGAAAGAAAGAAAGAAAGAAAGAAAGAAAGAAAGAAAGGAAGGAAGGAAGGAAGGAAGGAAGAAAGAAAGAAAGAAAGAAAGAAAGAAAGAAAGAAAGAAAGAAAGAAAGAAAGAAGGAAAGAAAGAAGGAAAGAAAGAAGGAAAGAAAGAAGGAAAGAAAGAAGGAAATGCAATTGGATACTGGTATTTCCCATCTCCTAGGGTTTATGAATATTCAAAAAACAAAATTTATTGAGCGTTTCCTATTGAAAAGAGGGATTTTATCTCACCATCAAGTGATTTATGATGCTGCAGAGCATGCAATGGATACCCACTACTTCAGTGGAAAGTTGAATGTAAATTTTGTGAGTCCTATTTGAATAGCTGGTGAGAAGCCAAATTGATGAGCCACAGACTTTTCTGAAAAATGGTTTCCTAAGGAAGATTCAGTTTCCCACATGTCAGTTTGCCTTTCTGCTTCTAGTCAGAAAATCTCTAAGGCTCAGGAAAGGATTCAAGCTCTCTGTTAAACCATGCTATAGCCATTTTTATTTTTATTAAAGGAATAAGTACTCTAGACATAGGTGGATCCTGCCTATTATCCTCCCTGCATAGGAAGCTGAGATTTGAGGATCATGATTTCATACCAGCCCAAGCAAAAAAGTCCATGAGACTTGTCTCAATTAAGCAGTGATAAACCCAGAAGAAGAGGTATGGCTTAATAATTAAAGTATCATTCCTATGGAAAAAGCTCTGTTTAAGCTGCCCTAATGCTTCAGGTCATAGGTTAGGACATTGCCACCTACAATATTGCTGGACCCTGCCTTCCCTTGGTGTGATGGCCTTCAGCCTGGCTTTCACTCTTGTGCATATAGGCTGTTTGGCCATCGACATTGGGGGTGGCATGATCCGTTTATGGAATATATTACCCATAAAAACTAACTATGATGTAAACAAAGTTTGACAAGTTGTTAAGTCCAAAGTTACAGTGGTAAGGATGATTATTATTTAGCTTTTTTTTTGGGGGGGGGTCCAGTCGTGGGGCCTGAACTCTGAGCCTGGGCACTGTCCCTCAGCTCTTCAGCTCAAGGCTAGCACTCTACCACTTGAGCCACAGTGCCACTTCTGGCTTTTTTCTTTTGGCTTATGTGGTGCTGAGGAATTGAACCCAGGGCCTCATGCATGCAAGGCAAGCGCTCTACCGCTGAGCCACCCTCCTAGCCCTAGCTTTTTTCTTTAAATAGTTAATTGATTTTTAAAGTTTATATGCTTATTTCATCTAGGAAATCAAAAGTTAATATTTGGGATTTTTGGTGAAATTTGAAACTAGGCAATTAAAAGCACTCATTGTCCTCAAATTCAGTATTTAAAATTATTAAAACTTTGTTCATATGTTTTAGTTGTCCGAAATTTGAGCCACGCATGGTAGCTCATACTTGTAATGCTAGCTGCTGGGTCTTTACTGATACAGAGAGGATTATGATTTGAGGCTAGCCCAGGGAAACATTCACAATATTGGATATAAATCAATATCTGAACCCAATGCATTGTGCTTTATATTTCATCTACTCAGAAAATGTAAAAGAAGGATTGTGGACCATGCTAGCATGGTCATAAACAGAAAACCCTGCCATAAAAATGGATAAAGCAGGGCTGGGAAGGTGGGTCAGTGGTAGAGCGCTTGCCTTACATGCATGAGGCCTTGTGTTCAATTCCTCAGCACCACATAAGCAGAATAAAAAAAAGCCGGAAGTGGAATTGTGGCTCAAGTGGTAGAGTGCTAGCCTTGAGCTGAAGAGCTGAGGGACTGTGGCGAGGCCCAGAGTTCAGCCCCCCCCCCAAAAAAAATAAGTCTACAGCAGAGCTGGGCTCAGGTGGCTCATGCCAGGAAACTACTCAGGAAGTTCAGATCTGAAGAACACAGTTCAAAGCCAGTCTAGGCAGAAAAGTCTGTGAGACTCTTATCTCCATTAAACCACCAGAAAATCAGAAGTGGCACTGTGGCTCAATCAGTAGAGCACTTGCCTTGAGCTTAAGAGTGCAAGGACTGTCTCCAGGCCCAGAGTTCAAGACACATGAAAAACAAAAACAAAAGTGACTAAAGCAAAAAGAGAGGTGTGTGGCTCAACTTTTAGAGGGACCTATCATAAGTGCAAGAAGCCCTTAATTTAACTGCTAGTATAGAAAGGAGGAAAGGATATGAATCAAAGAAGTAAGGGAGGAATTATGATATAATCAAATACTAGAATGATAAGTATTAAATAAAGAGATTACAGGTATTTTATATGAAAAGATACTGATTGTTTACTAAAAGGAAATTATAAAATGTGGAATTAAGGCTGAAATACATATACAACTTTTGTTTTTCTGTAAAATGATACTTATGTGCCCCTTTAGTTTAACAGTAGTAAATGAGTTTAAAACAATATGGGTGGTTAGAAATGAATCATTATTTCTTTTCACTTTTTCTGCTATATTCACCACTTACAAAATCCAAACAATGTTGATCATTTTAATTATTAATTCATTAATTTAATCTTTCATATTTAGTGTATAGTCTATTGTGCACATCATTTAAATGTTTGAACTCTTTTCGTTTGTTTGTTTTTTGTCCATCATGGATCTTGAACTCTGGCCTGGGCACTGTCCCTTAGCTCTTCACCTCAAGGCTAGCACTCTACCACTTGAGCCATAGAGCCACTTCTGGGTTTTTCTGCTTATGTGGTACTGAGGAATTGAACCCAAAGATTCAACATGCAAGGCAAGCACTCTAGTACTGAGACAACTTCCGAGCCCTGATCTCTATTTTTCCTTCAGACATGGGACTTGAACACAGGGCATTAGTATTGTCCCCGAACTCCTCTGCTCAATGCTAGTACTCTAGCATGCCAGTTTAAACCACAGTGCCATTTCTTGTTTTTAGTGGTTAATTGTAAATAGCAGTCTCATTGGAACTTTTTGGCCCAGGCTGTCTTTAAAACACCATATTCATTTCTCAGCCTCCTGAAATGGTAGGATTACAGGTATAAGCCTCCTGAACCCAGCTTCTCATTTTTTAAAAAAGTGTTATATGTTTAGTTCCCCCTCAAATACATACAAAGTGAGATGCAAATTAACGTTAAATGAACCACCAATTGAGGATGTTGAGATTACAAGCGATTGCAATATTTTTTACATTTTTTTATATGTGGGCCTTGAACTCAGGGTCTGGGGGCAGTCCCTGTTCTTTTGTGCTCAAGGCTATCACTCTACCAGTTTGAACCAGTGCCGCTTCTGTTTTCTTGCTAACCAGTTTATGAGATATTAGTCTCACAGACTTTCTTACCCAGGTTGTCTTTAAACCTCAATTATCAGATCTCAGCCTCCTGTGGTGCTATGATTACAGGCATGAGCCACTGGCACCAGCTTTTTAAAAAAGGGACAACAATTCATATGCCAGAAGCTTTGACTTATGCCTATAATACTACCTACTCTAGAGGCTGAGATCTGAAGATGATGATTTGAATCTAGTGGTGCAAAAACGTCTCTGTGAATCTTTTATCTCCCATAAACTGTTCAAAAAAATCCAGAAGTGAAGCTTTGGCTCAAGTGGTAGAGTGTACTCTTGAGCAAAAAAGAAGCTCAAGGATAGTACCTAGATCCTGCAATCAAACTCCATTTCTTACACACACACACACACAAACACACACACACAAACACACACACAAACACACACACACAAACCCAAAAGCAAATAGAAAATATGAAGAAATCAATGAAAAATTTTAATATTGTAAGGACTTTTGGGTTTAGAGGTATAACTTAGTTGGTAGGACATTAGCTATCGATTGAAACTATCAAGTACCAAGGACATAAAAAAAGAATTATCTGCTCTGCTCTGTATTTTCCTATTCTCATATGTTCTCATTTGGGAAATCTCTTCTTTTTAAAAAAAATTGTTTTAGCGGTGATGTAGAGCAGGGTTACCTTTCTGTATGTCAGGTAACTACTACATTTCCTTCCTTTTACATAATCTCATCTGTTCCCCCATTCTCTTCCATACCCTCTCTCCCATCTTGGCCCTCGACTTGCATGGTTCACTTTCATAAATGTCCAGTAGAGCCAGAGGGCTCTGCTGCTGCAATATTCTGTGTCCTTCCCCCATTTTTCCTGTATATTAGGTGAAGAATACAGACTCATCAGAAAATGAAAAGACAAATTAAGAAAAGTCCCTTTGTTTTCTTATTGCAATATATATATAGAGAGAGAGAGAGAGAGGGAGAGAGGGAGACAGAGAGAGAGAGAGAGAGAGAGAGAGAGAGATAGGGAGACAGAGAGAGAGAGACAGGGAGACAGACAGAGAGAGACAGGGAGACAGACAGAGAGAGAGAGAGAGAGAGAGAGAGAGAGAGAGAGAGAGAGAGAGAGAGAGAGAGAGAGAGAGAGAGAGAGAGAGAGAGAGAGAGAGAGAGAGAGAGAGAGTATTATATAGAAAAGGTGCTTGAGTATTACAACTTGGTGATTTTCGCCAAAGGCTTCCTCTTCTGTTCTTACTGTATATGATGCCTAGAGTCCTGTACAGTATATCATATCCCATTGTGTTTTAAACCTTTCTTCCACATATTAGGGGAAAATGTACCATTTGTCAATTTGATGTGGTTAACTTTCTTAATATGATTTATTCTAGTGTCCTCCGTTTCCCTGCAAATTTCATTATTTTATCCTTTCTAATGGCTCTGTAAAATTACATTGTATATAGATAGCATAATTATTGGTTCCATTCATTTATTGTGGGGCATCTGGGTTGTGGACATTTCTTGTCACTGTGAATTGAGCAGCAAGGAACATGGTTGTGCAAATGTCCTTGCCATTTTCTATTTTCTCCACTTCCCCACCAACATTTGTTGTCTGAATTCAAGATATTTGGATAAGATGGTATCTCAGGATTACTTTGATATTTATTTTCTTTATGGCCAGGGATGATGAACCTTTCCTGATACGTTTTTTTGCCATTCTTACCTCTTCTTCTGAGAAGTCTCTCCTTAGCTCCTCTGCCCACTTGATGATTGGTTTATTTGTTTTGGGTGGTGTAGTTTCCTGAGATCCATGTATACATTGAAAATTAGCCCTTTGTCTGATGTATTGCAGGTAAATATCTTTTCCCAATTTGTTGGCTGTCTTTTTAGTTTAGTGGCTATGTCCCTAGCCTGTGTAGGTTTTTTCCTTTGATGTAGTCCCATTTGTTGGGTCTCTCTCCTATCTGTTATGCCCCTGGAATTCTATTCAGAAAGTTCCTGCCAGTACCTATAAGTTCTTTTTTTTAATTATTACTTTAATGGTAAAAATTTTATTTACTTTTATAAATACGTTGCAAGACAAAACTTTTCAAAAATACTTTCCCCCCCAAAAAAAAAAGTTAAAAAAATAAAGGAAATCTCGTAATAGGTAGGCAGACAATTTTGAGTCCTCTTTTTGTTCTTAAGGAGAGCTCTCTGCAGTGTAGGGCAGGACAATTGCCACACACCCAACACTGCCATGGGTTTGGCCTTGGGGAGAGAAAAGGCCAGCCTGAACTGAGTGTCCTCTCCTGATCACGGCCATACTTACACCTTCTAGTACCTATAACACTATCTAGGATTATCTAGTATGGATCCTACTATGGTTGGGCTATGCTGTATACAATGTTAACCTTTGAGAACATATATCTCTCTCTGCATATATGTCTGAATTATAAAGTATAAGTTGGACTCCAAGTTCAACAAACACAAGTTATTCTCTATGTGTTCCCAGTGTCCCTATGAGGCTCTCTCAACAGCTGTTCATTTTTCCTGTTTAGATAACATTAAACACCATAGTTTTGTTAGGTCAAGAATAAAGATGAGGGGTGAAAATAAACTTTTGCCTTTAAATAGCTTATTATCCTCAACCCCAAACTAGGAGTTAAATTAGAAAACATTTTGTTGTTGTTGTTGTTGTTGTCTCCAGAGCGATTACTCCATTACTGGTGAGGCCTGTGAGGTGTGGGGTACACTCCCAGCCTCCCCCATGCCGCAGGCGGGTGCGGCAGGTGGAGGCGCGCACTGGGCCACTCCATTCACTTCACAGGGCTTACAACGCACGAAGGGGCCAACGTCACAGGTGGCCGGCGGAGCAGGGCCAAGGCGGTAAGCAGAGCTGCCCCGAGCACGGGGCATGGCGCCTGCGCAGGGGCCAACTGGAGTAAGGGATTACCGGGTCGAGGCACATGGTGCAAGATTGTGGGAACTGGAGCGCAACTACCTGTGCTCGGCATGCAGCTGCCCAGCTCGCACCTCAGCACCTATAAATTCTAATGTCATCCTTATTCTGTCTTATAGTAGTTTGGCTGATTTTAATGTAATCCATTTTGAGTTGATGTTAGTGCAAGCAGAGATCCACTTCTAGTTTTCTGCCTATAAATGTCCAGTTTTCCCAACATCAATACTTGAAAAGGCTATGATGTGTGTGTGTGTGTGTGTGTGTGTGTGTGTGTGTGTGTGTGTGTGTGTGTGCGTGTGTCTGTGTGGGTGTGTGTGTGGTGTGTGTGGGGGGGGGTAGTGGGGCTTGAACTCTGGGCCTCGGAGCTACCCTTCAGCATTTCATCTCCAGGCTAGTACTTGAACCATCTTTCCACTTCCGATTTTCTTGTGGTTTACTAGAGCAAAGAGTCTCATGGACTTCCCTGGCCCTGCTGTCTTTCAACAACCATCCTCAGATCTCAGCCTTCTGAGTAGCTAGGATTAATGGCATGAGCCACAGGCACCCGGTAAGGCTATGTTTTTTCCACACTACATCTTTCGCTCTTTTGTCGAATATCAGATGATTGTAAGTATGCGGTTTTATTTATGTGGTCTTTTCATCTTTTTAATACGTTTTTTTTATTGTAAAAATAATGTACAAAGGGGTTACAGTTACATAAGGTAAGTAATGAGTTTATTTCCTCTCAAGCATTGTTTCCTCCTCCTTTGTTTTCCCCCTACCATCCCTACCCTTCCACCTCCACAACTACTTTCCATCCCCCCTTCCCACTCTCTGCCTAAATTGTAAAGTTCGTTTTTGAACATAGTGTTTTGATCTCATTGTTAAAATTGGCCTATCCCTAGTTAAGCATTTGGTTTTTACCCTTCACCTCCCAAAGCTAGAGAAATGTATATACAAGATACAGGGCACAACATCAAAGAAACAAAAAAACCACATAACTTAGGTTTCACGATTTGGTGGAAGAATGATGACTGTTTAATTAACTTGATAAGTATTCTATAGTTTTTAATGGTAAGGCTTATTAACTCAAAGGTGGAGCAAAAACATTCAGAATAGTGGAATGTGGCTACTACTCATTTGATGTGTGTGGATAGATTATGATTAATAAAAATATATCTATTAAATCCCAGTGGTAGACTGCTGTGCTAACTGGGAGGAGTCTTTGGTAATGCCAGGGGTTTGAATACTGGTAATGAAACAGAATATGAGGGGAGAGCATTTGCTAAGGATGTAACATCCTAGGCTCATAACAAATACATTGTAGTAGAATGCTAAGTGATGATCAACTGAGCATCAAATTTTATTTGTTGACTTCTTTGTTTTGTGAAGTCCAGGGATTTGAACCTAGAACCTGGGTGCTCTCCCTTAATTTTTTCTCAAGGCTAGTGCTCTACCAGTTGAACCACAGCTTCATGTCCATAATTTTATTGGTTAATTGGAGATCAGTCTTTCCAAATTTCTGCTTTGGGCTTGCTTCAAACCTGATCTTCAGGTATCAACCTCCCGAGTAGCTAGCATTCCAGTTGTGAGCCACCAGAGCCTGGCTAGAATCACATTTTAAAAGTATTCACTAGGTGAATCAGGCGTGTCTAGCTACTATTTGAGAACTTTGGTTCCAGTGGGTCATGTCAGATTTAGAATAACATCAGAATTTTTCTTCTTGTAACCTATAGCATCCAATATCGTTTTTTCTTCATTGTACCTTTTTTTCTTACTTCACAAGCAAGCACGTCAGTGATGTTTTCCTTTTCTGAAGCAAGTTAGGTCCTTTCCCATCACTGAGGGATGTACTTGCTTTTCTTACTGCCTGGATTACCTGCTTCTAGTTAATTGCATGGATGATGGCTCTCAGGTTAACTGTCTCCTCCTCAGGGATATCTCCTCACATACCTGCTGTGAAGTTGTTGCCACAAAACTACCAATGTCATGTCTCTGATTTATAGAAATTTTCATTATGATTTCTGGTTTTCTTTTCAGCATGAAATTGATGAGGAGAGAGCCACATTCACTTGTTTCTCCAACACCTATAATAGTGCCTGGTCCTTAGTGCTCAGGAGCCTTGCATGGGGATCAGCCTTTTCCAGCTCAATTTATCCTAGCTTCTGGTCAGGACAGCTCTTGAAGCTGATGTCTGGTGGGTAGCAGTCATCCCTCTCATTCTTTGTGCCTTTCTGTGTTGTTGAGTCCACCTCAGAGCAAGATCAGTGCTTGACATCTATTTGCTGCTATGGAAAGATGGGTATGACATAATACAAGTTAGGGGAACTGTTTTGTGAAGCTGTGTGAAGAGACGCATCCCCATACAAGTTGCCAAGACAAGTGTTTCCCATGCTCAGGAGTGTATTCCACAATTCAGCATTCAAACTATCACCTACTCCCTGATGCACTCAGTGTATATTCCCATTTCCATTAAAAAAAGAAAAATTCAAGATATGCCTTTGATGATTTGTCATTGAATTACTGAAACAAAGTATATAATTTGGGGGCTGGGAAGGTGGCTCAGTGGTAGAGTGCTTGCCTTGCATGCATGAGGCCTTGGGTTTGATTCCTCAGCATCTCATAAGCAAAAAGAAAATAAGCCTGAAGTGGCACTGTGGCTCAAGTGGTAGAGCGCTAGCCTTGAGCTGAAGAGCTGAGGGATAGCTCCCAGGCCCAGAGTCAAAGCTGACAACCGGACCCCCCCCAAAAAAAAGTATATAATTTTATGTATTTGTAAGTCTTTGTCCATCTCTCTTGAGCCCTGGGCATATTTCTATGTGTTTGAAGCTTGGAAAGGGAAATAAGGTTTATTTCAGGATAGTCAAAAACATTTTGGGAGGGAATACCAACTTTCCATCTGATGTTCTACAGATGGCCATCTTGGCACAGAAACTAAGTAGAATGTCATAGCATAAGAGACTTGTCCTGATTTCTACTGACTTTCCTCTGGGGTCACAGAGAGTGATCCTACTGCATATGTGTCCCTTGGCTACACTCGAGGGACCAGGTCTCCTCTGAAAATCTAATGGCATGGGGGTAAGAGAAATAAAAACACAGAACCCAGCTTCTCACATTACTAGGATTACAGGCCTGAGTCTCATATACTAACTCATAACTGCCTTTTTATATATCGTGTAGCCGGTTTCATTATATTCAACTCATAGACAGATATACAAATATATGTTTATATTTATTCATCTATTTATAATCAGTGTTATATCTAGAAACACAAAAATATATATTCATATAACTATAATGAAAGTTATATTACCACTTTCCCCAATAATGATTTACACTAATATTATGTGAAAAAAATACTTACGATTGAAAATGTTAAAAGCCCTTGTAGTATGAAAAATCGTATTCGATCTTATACATCATATAAAATACTATATAAAATGTAATGAATATAGCATGTATTTCCATATATCTGATTTAATTGCTTCCTGATTTTGTGTTTGTCCATTTATGTAAGCCTTCTTTCTTCTATTGATGATGGCTTATACTTTCCAGTGTCGATATTTCCTATGTATTTTGTCAAATATATTCAGCCCTAAGTAGATTTTTTATGCTAATGGAGCCAAATTTTTCTTCAATATTTCCCAAACAACAATGAATATGTATACAGACTTGAACTCACTGTGGGAAGAAAGTCCCACATACCACTATAAGTATTGTAGCATTTGTCCCAATTGACAGAACAGCTTTCTAGATAATCTGATCTGGTATGTCCTAAAGCTTTTGTAACCACCTTATCACCCCATGCAGGCATGGTCTGGCTTCCTTGCAACTCCCTGTGCACTTAACTGATCCCTTTATATCCAGTAGGCTCCCTTGTTCAGCCTGCAGTTACTCTGTATTTTCCCACACACAGAACACATGTGCATGGTGCTTTACATTGTAGGTGAAAAAAAAACACATTTAAGACTCATGAATTGTATAATATAACATAAACATTGACATTTTAATAACGTTAGAAAAATAAGTAGAATGATCATTTTACAACAATCAGGACCAAAAAGAAACATAAAGATTTTCTAAAGAAGAGGGGAAGCAATCTCTAAATCTGGATTGTCTTCTAAGTTGCCTTCAGACACAAATTCTGCCTCAGACTCCTCAAAGGGATCTACTTCCTCATTAAAGGCAGTATTTTCTTCCTGAGTCTAGGGAGGGACAGATTCTTATTTCTCAATTGGAAATTGGATCTCCAGCAGCAGGACAGATTGTTCTGGATATTCTGTGAGGACAGAATCCCTTTCCTCAACTGAATCTAGACTTTGAACCTAACTTATGACTGGGGTCATTTTCCATTAGCACATATTTACCCTGCACTCCAAGACCAATACTTTTTTACTGGTTTGGATGTGATCTAGGTGAATTGTGAACATCAATGGAAGATATTCTGGACCATCTTCTTACTTGGTGGTATGTGAATGTACACCTATATCACATGTGGAGTTCAGAAACAATGGGATGTCTACAGAACTCAAAACTACTTGAGCCTTTCTACACATTGAAAAATCCTCTATGTTCACATGCTTTCTGGAGTCCAGTGTTGGCTTCCAATCTCCATCAGTCACCATAGGCGACATCACTGATGGGTTCTTTAGCTGGAATTCAGCAGAAAGTTCTCTACAGTGACACAAACATAGGTACAGGAGTCTTAGAGTAGACTCTAGAAGTTAAAGTGTGACTAAACTTCTATGAGGATTTAACAGGAGAAGCTGTAGAACTTGAGTTTGGACTGAACACTGATGAGAAGGTAGGGTGTTTCTAATGAGTGGTTATGTCCAAGTTCTTTTAAAAAGGGAACAGACATTACTCGGCATAGAACATCCATAAAAGGACATTTTGCCAAGCTGGGTAGTACAAAGGGTTCTTGGACAAGCAGGCCCATCCCTTGATACCTAGGTTCCATCCCTACTCACAAGCTCTAAGGCATCTAAACAAGGACTACTTACTCTTTTTCTTGGTCTCACGGGTCATGCTTTGCTCCAGCTGGTCCAGAAGGATATGTAAGCAGGACAGCAATTCTGAAGAGGGCATGTTGAGCTTGTCATACTTTGTAAGTTTTTTCAGCATGTCAAATTTCTTGTGCTCAAAAATCATCATGGTAGACGTCCATCCAAATAGTTAAGATGGAAAAATCGATGCTGTTGGCAAATTGTTGAAAGGAAAATGAGAGTCCGCCCTCTCCATCCTGAGCCTTCTACCACAGACCCTTTCTGGCATGACTAGAATGCTGGGAAGTGGGAAGAGACTCCTGGAAGCAGGATGCTCCTCACAACCCATTTCTAGAAATTTCTAATACAATCCTCCAAAATTCTCCCCGTGATGGGCAGAGAAAGTTGTTTCCCCACTGTATCTGACTTGCTACACACAACCCTCCCTGTCATTGAGGGATTGTGGTCCATGCGAGCCTGGTCATAAACAGAAAACCCTGTCATAAAAATGGCTCAAGCACAGCTGAGCTCAGGTGGCTCATGCCTGTAATCTTAGCTATTCAGGAGGCTGAGATCTGAAGATCCCAGTTCAAAGCCAATCTAGGTAGCAAAGTGTGTGAGACTCCTATCTCAATAAACCACTAGAAAACCAGAAGTGGCACTGTGGCTCAAACAGTAGAACATTCATCTTGAGTTGAAGAGTGCAGGGACAGTGTCCAGGCGCAGAGTTCAAGTCACATGACCAACAAAAACAAAAGTGACTAAAGCGAAAAGAGCAGGTGTATAGTTCACTTTGTAGAGCACCTACCTAAAATACATGAAGCCCTGAGTTTAATTGCTAGTATTGAAAGGAGGAAAGGATATGAAGGAATGGAAGGAAGAAAAGAAGGAAGGGAGGAATTTTGATTTAACCAAATACTGGAAAGATGTGAAGTATTAAATAAAGGTATTACAGGTATTTTATATGAAAAGATACTGATTGTTTACTAAAAGGCAAATTATAAAATGTGGAATTCAGGCTAAAATACACGTACAATTTTGTTTTTCTGTAAAGTGATACTTACATACTTCTTTTGTTTAAAAGTAGTAAATGAGTTTAAAAAATCGAAGAGTTGTTAGAAATTAATCATTATTTCTTATCATTTTTTCTGCTACATTCACCATCTAAAAATTGAAACAATGTTGATCAATTCAATTATTAATTTATTAATTTAATCTTTCATCTTTAGTGTATAGTCTATTGTACACATCATTTAATTATTTGAACCCTTTTTTTGTTTGTTTTTTGTCAATCATGTGTCCTGAACTCTGGGCCTGGGCACTGTCCCTTAGCTCTTTACCTCAAGGATATCACTATACCACTTGAACCACAGTGCCACTTCTGGATTTTCTGCTTATGTGGTACTGAGAAATTGAACTCAAAGGCTCATACATGCAAGGCAAGCACTTTATCACTTAGCCACCTTCCCAGCCCTGAACTCTTTATTTTTTCCTTTAGACATGGGGCTTGAATACAGGGCATGGGTGCTGTCCCAGAGCTTCTTTGCTCAAAGTTAGCACTCTACCATACAAGTTTAAACCATAGTGCCATTTCTTGTTTTTTAATGGTTAATTGGAAATAGCAGTCTCATGGTAACTTTTCTGCCCAGGGCTGGCTTTGAACCACCATCCTCATTTCTCAGCCTCCTGAGAAGGTAGGATTACAGGAGTGAGCCACCTGTACCCTTGTGCTCATTTTTTTTTCTTTTAACTGTGATTTAAGTTTAGTTCCCCCACCTAAATACGTGCAAACTGAGATGCAAATTGGCTTTAAATAAACCACTAGTTGAGGATGCTGAGATTACAAATGATGGCAAATTGTTTTTAACATTTTTTAATATGTGAAGCTTGAACTGAGGGCCTGGTTGAAATCCCTGTTCTCTTGTGCTCAAGGCTATCACTCTATTAGTTTGGCCCACAGTGCCCCTTTTAGTTTCTTGGTAACCAGTTAATGAGATAATAGACTCACAGACTTTCTTACCAAGGTTGTTATTAATCCTCGATTATCACATCTCAGTCACCTGAGTTGTTATGATTACAGGCATGAGCCAATGGCACCAGTTTTTTTAAAAAAGCAACAACAGATTACTTTAGGGGAGGTTGGAGGAGGAAAGAGCTAGAGGCTAAACAAGCTCTCACATAGAAAATAGTTGTAGTGTTCCAGTAAAGAGTCCTAGGCCAGAGAATTACTAAGTGTGCCATCACAGTACAGAGAGTTTGGCCAGAGAGGGAAAATCCAGGCAAGGAGACAGATCTGAGCACTTGCCATTAGCTGCAGCTGCAGTGGCAGCAGCAATGGCAGCAGCCTAGCCGCCAAACGAACAACACAGAGTCTGGGACAATGGTGCCAGAAACAGCAGGTGACTGGATTCTTCTTAAAACCAAAAAGAGCTGACAAGTAGCAGGTATCTTCATCCTGCAGATCACAGACCAGAGATAACCCAAGAACCAAGACTCCAGGGTGAGTAGAATACTGACATACTTACTCCTTCTCAGGTTACAGAGGAAAGAAGGCCACCCCTCCCGCCCTCACCCCCGGAGGTCTCCATATTTGATATTGAAAAGGCCCAGCTGAGGAGCTAGCTCCAGCTCAGGCCTTGGAAAAAAACAAAAGATTCATTTAGGAGGTCACAGGCACCTGACCTGACCTGCCAGGCTCAGCTCCTCCCTGGGAAAAGTCACCCAGCCCAAGCAGACAAAGCTCTGACGTGAGGGGAGTGACTTTCTTCACTGGGTAAACAGAGCCAGAGGCTGCCCCTCCCTACAGCAGCCTAGACAATCAAGTGAAATTCAGTAAACATAAACCCTGAGAATGGCTCCAGGCTGGGCTCTGTGTCTCAGAAGCTACCCTTCAGGGAAAAGCTACAATTTGCTGAACGGCCTCAATTCTACCCAGAACCTAGCCTCATCACAGCCTCTTCAAACGAGAGGAAACAGCCATCTCCCTCTTGTGCGAAACTCAAAGCAGATCTCCCTCTCATTGAACTAGCCTGGGAGGAGGATCACAAAATCCTGGGTAAAGCAGAGCATTTATCTGCCTGCTCAAACAAATTGACTTAAGAAACCAATCTAGCCACAGGCAAACCAAACACCACAAGCAGACAAGAGACTCCACCAAGAGACTTTGTACAGACACAATGAGATACAGGATCTTCCCATCTAATCCCGCCCCCCCCCAAAAAAAAGCTCTTTGTTGTACCCTTTTTGTTTTTTAGTTTTTAAAAAAAATTGTTTTCTATTAATCTTTTTTTCTCCCCTCCTATTTTTTTATTTTAGGTGTATATGTGTGTCTGTGTGCTTTGTTTAAATCTCTACTGACCTTTTGGTCCTTTTTTTCTTGTTTTTTCTTTTTCATTCTTTTCATTTTTCTTCTGTTTCCTTCTTTTTGTGTGACTTAATTGCTGTTCTGCTCATCCTCAGATATATGCCGTCATCGAATATTAGACTGAAAGACCCTAGTCCCCTAGGATACTTTCGTCAAGGGGCGGGCGCCCCAGAAACTCAGACTCCAGGCCGGGAGATGCAATAAGCAAGAGGAGTTTATTTGACGTTTGTGCAAACAGATTCTCTGCCCCGGTCAGTCAGAAAGCCCCAAGCATCGGTTACAAGCCTTTTTAAAGGCAAAAACCCACAAGATTAACGCATAACACAAAGCATCACGTGATTGGTTCATTTAAAGGTCGCCATATACGCCAACAATCACTTTGCCACGCGGGAAATTTTGTAACAATCTTTGTAAAACAATTGGCTCATGGTTGGTTTAAGGGGGGGTTACATGGTTACAGGCCTATGATTGGTTGACATTTGGCTTAGCTTGGGGTCTTGCCAGGTGGTCGTTATCTCAAGGTCCTGTCTGGGGAATTTCTAAATGGGAACTGAGGAACACGTAATGTCTGTTCTTTATCTACAACCACTGACTTTGTCCTGGGGCCGGCATCTGGTCCCTGAAACTTCTTAACTCATTTCTGGGAAGGGAAGGTCAGTGCTAGCGTAAGCAAGTTTACATAAGCAGAATAAGCAGTTAGCAAGTTAGTAATGGTAATGGTCAATTTTTAATCTTTCATTCCCCACTTCTTCTCTGGGCTAATTTTAATCTTAAAATTCAGGGTGTCTCTATATTATCTTGTGGGGTGTCAGTTGTTCTCAGTGCTTGGTATTGAGATCTCAGAACTAATAAACGGACTGCACTGATTTTTTTTCTTTTACCAAAGACAACAGTCTGTTGAGTATACAAGGTCCAATTGTAACAAAATTAACAGTACCAAAGGCCCCTATATTTTTTTCCCACCAGTCCTGACTCCGTGTATCACAGTTAACTTAATTTTATGCCAGCTGTACTTGTAAGCTCCAATTTTAAGACATACTCATACCATTTGCGTCATACTCATACCATTTGCTACATAAACTTTCTGAGGTTTGTCTTAAGGACAATTTAAAATTTTTTCCAATTCCTTTTCCAAGGCTTTCTTTACCATTTGCTACATACTTAAACTTTCTGAGGTTTTTCTTAAAGACAATCCTTACTTTTTAAAACCTTTCTTCTCAAAAGGGGATATTTTTTCCCCAATTCCTTTCTCAAAACTCTCTTTACTACACTCCTCTTTGTTACAATTCCTTGAGCTTCTTTGTGGCTAGAGTTTAAAACTTCCCAATTTTTCCTGTGGCTTGTGAAACCAAGTTATCTCAGAACAACCTCAAGGTACCACTGGGCTGGAGAAGCTTGCTAGATTTTAAGGCTAAGAGTATTACTTCCATTGATAACACACTCAGGTTATTACCATACCAGAGCCAAACTAGGCTGTGACCATAGTGTGGATTTCCAGTCACTATGCACTGAAGCACCTAAGGCAAGCAAGCCAGTGATATCCTTGTCCCCAATATCTACTGTGGGAAGAAAGGGTTTCTGGATATCACCCAAAAGAATGTCCCACAAGATCTTAGATTTAGCTGCAGTCAACCAGGAAGCAGACACAGGTGATGGAATCAGGCAGGAGTTTCTCCAGGTGGCTGTCAGGCCATCGTCGAACATTACCCATTAGGGTATGCAGCAGCAGCAGCAGCAGCAGTAGGGTCTCTCAGTGGCTCCAAGGGACTGTAACACCTCATGCTGGGCTGTAAATTCCTACACAGACTGGTTAAGGATACATTGCATAGGCTTGGCAGACTTTTATTGTGCTGGTTTTTTTTTTTAATTTAATTTAATTTTATTTGTGAACATACTGTACAGAGGAGTTACAATTACATGGGCAGGATAATGCATACATTTCTTACCAAGCATTGCAGCCTCCTCCTTTGTTTACCCTTCACATCCCTTCCCAGCCTCCTCCATCCCCCCCCAATCCCAATCCTTCTCCTTCCCCCCCTTTCCCCCCACTCGCACCGACATTGTAAAGCTCGTTTTGGACATGAGTACTTGTACTTCTCATTGTTGCAACAGGTCCACCTGTATTCTTAAACAACTGGTTTTTCCCCATCTCCTCCACAAGTTATACTGACATCAAATATAGTGAAAGCATGGGTTATACTGTGGGGGAGGGACATACAAAGCAACAAAGAGATAATCTTATAAATGCATTAGAAACACATGCATGAAAGAAAAAAACATTAAAATACATATCTAAGGGTTCATTTTCCTGACATCACATTATCTGACCTTCAACTATGTTTATTGCAGCATTATTTACCGTAGCTAAGATATGTAACCAACCCAGATGCCCCTCAGTAGATGAATGGATCAAGAAAATGTGGTGTATATACACAATGGAATTCTATGCCTCCATCAGAAAGAATGACATTGCCCCATTTGTTAGGAAATGGAAAAACTTGGAAAAAATTATATTAAGTGAAGTATGCCAGGCCCAAAGAAACATAGGTCCCATGGTTTCCCTTATTTGTAATATCTAGTATCCTGCTGCTTTTTAAGATCTTTAAACAATAGTCCAGGACAATTTACCAAAATCACAACTTTTTTATTAACCAGATATTTTTGTAAATAGACACAGAAGGCTCATAAGACTTAGTCTTGTAACCATCTCTGACAGATGCAGTCTCCATACCTTGCACACCAACAACTGTTAACACTATTTTTATGCCTTTTTTAAAAAAATTATTTTATCTATTTTGCCTCATTTTTTCAAAACTGACTCTGCACCCTTGATCTTAAAATGGGGGTAAAAGGGCGAAGGTCCATCTTCTGTAACTTCTTCAAGCTGACTTCAGGGGTGTTGATCTTACCTAGCCAGGAACCTATAACCTTAGCCTATTTTACAAATAGGCTATCAGGGTTAGATGTCATTAAGAACAATATTTAACTTTTGAGAACTGCACAGACCTTTTCTCCGGCTATAGCAGTGTAGCTTGTTAGCACTCTGGTTTGCAAAAGCATCTTTCTAGATGGCTTAGGAATGTGATCTCTAATGATCCCAACAATGCCTAAGTTACCTTTGCAGGCCTTTAGACAGATATCAATAGAAATACACTCTCAGGTTTACACAATTTTTCCTGAGCAGATGAACTTCATGTAACTAGTGTCAGCTCAATTAGAGCTGCCAATTAGAGCTTTTGGCACATAAAGGGGTTGAGATTTAAACTATCCCCCACATTTTATAACATTAGCCTTTTACTATCACAGAGGACTGGCAAGTTCCTGTCCCTTACAAGGTAGTCATGAACATTAGGCATGTTTACAAACTAGCTCCCGTGACCTCCTGGCTCTGACCAGTTTTGAAGGGCCATGCACAATTGACTCTAGGATCTGACATTTTTGCCATCCAAGCAGTGGCTTACTGTCTGTGGATGCTCCTCCATTGCTTTTTTCCCAGGAGTGTCTTCTCCACATTGGGATAAATGCCTCATTGGCATTTCCCTTTAGCTGGTCTCTGGATCTGACCTCGGGGCCTGAATGCTGTCCCTCAGCTCTACAGCTCAAGGCTAGTACTCTGCCACTACGAGTCCCAAAGCCACTCTGCTTGCTCTTTCAGCACTCTGCTGGCTGAGTAGAGGTGACAGTCTCACACGGACCGTTTTGTGCCCGGGCTGGCTTTGAACTAGTTTGCAGATCAATGAGTCTTATAAAAGGCCACCTTACTCCAATTAAAAGCAACAAGGTGGTCAACATAGAAGTAGCTTTTAAGCATGCTCTTACCTGAAACTTTTTAAGAGTCAAAGTTACATCAAACAAACTTGTAAGAATCCTCTGTGCTTTGCTCTGGATTTTGCTGGAAACTTTAAAAAAAAAACCTATAAGAGCAAACTAGAATAGCAATCATTTTGATAATTTTAATTTTTTTTCTTTGTGTACATTGAGGCCAATGTTAAGAACAATTTTATATTTAAACTTTATATCCAAAAATCCATTTCCTATTTTTTTAAGTCTCCTTTAATCTTCTTTTTAATATTGTATACCTTAGTTTTTATTTGCATTTTGAAAAGATCCCTTAAAATCTTGAGGCCAAGTGTCACTCATTACCTCTTGGCTGCTTGTTTTACAACAGACACACATTAAGATTTTTAAACTCAAATGACAATTTTTCTTTAATGTGAAAATAACAATCATCATAACTGAAACAAAAAGCTAGACTTAACACCTTTATAACTTTTAAAGACATCCTAATTGTAGAACATAATTGAAAGTAAGACACATTATACAAATAACTTTTTAACCCTCTTTTTAAGGCCTTCCTAATTTTCATGTTAACACATCCAAGGGGAAGTTTTAGCAATACTAATCAGATCATCACATCACTCATTTTAACCATCATGTTTTCAGTGTCTATCTGCAGGGAAAAGAGAGAACAAAGATGGGCCACTCAGCCCCTTCTATGGAATGGGCACACACCCAATCCGACTCTTTAGGGTTAGATGAACTGCGTTTGTGCCAGCTTGCCCTCTTTCACCATGCGTGGACTCCTCCCAGGGCTTGTCCCACCATGCATGGCCAGCTGAACTGCACTTCTGCTTATTCACCCCTCACCCCTAAAGATAGGTCTTCTGTTGGCTTCTAAGTTTTTCCCCTTTTCTTATCTCTTGGTTTTCGAATGAAATACACAGTTTTTAGACCGACAGAACAAGTAACATCTTTGCCGGTGTTAAACTAACCTTTATATTTAAATTTTTAATATTTATCCCCAAGTTTTAGCCAAGGGAACTAGATCCCAGACAGCCAATGCATTTTTGTTAAGCCAGATAACTTGATTACAGTATAAAAAGTCTTATGCATTTTAAAACATTAGTTTTCTAAAATACCAGATTTTCTAATTTGCAAGTTAAAGAATCTTTAAAGAGCCATTTAAAACAATGTGAAGATTTTTTAAACATTTTTCTTAATGTCCAAACCTCATAACCATTTGAACTTTTAAATTTAAACTCACTCAATTGTTACAGCATGCTGACAATTCTTATCTTTGAACACGTTCACAGACACACACAAAACACTCACACTCTGGTTTGCAAAAGCATCTTTCTAGATGGCTTAGGAATGTTATCTCTAATGATCCCAACAATTCCTAAATTACCTTTGCAGGCCTTTAGACAGGTATCAATAGAAACACACTCTCAGGTTTAACCTTTTGAATTTTTAAATTTAAACTCACCCATTGTTACAGCATGCTGACAATTCCAATGTTTCAACACGTTCACAGACACACACAAAACACTCACACAGATCTTAAGGCGCGCAAAAATCAAAATCAGTCGTACGTACAACTTTTAAAGTTTTTAAACAAAAATTTAAGACAGTATTTCTTTTAAACTAGGTACCCTTGTTGGGCTTTATTTTCCCAGAGCTTGTTTGTCTAGCAAAGCAATTCACTAATTAGTCTCTTGAATCCCTTCTGTTGGAGGAGGGCTGGGGGAGGGGGTCACCTAAAACTAAACTGGACAGATTTTTTAAATCCAATTTTAGACAAGAGCACTTTACAAATTGTTACATTGTCAGGACTAGCTGAAAAAGTCCAAACCAGACACACAGCCTTCTACACCCTCCCTGCCAGCAGCCTGAGGCTTGAAGGAAACCAAACTAGCCCAGCTGGAACTTTTATTCCCCCAGAGATGTTTAAATATATAAATAACAAAAACACAGATAAACACAAAAACCAAGGATCCACATTTAAAACTGGTACCAATTCTAAAACAGAACTAGACAAGTACTGAAGCCTGAGTTAGGGACTAATGGGCCCCAGTTTATTCCTACAGGAACTCTGTGCTGCTCTCACTCAGCAAGCTGAATCCAGAGTCTGCTGAGTGAGCCTGCCACACTCACCCAGAACTTCCCTACCCCAGAAAACATAAAACAAACACACACACTAAAGTAAACAAGACAAACAAGTGGCCACAAAGGCGAAATCAAGTCTTAGTGAATGGGGCAACATCTCACCACCATTCACTTACCAGGGGACTCAACTTCCCTACTCATGTCCGGAGGATTTTTCTTTTAGATATCTGCAGATGTTGACTCAGGGGCCTTCCAAGGCAGAGGAGAATTCCCAGTCATCTTGGGGCAAGGGAAAAGAAAAATCCCTAGCGGCCGTCCCCTCAGACTGACAGGTTCTCCCCCATGCTCAGACCCCCCCAGCCAAGGCCCAAGGCTGAGATCTAACTGGAGCCACATGCAGGTGGTCAGTGGCAGCTTCATAATTGACAAACAAGCAAGTTACAAAAGCAGAACCAGCAGTTTTTTTTTTTTTTTCAAACGAACTAGGACAATGTCTCGGGGTGTCCTAGGAGTGGACTCACTTGTTGTCCCATCTCTATAGAGAATACAAAACACAAATTAAAAATGAGTAACACTAAACAGAGACAGACAGAACCACAGAGATAGACAGAACCAGACACTGCGTGGCAACCGAGTGAATACAGATGAGGAAGGAAATTACAGATGGGAGTGGCTGGCCGCGCCTTAACTCCCCAGAACAGAGAGACACTCAGATCTCTTCCTTCATCAAGACAACCCTGGAGTAGGACTCCAGGGTGTGACCAGGTTACTGGGCACGTCTGCTTTTCCCTCTGGCCCAAATACAGATTCAGACGACCCTGGAGCAGGGCTCCAGGGCGGGACTAGGGTACTGGGCACCTCTGCTTTTCCCTCTAGTCCAAATACAGATTTGGATCCCAGAACGCAAAACGAAAGTGACAAACACACAAGACAAGAGCTCTGTCTTACCTCCTGCCGGTCCTGGAATCTGGGGTTTGGGGGCTCCTGGTTCCTGGCCAATGCACCAAATGAAAGACTATAGTCCCCTAGGATACTTTCGTCAATGGGAGGAGGCCCCAGAAACTCAGACTCCAGGCCGGGAGATGCAATAAACAAGAGGAGTTTATTTGACGTTTGCACAAACGGACTCTCTGTCCCAGTCAGTCAGAGAGCCCCGAGCAGCGGTTACAAGATTAACGCATAACACAAAGCATCCTGTGATTGGTCCATTTAAAGGTCACCATATATGCCAACAATCACTTTGCCACGCGGGAAATTTTGTACACTCTTTGTAAAACAATTGGCTCATGGTTGGTTTAAGGGGGGTTTACATGGTTACAGGCCTATGATTGGTTGACATTTGGCTTAGCTTGGGGTCTTATCAGGTGGTAGTTATCTCAAGGTCCTGTCTGGGGAATTTCTAAATGGGAACTGAGGAACACGTACTCTCTGTTCTTTATGTATGACCACTGACCTTGTCCTGAGGCCCGATTTGTTCCCTGAAACTTCTTAACTCATTTCTGGGAAGGGTCAGTGCTAGCGTAAGCAAGTTTACAGAAGCAGAATCAGCATTTAGCAAGTTAGTAATGGTAATGGTCAATTTTTAATGTTTCAAGACCTTACCCCCATTGTATACACACTTAATCTAGAATTTTATTACTCAATTCAAAACTTCTTAGACTTAAATTCTGTAATAGCAGTATTATCTCTTTATATCTAAATAATTTTTGAGAATCTTTATTTTTTAGTTTTTCATGTCTCCTTTCTATTCCTCCCCTCCTCTCATCGTATCCTTTTCTTCTCTCAATATCACCTTAAACTTAGATAATTTTTAAGATTCATTTCTTAAACTTAAATATTCGTTTTTCCCATTTTTCTTGTCTGTTTTATTCTCTCTCCTACTATTCTGTCCAATCCATTTCCCTCTTTGAGATTAGAACTTGGTTAAATTCACTCTCCTTTTACTTCTCCACATTCTTCTAATCCTATTTTTCCTCCCATTTGTCCCTAAATGTACTAATTTCTGGTTTGCCAAATTCGTCCTTGCTGTTGTTAGCCCATTAATCCATAGTTGTTTGATGTTGAATAGATTGTATCTGTTCAACTAGATTATACCTGTGTCCTTTTGCCTATGCCACTACAGGACTTTGGTTGATGCATGCCTTGAAAAATGTATTCTAGCAGAAAACTGGTGTCACTTCATATCAAATGGGCAGAACAAACCAAAAAAACACAAGAAAAATGCAAGTCCTGGTATCTCAACTCCCACTCATGATAACCAGGTGACAGAACAGATAATGTGTATTCCAGAGGAGAGTTCCCCAAAAGCTCTATAAATATTACTGGAAAACATGGTGAATGAACAGACATAAAACCTGCAAAGGACTCAGTGTGAACATGATAGGGAGAGAGAGGAAGCAAACCAAATATCAATACAGTAATCTCATGAGCATGAGGAAGCTACTCAAAGATAGATATAGAATTGCGTGAACATGTTAAGAACACTCAAAGAGAAATAAAGGAATTGTGTGAGCAGGCTGAGAACCGTGAAAGAAATACAGGAATTGTATGAACAGGCTGAAAACAGACAAAGATAATGTCAGGAATTGAGTGAGCAGGCTGAGAACAATCAAAGAGAACTACAGGAATTGCATGAACATGAGGAAGCTAATCAAAGAGTAATACAGGAATTGCAACGGAGGGACGAGAATAAACAAAGATCAATAGAAGCATTCATGGAATCCTTAAACAGACACCTGAAAGAATTCAGGGAGACCACAAAGGGAATGCTGAATGGAACCCAACAGAAGGAAAGGGACTATAAGGAAACCATAACCAAACAACTAAGTAATTTGAAAATAAGCACTGAAGACCAAGTTAAGGAAGTAAAGAAGCTCATAGGAGATCTAAAGCAAAGCTTCAACAAAGCATTTGAAGTCATCAAAGACAAACAATTAGAGGAAAATGAATAAAAAACAAAGAAGAAAGTCTTGACAGTAGGTTAGACCATGCAAAAGATAGAATCTTGTTGACTGAAGACAGCTTAGATATTATAGAGAAAGAATGTACAACTATCCAAGACAAATCCAGAAATAGTTTTAGATATATTCAATTGGATTTAGATATATGCAATTGGAAGACACCATCAGAAGGCTTTATCTGAGAATAATGCGTGTAGAGGAGCACCTAGAGACAGAAGAAAATGGTCTAGGAAATTTGTTTAACAGGATCCTAGCAGAGAAATTCCCAAACATGCAAAAAGAAAGGCCTATTCAGATACAAGAAACTTTTAGAACCCCAAATAGACCAGAAGAGAGCAGGATATCCCACCGTCATATTATAATATGCACAAGGTCAATTCAGACCAAGGAAAAGATCCTTAAAGCTGTCAAGGAGAAAAGATCAATCATCTATGAAGGGAAACAAATTAGAATAACTTCATTTTTTTCAGCAGAGAAAATTAAAGCAAGAAGAGACTGGAATGATGCATGCCATGACCTAACAACAAAGTATGAACCAATAATAATGTAAACAGCTAAATTCTCCTTCATTACCAAAGGTGTAATGAAAACCTTCCATAGCAAAGAAAAACTGAAAAAATATATCTCCACCAAACCGGTCCTACAAAAGATACTTAAAGATGTCCTACACAGACAGAACCTACAAGATGACAATAAAGGCAAAGAAACGGCACCCAAACTGAGAATCCAAAAACCATAGGAAGAACCAAGTTGCTGCAGCCCCCAAGAAGCTGGATAAAATTGCAGAAACTACCAAACACTTCTCAGTCCTTTCTCTCAATATTAACGGACTTAACTCTCCAATTATGCGACATAGACTGCCTAGTTGGATTAAAAAGCAACATCATTCTATCTGCTGCCTTCAGGAGTCACATTTTGCCCCCCAAAACAAACACATTTTCAATGTTAAAGGCTGGAACAAAATCTACCAAGCAAACGGTCTCCATAAACAGGCGGAAGTTGCAATCCTAATATCAGATAAAATAGACTTCAAATTAAAATTCGTGAGAAGAGATAAAGAAGGTCACTACATACGAATTAAGGGATATTTCTTTCAGGAAGATATTACAAAAATAAATACTATTCGCCAAACAAAGCATCACCGAAATTTATCCAACAAACACTACTTTCCCCAAAATCTCAAATTGATCCAAAGACAAGTGGTGCCTGGCGGGGGAGGGGAGGCGGGGAGGATTGGATGGGGGGTGAGGGGTAAGCTGGGAAGGGATGTGAAGGGTAAACGAAGAGGCTGCAATGCTTGATAAGAAATGTATGCATTATCCTGTCCATGTAATTGAACCCCTCTGTACAGTGTGTTCACAAAAAAATAATAATAATAAAAATTAAAAAGAAGAATTGTTGATGACTTTAACAGACCACTTTCCACACTACATAGATTAACTAGACAAAAACTCAACAGAGAAACTGCAGATCTAAAGAACTGCCTGGATCAACTAGATTTAACAGACAACTACTGAATATTTCACCCAGCAGCCTCAGAATTCACTTTTTTCTCACAACTACATGGAACATTTTCCTAAATAGACTACTTTTTTATTGTGAAAATACTGTACAGACGGGTTACCATTACATGGGCAAGACAATGAGTCCATTTCTCATAAAGCACTGTAGCCTCCTCCTTTGTTTCCCCTTCCCATCTCATCCTCTCCCCGTCCTACCACCCAACCCTCCTCCCCCCACCCACCAAATTTGTAAACTTCGTTTTTGACATAATGACTTGTACGTCTCATTGCAATGGGTCCACCTGTATGCCTATTTGAACGATTTGTTTTTTCCCTTCCCTTCCACAAATGATAACAACATCAAATACAGTGAAAGCAAGGGTTATACAGTGGGGGAGGCACATATAAAGCAACAAAGAAATAATCTTATAAATGTGTTAGAAACAATTGCATGGAAGAAAAAAAACACATTTGAATCAATATCTTAGGGTTCATGTCCCTAATAACTTATCTGACCTTTTCTGGTTGACTCAGACATATACTAGTTATTACAAATAGGGGAAACCATGAGATCTATGTTTCTATGGAACTGGACTTTACTTAATACATTTTTTCCCAAGTCTTTCCATTTCCAAACAAATGGGACAATGTCATTCTTTCTGATGGAGGCCTAGAATTCCATTGTGTATATATACCACATTTTCTTGATCCCTTCATCTGCTGAGGGGCATCTGGGTTGGTTCCATATCTTAGCTATGATAAATAAGGCTGCAATAAACATACTTGTGCTGGTAGTTTTAGTATGGCCTTGTTTGTGAGCCATTGGGTAAATGAACGAAACTGGGATTGCTGGGTCATAGGGTAGATTTATGTGGAGTCGTTTGAGGAAATTCCATACTGCTTCTGTTGTTATTAGAGTTCTTGATTATAGCCATTCTAACTGGGGTGAGGTGGTATCTCAGTGCTGTTTTGATTTGCATTTCTTTTATTGCTAAAGAGATTGAGCATTTCTTCATGTGTCTATTGGCCATCCTTCTTTCCTCTTCAGAGAAGTTTCTCTTCAAGTCTTTAGCTCACTTATTTATTGGGCAGTTTTTTCTTTGAAGGTTTGTTGCTGGGGAGTTTATTTTTTTGCGTTGCAGGTATATTTCAGATAAGAGACCCTTTTCCGTTGTATGGCTAGTGAAGACCTTCTCCCAATCCATGGGCTTTCTATTGATCTTGCTAGCTATGTCCTTTGCCATGCAGAAACTATGCAATTTCATGGAATCCCATTTGTCCAAACCTTCTTAGATTTGTTGTGTGTTTGGGTCTCTATTAAGAAAATGTCGGCCTGCGTGTTTGGATCTATGTCGGATTTGAGGGAAAGTAGTGTTTCTTGGAGAAATTTGGGTGCTCCGTTGTTTGGCAAATAGATATTTAGAATTGTAATATCCTCCTGAAGGAGAGATCCCTTGATTAGTATGTAGCGACCTTCTTTATCTTTTCTCACTAATTTTAATTTGAAGTCTATTTTATCTGATATTAGGATTGCAACCCCCGCCTGGTTATGGGAGCCATTTGCTTGGCAGATTTTGTTTCAACCTTTCACATTGAAAATGTGGTTTTTTTACGAGCAAGATAAAACTTCTGAAAGGAGCAGATAGAAGGATGTTGCTTTTTACTTCCAGTAGACAGTCTATGTTATTTAATTGGAGAGTTAAGTCCGTTAATATTGAGATTTAGGACTGATGTATTTGGGAGCTGCTGCCATTTTATCCACATTCTTGGTGGCTGTGGCAACTTGGTTCTTCCTATGGTTTCTGGATTCTGTTTGGGTGCGGTTGCTTGGCCTTTATTGTGATCTAGTTGGTTTTCTATGTGTAGGACATTCTTAAGACTTTTTAGTAGATCTGGTTTGGTGGAGAAGTATTGTTTCAATTTTTCTTTGCTATGGAAGGTTTTTATTTGACCTTTGGTTATGAAGGATAGTTTATCTGGTTACAGTATTCTTGTTTGATAATTGTCTTTAGGGTATGGCATAGATCATTCCAGGCTATTCTAGCATTAAATATCTCTGCTGAGAAATCTCAGGTTATTCTAATTGGTTTCCCTTTATAGTTGATTGATCTTTTCTCCTTGACAGCTTTAAGGAACTTTTCCTCAGTCTGAATTGACCCTGTGTATTATAATGTGACAGTGGCATGTCCTATCCTGGTCTGGTCTATTTGGTGTTCTAAAAGTCTCTGGTATCTGAATAGACCTATCGTTTTGGGTATTTGGGAAGTTCTCTGCTAGGATTCTATTAAACAAATTTCCTAGACCATTAACTTCTGTCTCTAGGTGCTCCTCTACACCCATTAGCCTCAGATTAGGCCTTCTGATGTTGTCTTCCAAATGTTGAATAGCTCTATCATATTTCTTGGATTTGTCTTGGATGGTTGTATGTTCTTTCTCTAGAATATCTAGGCTGTCTTCAATCCCTGAAATTCGATCTTTAGCATGGTCTAACCTACTATCAAATCTTTCAACATTGTTTTTTATTTCTTTTCCCTCTAGTTGCTCGGCTTTGATGGCTTCAGAATCTTTGTTGGAATTTTGTTTTAGATCTTGTATGGACTTCTTTACTTCCTTAATTTGGTGTTCAGTATTTATTTCAAATCACTTAGTTGATTGGTTATGGTTTCCTTGGATACACATTCCTTCTGTTGGGTTCTGTTCAGCATTCCCTTTTGTGGTCTCCCTGACTTGCTTGAGCTCTCTGTTCATGGATTCCTTGAATGCCTTTAGGGATCTTTCTGTATTCTCATCACACTCTCTCAATTCCTCTATTAGTCTTTGATTACCTTCTTCACATTCACGCAGTTCCTGTAGTTCTCTTTGAGTGTTTTCAGCCTGCTCACGCCATTCATGACTTTCTCTTTGACTGATCCCAGCCTGTTCACACAATTCCTTTATTTCTCTTTAAGTGTGCTCAAGCTACTCTCGCAATTCCTGTATCAATCTTTGAGTAGCTTCCTCACACTTATGATATTCTTTATTTTGCCTCCTCTCTCTCCCTATCATGATCATACAGAGTCCTTTGCAGGCTTTCAATCTTTACATTTACCATGTTTACAAGTAGTATTTGTTGAGGTTTTTGGGAACTCTCCTATGGATTATTTGTCATCTTATTTGTCCCCTGATTATTATGAGTGGGAGTTGAGATACCTGGCCTTGCCATTTTTCTTGTGTTTTTCCGGATTGCTCTGCCTATTTGGGATGAAAATAAACCAGTTTTGTGCTAGCACACTATTTTAAGGCAAGCATCAACCAAAGTGTGTAGTTGCACAGTCAAAAGTCTGCAGATACAACATAGTTCAATAGATATATCTATTCAATATCAAACAACAAAGTATTAATGGACTACGAACCGCAAAGAAGAATTTGGCAAACAGAAATTATTAGGTTTAGGGAGAGATGTGGGTAAAAATAGGCATAGAGGGATGTGGAAATGCAGTGGGAGAGTTAACTTAAATAAATACTAAACTGAAAGTGGGAAATAGCTTGGATAGAATGATAGTAGCGAGAGAAAAAAGAAGAAAGAGAAAGAAAAAAAGACAAGAAAAAATAGAAAAACAAACATTAAAAATTAAGAAGTATAACACTTAAAAATTATGCAATTTGAAAACATAATATTCGGAAAAGAACGTGGATAGAATAAGAGAACGGGAGGGATAGAAAGGAGATGTGGAAAACTTAAAAACAAAAATGCTTAAAATATTATATAGGTATTAAGAGGTAGTACTGCTATTAAGGAAGTTAAGTCTAAGTAGTTTTAAATTAAGTAATAAATTTCTGGATTAACTGTGTACACAATGGGGCTAAAGTCAAATAATCAACTACGGGTATATGTGAGGATGAGAACAGCAATTAAGTCACACAAAGAATGAAAGAGAAGAAAACGTGAAAAGAGGGAGAAGGAAAGAAAAAAAAAGGATTAAATGGTCGCTAGAGCTAAACAGAGCAAATTTATTTTAAAAGAAAAACAGAAAAAAATACACACATATATCCCCAAAATAAAAATTATAAGCGGAAGAAAAAAAAGTTAATAGAAAAAAAATTTTAGTTAAAAATTAAAAATTAAAAAAAGTTTAGAAAAAAATTATAAAAGGTAAAAGAAAAGAGATCTTTGATTCTTTTGGGGGGGGGATGGGACGATCCTGTATCTCCCTTGTGTCCATAACCAGTAGCTTGTTGGAGTATCTGGTCTGCTTGTGGTGTTTTATTTTCCTGTGTCTTGGATGGTTTCTTAAGTAAATTTGTTTGAGCACGCAGAAAAATGCTCTGCTTTACCAAGGATTTTGTGATCTTCCTCCCAGGCTAGTTCAATGGGACAGAGATCTACTTTGAGTTTCACAAAAGAGGGAGATGGCTGTTTCCTCTAGTTTGGAGATGCTGTGATGAGGCTAGGTTCTGGGTAGAATTGAGGCCTTTCAGCAAACAGTAGCTTTCCCCTGAGGAGTTAGCTTCTGAGAAACTCACAGAGCCCAGCCTGCAGCCATTCTCAGGATTTATGTTTACTGAATTTTAATTGATTGTCAGGGCTACTGTAGGGAGGGGCAGCCTCTGGCTCTGTTTACCCAGTGAAGAAAGACACTCCTTGGTCTGGGGGCCCAAACTGGATGACTTTTCCCAAGGAGGAGCTGAGCCTGGCAGGTCAGGTTAGGTTCCTGTGACCTGCTAAATGACTCTTGTTTTCTTCCAAGGCCTGAGTTGGAGCTAGCTGCACAGCCAGGCTTTGTCAGTATCAAAGATGGAGATCTCCGGTAATCAGAGGGGAGGGTTGGCCTTCCCTCCTCTGCTCCCTGAGAAGGAGTGAGGATGTCAGGCTTCTACTCAAGCCAGAGTCTTGGTTCCTGGGTCATCTCTGGTCTGTGAACTTCAGGATGAAGATGTGTGCTCCTTGTCAGTTCTTGCTGGTGTTGAGTAGAAATTGCTCGCTTGCCACGTCTGCCGCCTAAGTCCCGGACTCTCTGTGTTGCAAGTATGGCGGTTATGGCTGCCACTGCTGCCGCCGCATCCGTGGCAACTACCAAGTGCTCTTATCTGTCTTTTTGCCTGGATTTTCCCTCTCTGGGGTAACTCTCTGTCCTGTGACGGCACACTTGGTGTAATTCTCTGGCTTAGGACTATTCATTAGAACACTAAAATTGCTTTCTATGCGAGAGCTTGTTTAGCCTCCAGCTTCTTCTCTGCCATCTTCCCAGAACTCATCAGAAAATAACATTTAAAGGCAAGCCCATGCAGGAAATTACATGGGACATTTTTTTCTGTGTGTGCCAGTCATGGGGGTTGAATTTGTTCTACTTTACTCAAGGCTGGTGTTCTATTACTCTCAGCTAATTGGTGGGATCACTATCAGCTAATTGGAGGTAAAGAGTCTCATGAAATTTCCTGTGCAGGCTGATTTCAAACTGATAATCAGATTTCAGCTTCTTGAGACATTCTGTGCTTTACATGAGACTCTTATCTCCAATGAACCACCAAAAAGAAAAAAAAAACAACACCTGGGGTTGAGCTGTGGTTCCAATGACAGAAATGAGACAATGATTTCTGGACAGCACCCACACCTTGAGATCTAGCTCCAGGACCAGCACACACAAGAATAAACTAAATAAATGAAAAGAAAGGTAGAAGAAGAAAATGGAGAGCCGATTTCAGAGTTTAAAATGAGCAAAACTGAGTGAGCTTACACTTGTTACTGTACTTACTCAAGGGTCTCTCATCTGAGGATCAGTGTTTAAGGCCAGCCAAGGCAGGAGTGTCCATGTACTCAACTCTAATTAGCCAACTACAGTTTTTTTTAAAAGCTCCAAATGTGCTGTGGCTAGTATTAAAAATATACTAGGACGGGGCTGGGAAGGTGACTCAGTGGGAGAGTGCTTGCTTTGCATGCAAGAGGCCCTGGGTTCAATTCCTCACCAACACATAAGCAGGAAAAGCCAGAAGTGGCGCAGTAACACAAGTGGTACGGCTCTAGCCTCAAGCTGAAGAGCTGAGGGACAGCACCCAGGCCCAGAGTTCAGGCTCCATGACAGGCAAAAAAAAAAAAAAAAAAAAAAAAGGAACTGGGACAATACCTAGGCTCTGATTTATAGTTCCTAGCCCAGCATACATATGGAAATAAAAAGTAGAAATTAAAAAATATATAAGAAAATCCAATTAAATTTTAAAAATGAGTCATAGTGTAAAGGCAAACCCAGTCAAGAAATTCCAGGAATCCGTGTGACCTATGTTTCTTTAGGCCTGCCTTACTTCACTGAATATAATTTTTTTTCAAGTCTTTCCATTTCCTAACAAACGGGACAATGTCATTCTTTCTGATGGAGGCATAGAATTCCATTATTTAATGAGTCAAGCAGAAAAGTTCAGATAAGGGGATGTTAGGGAAATGAACCCTAAGATATGTATTCAAATGTATTTTTTTCTTTCATGTGATTGTTTCTAACACATTTATAAGATTATTTCTTTGTTGCTTTATATGTCCCGCCCCCACAGTATAACCCCTGCTTTCACTGTATTTGATGTCAGTATAATTTGTGGAGGGGAAGGGGAAAAACAAATCGTTTAAACAGGGAAACAGTTGGACCCATTGCAACCATGAAATGTAAAAGTCGTTATGTCGAAAATGAACTTCACAACTTTGGTAAATGAGGGGGGGAGGGGAAGCGGATTGAGTGGGGTGGCAGGGGAATGATGGGAAGGTATGGGAAGGGGAAACAAAGGAAAAGGCTACAATTCTTGATAAGAAATGTACTCATTATCTTGCCCATGTAATTGTAACCCCTCTGTACAGTATTTTCACAATAAAAAAAGGAAAAAAAAAGAAATTCCAGGAGACTGTTTTGTGTGTGGTAGCCACACTGGAGATAGGATTTTGTTTATTGAATGGAAATAAGAGTTTCATGGACTTTCTTGCTCAGGCTGCTTTCAAACTATGATGGGCAGATTTCAGCCTTGTGTATCAGGCCAGCCCTTGCATGAGTTCAAGCTCCAAGACCAACAAACACAAAAATAATAAAATAAATGAAAAGAATTGTAGAAGAAGAGAAGAAAGAGGTAATACCAGAGGTTTCAATGAACCAATCATTGGTGGCTCATATCTGTGATTCTAGCTACTCAGGCTGAAATTTGAGGATACTGTTTAAAGCTCAGCTCAGTTATGAGTTCATAAGATGCCTCTCTTTCTGTCTCTCTCTGTCTCTCTCTCTATATATTTCTGTCTGTCTGTCTCTCTCTCTCTGTGCCATTCCTGCTGTTTGATCTTGCACTATTTTCTTCAATGACCTACTTACTTTCAGATTTTTAGTGGTTAATTGGAGAAAAGAGTGTTAAGGACTTTCCTCAATTTTCAGCTTCCCAAATCTGGCCTACCTCTACATGAGTCTATTGTCTCCAATTAACTTCCCCCCCAAAAGTCAAATGCTATGGTTAGTCCCATATGTGCATTGAGACAGCATCTGAGCTTCAATTTCTACTCCTAGGACAAGCAAAAATGAAGAAAATAAGAAAAGAAGGTGGAAGCAAGCACATATTAAAGTTTTAAAATGAACCAAATGTTGCTGGTCATGTGTGTTGTTTAATCCTTACCATACAATAGGCTGACGTCTGAGGATTGCAGTGTCAAATCAACCTGGGCAGGAATGTGCTTAAGACTCATCTTCAGCTACACAGCTGTGAGCTGTGAGCTGTGGCTGAAGTGATAATAACACTAACCTTGAGTATAAAAGGTAAGAAATAGGCCCCAGAGTCAGAGATCAAGCCACAGGACCAATAAAATTTTCAAAGAGAAGAGGAAGAGAGGCTGAAATCTGAGGATCATGGTTCAAAGCTAGCCCATGCAAGAAAGTCCATGAGGCTTTCTCTGTGTGTGCATCAATGTGCTGTTCTATGCCTTGAGCTTGTGCTGTTTTGTTCAAGGATAGAGCTCCACCACTCCCAGCTTTTCATTGATTAATTGGAGCTAAGAGTCTCATGGACTTTCCTGCCTTGGTTGGCTTTGAACCATGATCCTCAGATTTCAGAAAACTGATTCATGCAGGGCTTTGCATAAGACTCTTATCTTCTATTAGTGAATTAAAAAAAAACTGGAGTTGAGCTGTGACTCAAGTTGCAAACTGGGCAATCACTTTCTAGGACAGCACTCAGGGCCTTATTTGAAGCACCAAGGCAAAACAAGTATAGCCACAATTTATATTTTGGCTCATGTGGTAAGCCACTAGTCTTGAAGAAAAAGCTCTGGTATTGTATCCAGGACCTTACTTGCAGCCCCAGGACTAGAGCATAAACAAAAATAACAACAAGGAAAATTGCAAAAAGAAAAATTGGAAAAAATAACATATTAACCTTTGTAAATGAACAATCGGTTTGTGGTTCATTTGTATAATTGGAGCACTTCAGGAAGCTGAAATCTGAGGATCATGGTTTGAAGCCAGACCACCCAGAAAAGTACATTAAAATCTTACGTTCAATAAGCCAGCAAAAACCTAGAAGTGGAGCTATGGTTCAGTTGTAAAACATAATCCTTGCGTCAAAAAGCTAATAAACATAAGGGCGCTGAGACTCTAGCCTGTAATCCTAGATATTCAGGAGATTGAGATATGAAAATCATGGTTCAAAAACAACCTGGGAAGGAAAGTTAATGAGGTCTTATCTCCAATTAATCACCAGAAAACCTGAAGTGCCGCTGTGGCTGAAATGGTAGAGCATTCCCCTTAAGTTGAAGAGCTCAAAGACAGCAACCAGGCAGAGGGGTCAACTCCACCCTCCTTAAAAATAGTTAAGAAACAGCAATAAGGCCCAGAGATCAGGTCTACTGACCGCAATTAAAAAGCATTGAGGTTGAAGGCAATAAACAGCTGAGTAAAAATATTAAAATGTCAGAATCTGGTTGCTCATGCCTGTAGATAGATTCTAGCTACCTAGGCTGCATTTCAAAGCCAGCACTAACAAGAAAGTCCATGAGACTTGTGTATGTAATTTCCAGTACTAGGTGTTGAACTTGCCCTGTTTTCCTCAAGTCTAGAGTACTACAATCCCCAGCTTTTTGGTGATTAATTAGAGATAAGAATCTCAGACTTCATCTGGGAAGTTGGCTCAATGGTAGTGTGCTAGCCTTGCATGCATGAGGAACTGGGTTTGATTCTTCAGAACCACATAAGCAGGAAAAGCCGAAAACGTTGCTGCAGCTCAATTGATGGAGCATTAACTTTAAGCTGGAATGCTGATGGACAGCTCCAAAGCCTAGTTTTCAGGCCCACAACCAATGGCAAAATAACAATTTAAAAAAACCCTCAGACTTTGCTGTTCAAACTGGCTTCAAACCAAGATCCTCAGATTTCAGCCTCCTTAGTAGTATTGGGGTTCGCATGAAACTCTTCAAAAAGAAAGCAGCTGGATGTTGACCTGTGGCTCAATTGGCAGAACTGAGCAAAATCTCTGAGACAGTGGCCAGTCTCTAGATGGAGAAAAAAAAAACAAAAAAATTCAAAAATAAATAATAAATTGTAATACAGAAAAAAATCATGTTTAAAATGATACAAAGGAAAACTGTTTTTTTGTAAGTTCTGCAAACAAGAACATACCACAAAGTTTCAAAATGACATACTGAGAGTAAGGGGAAAAGGAAAATATTTTAAATTCATGTAAATATTAAATCCAAACTGTCATGACCAAAATCTAATATGATCAGAAACGTATCTCTCATTTGTAATTGCTTCTGAACAATTGTCCCTGCAGTTTCAGCACTAGCATGGGGATTTAGGTAGGACCTCTCTATGCAGCCTTGATTGAATAGGGATCTTCCTGCTTTAGCCTGTTAAGTTAGAAATACAGGCTTTGCTCTTTTTTTAATACACAAATTACATTTTAAAACTCAACATCAATATTCAAATAATGGATTATGGGTAAAAGCATGAAAAAACATCCACAAGAGAACCACTGAGCAATACTATCATAACAGTAGAAGAGCACTTAATGTAGGTAACAGAAGGAAGATTTAGCATTTTTTTTTGGAAGTGCAAGAGTTTGAACACAGGGCCTCGTGTTTGCTAGGTATAAAATTCAGTGACATTAATTATATGCACACTACTTTTTAACCATTACCTCTGCTTGTGAACTTTCCTTTCAATACTGATGGAATCCACACAATGACCTGCACCAGAAACTTTTGTTCTGTTTTGTTTTTGGTCGGTCATGGGGCTTGACCTCTGAGTTGGGCACTGTCTCTGTGCTCTTCAGCTCAAGGCGAGTTCTCTACCGCTGTAGCTACAGTACCACTTCCGGTTTTCTAGTGTTTTATTGGAGATAATAGTCTCACAGAATTTCCTGCCCGGGCTGGCTTTCAACTGAGATCCTCAGATCTCAGCCTCCTGAGTAGTTAGGATTACAAGTATGAGCCACGGGCGCCCAGCCCCAGAAAATTTTAATCTTCCCTATTTCCCTTAAGAAATTGTTTAGTCAATATATTTCACATAAATTGATTATTTTGTGTCTATCCATGACAGACATATATTAATTGCAGCCTTTTGTGGATGAGTCATAATTTATGCACACATCATTTTATAAACTTATTCATCTGGGCCCACATTTAGCAGCTTGTTCTGAGAAGAATGGTAGCTATTTTGCTAGCCACCTCTATCCTCTGCCATTTTCTACTCAAATTAGTCTTTGGTATCAGTTTGAGTCCACTCAGAGGGTGGAGCCATACCGGGCTGGCTTTGAATCATGATCCTCAGATCTCGGTCTCCTAAATATATAGGATTACAGGCTTGAGACACGTGAACCAGGCCATCATTTCTTCCAAGAAAATTTCAGGGAGATGGAATAGCACAGCACCACATACATTTATTAGCAACTGCCCTTGGTGAGCCAGATGCTCAGACCAAATCCACTGACCTTGATATTGTCTTTGGTGTCCAAAAGAATATTGTTGGACTTAAGGTCTTCGTGTATGATTTTGTTTTGTTGTAAGTAGTGAACAGCACTTACAACATGTGTGACAAGCTTCCTGGTTTCATCCTCATATAGGCGGCAGAATTTTCAGATCCTCCCCAGGAACTATCCCCTAGTGGCCAGTTCCATGATGAGATACACATTCTCTTCGTTCTCCATTACCTGGTACAACCTGATGATGTGTTTGTGCCATACCTTCTTAAAAATGTCCACCTCATTCTTTATCCAATGATGAGGACTCTCACTTCAAGAGTATTTTAAATGCCACGTCCTTGTCTGTGAGGTGAGAATGGGCCAGCTTCACTTTTCCATAGGTACCTCTGTCAAAGAGCTCTTTCTTCTGGTATTGTTTGATTATCTCCTCCTTCAAGGAGCTTGAGAGTGATTCTTTCTGTACTTCCATCCTTCTGCTACAATGGCAGGTAGCAAGTCAACTTAAATAAATTAAATAAAGTAAAGGAAAACCCAGAAAGAGTAAAAAGAAATAACTAAATCCAAATAACAGCCCATCCCCACTAACAAAAAATCATTTAACTTTGATTCAGTCCAGCGGGTCATCAAGCAAGAGCTCCAAGCTCTGTTAACTGATATAGGTTGGAGCACAGTGGCTTCCTATATATCTTTCATGACCTTACACAATGGAGGTATCACAACCAGGCATAGTGATGTCATAGAAGAAATGGACCAATCAGAGTCTGGTCCAGTGAGGTCAGAGAAATAGTGGACCAATCACAACCTGCCAGCATTGACACTCTAGCTCTTAGACCTCAAAGACTGTTGCTTAGGAATTCATGTGGCTTCATATTGCTCTGGTCATTCTCATGGCATTTCTGTCTGAAACCACTAGGACAGTGGTTAAAATCCTCTGATTTTCTAGAGGACTACTGAATCTTATAAATTGCTTCTCTGGAGACACTAGCTAATAGCCTCCATTCTTGATGGCCACCTTATCCAATGTTTTTTTCAGCAATAGGACTGTACAAAGGACTCCGTCCTTCTCAAGGACAGCTGTGTGCTACAAGTTCCTCACGAGGGGACAAGTTCAAGGGTGGCTTTGAGCCACCACCCTCACAATTCACCTTCCTGAGTTAGGATTATAGGCCTGACCATCGGTAGGTTCTTAGCTCATCTCTTACATTTGGAGGAAGTATATTTGCTAGAAAGGTTGTTTTAGATATGTCCTTTTAACACTTTAAATTTGTTGTTCTCTGAGTAAGGGAATCTACAGACCTCAGAGCACATCTTGGCTTTCTCTCTCAATATTTAGTTTCTGTGAAAGACTCGTCTCTGAAAGGCCTAAGTGTTTAAGGCTTCAGGTGCTTTATAGGTTTCCAGACATATCCAGGGCTTGTTCTTTTTCATCTTTGAATGACAGCTCTAATTTCCTCCCTTAGTCATGGTCTATTGACCCCTTTGACTCTGGCATAAATGAGGGAAGACAGGCAGGGCTGTTGTGTTGCTATGGAAAGCAGACAGAGCTGCCTTGTTGCTGAGAAAAACAGGCAGGCCTGTCTTGTTACATAGTTTCATTTTATTCCCCAATGTTGGTAAATAAAACCTCCGGATTGGACTTCAGGAGCTGCCCATGATCATTGCTCCATTCCTTTTCCCTGCTCGTACCATACTGCCTTTCTATTTAAATTCATTTTTACTTTTAATTTTTCTTAGAAACAAAGAGGCAATTTAAAAATCTATATGTAGTGTTAATTTTTATTCTTGAATTACTAAAATATATGAAGAACATGTCCATTAAAGCTGCATAAAATGGCAGATGGCGTGAGCTTGATCACTGTCCCTCTATTCTGTCTCTCTTGCTCTATCCTGGGGTGACCACTGCGACTAGTTAGCTTTGTATCCCTGCATCTAAAACAAATGTGCACAAAGTTCAGGCTATTAAAAAGAGACTTGCCCACAGCTATCCATGTCCCTCAAACTGGTATCTTAGTAAGAGGTTAAATTTCCATTCACACTATGGAGATTCAAACGTCTACACTCAGGTTCACAGACCTGAGTCAAGTCTGTGCTGGAACCAGGACTGAAGGTGGTAACTTATTGTTTACTAAGGGAGAAGTCTGCAATAGCTAGAAATCTGCATTTTGCCTTTCCCACTAAGTCACAGTATCAGGTATGAGGACCAAGGAGTTACACAGGCCTTTTAGAAGTTAATAGACTTTGGGTTTTAACTTTTGTAATTCCAAGATTCTCTTCAGATTAAATATTGGGCCTGCACAACAGCAGCCACGAGAAAGTGATGTCCAGAACTTGTGTAAGTGTCTGAGACTATTTGAATTTGTTTTTACTGAATTGTTTTTTTTTCTACAATCCACACCTATGGCCAAATAGGGTGTAGAAAAACAAGGCCATTTCCACCAAACCAGATTGTTGGTGTTCAAGACCTAACTTGAGTCCACTCCATTTGATGCAATACTGTTCAAAGGAACTTTCATTCTATGAGGAGTAAAACATTGCACATCTGTCAGAGATAGACATTAACAGATATCCTTGACTTTTAACATTATAGGTGGTATTTGAGCCAGATGATGGTGGCATATACCTGTAATCCTGGCTACTCAGCATTCTAGTTTGAAGCCACCCAGGTCCAGAATGTCTGTGAGAATTTTATCTCCAATTAACCACCAATAAGCCCAAAGTAGAGTTGTGGTTCAAGTGGTAGAGCAATAGTCTTGGACACAAAATCCCAGAAACAGCACCCAGGCCCTCAGTTGAAGTGCCAGGAAAGGCTAGCAAACACATACCAAAAATGTGGTATTTGCAACCAAAGAATACATTTTAATTTGATCTCTTTTTAGCCAATTTAATGTCTGAGCTCTTGATCTGCAAGCCTCTTGGCCACTCTACTCTTGGAGAACAACAATTATTCAAGTGTAAAAGAAGGATCTAGAATGATTCTCCATTAGAAATGCTGATGTTTGAAAGACTATGCGAAAAAAATACTTCAGTCTCTAAAAGAATATAGCACTCACAGTGGAACCTCTGAATTTGTTAATTGATGGTCAGTATCTAGGCTTGAACTCAGAAGCTGGGCTTTGTCCCTCAAGGCTAGCATTCTACCACTTGAGACACATCTCCACCTCTAGTCTTTTTGGCAATCAATTGAAGTAAGAGTCCCATGAATTTTTCTATCTGAGCTAGCTTTGAATAATGATGCTCAGATCTGAGCCTCCTGAGTAGCTAGGATTACAGGCTTGAGCCTCTGATGGCTAATTGAAATTTAATGGAACCTAATACCAGAGATGTTAGTTAAGACATTTACATCCACCACAAAAGTCCAAGTTAATTTCAGCTTTGGTTTCTCCAACACACTTAAGAGAAAGATAAGTAGAGATCTACCATTAAACCTTAATAGTAGAATTTAAATATTCTTGGCTTATTTTATTTTTTTAATTTAATTTTATTTTATTTGTGAACATACTGTACAGAGGAGTTACAATTACATGGGCAGGATAATGCGTACATTTCTTACCAAGCATTGTAGCCTCCTCCTTTGTTTACCCTTCACATCCCTTCCCAGCCTCCCCAATGACCCCCAATCCCAATCCTTCTCCTTCCTCCCTCTTTCACCCCCTCTGCACCGACGTTGTAAAGCTCGTTTTGGACATGACATCTTGTACTTCCCATTCTGGCAACAGGTCCACCAGTATCCTTAAACAACTGGTTTTTCCCCATCTCCTCCACAAGTAATAATGACATCAGATATAGTGAAAGCAAGGGTTATACTGTGGGGGAGGGACATACAAAGCAACAAAGAGATAATCTTATAAATGCATTAGAAACACATGCATGAAAGAAAAACAAACATTAAAATACACAGCTAAGGGTTCATTTTCCTGACCTCACATTATCTGACCTTTTCCGCTTGACTCATACATATACTAGATATTACAAATAAGGGAAACCATGGGACCTATGCTTCTTTGGGCCTGGATTACTTCACTTAATATAATTTTTTCCAAACCTTTCCATTTCCTAACAAATGGGTCAATGTCATTCTTTCTGATGGAGGCATAGAATTCCATTGTGTATATTTACCACATTTTCTTGATCCATTCATCTACTGAGGGGCATCTGGGTTGGTTCCATATCTTAGCTATGGTAAATAATGCTGCAATAAACATGGTTGTGCTGGTAGCTTTAGTGTGGTCTTGTTTGTAAACATTTGGGTAAATGCCCAAAAGTGGGATTGCTGGGTCATAGGGGAGTTCTATGTGAAGTCTTTTCAGGAACCTCCATACTGCTTTCCAAAGTGATTGAAAAAGTTTACATTCCCACCAACAATGAAGTAAGGTTCCTTTCTGTCCACATCCCCTCCAGCATCTGTTGTTGTTAGAGTTCTTGATTTTTGCCGTTCTAACTGGAGTGAGGTGATATCTCAATGTTGTTTTGATTTGCATTTCTTTTATGGCTAGGGATGTTGAGCATTTCTTCATGTGTCTATGGACCATCCTTCTTTCTTTTTCAGAGAAGTTTCTCTTTAAGTCTTTCGCCCACTTATTTATTATGCAGTTGTTTCTTTCAGGATTTGTTGTTGGGGTATTTAATTTTTTGAGTTCCAAGTATATTTTAGATATGAAACCCTTGTCCATTGTATGGATAGTAAAGATCTTCTCCCAATCCGTGGGCTTTCTATTGATCTTGCTAGCTATGTCATTTGCCCTGCAGAAGCTCTGCAACTTTATGCAATCCCATTTGTCCAACCTTTCTTTGATCTGTTGTGTTTCCGGGTCTCTATTCAGAAAATTTCGGCCTGAGCCAAGGAGACCTAGGGTTTCTTCTATTCCATCCTGTAATGTTTTCAGAGTGTCTGCTTTGAGTTCAAGTTCTTTGATACATTTGGAGTTGATTCTGGTGCAGGGTGATATATAAGGATCTAGCTTAAGTTTTCTACATGTAGTTAACCAATTTTGCCAGCACCATTTACTGAAGAGGTTGTCTTTTTTCCATTTTAATGTTTTAGCTCCCTTATCGAAGATTAGATGGCTATAGGTCTGTAGGTTCATTTCTGGGTTTTCAATTCTATTCCATTGGTCCTGAGGTCTGTTCTTATGCCAATATCAGGCTGTTTTGATTACTATGGCTTTATAGTAGAGTTTGAAGTTTAGTATTGATATTCCTCCAGCAGTGTTCTTTCCATTGAGGAGAGTTTTTGTTATTCGGGGTCTTTTATTGTTCCATGTGAATTTTTGGATTGCCTCTTCTATTTCCTTGAAGAATGAGGTTGGAATATTGATAGGTATTGCGTTGAATTTGTAGATAGCCTTGGGAAGTATTGCCATTTTCACGATGTTAATCTTTCCAATCCAGGAGCATGGGAGGTTTTGCCATTTTTTAAGTTCTGTGTTGATTTCCTTTTTTAAGATTTTAAAGTTTTCATCATAGAGGTCCTTCACTTCTTTAGTTAAGTTAATTCCTAGGTATTTTATTTTTTGTGGGACTATTACAAATGGAGTTGCTTTGCTAATTTCAGCCACACTTTTCTCATTGTTGGCATACAGAAAAGCCATTGATTTTTGGGGGTTAATTTTATAACCTGCTACTTTGCCAAAGTTTTGAATTAGTTTGAGTAATTTGGGAGTGGAGTCTATGGGATTTTTTAAATACAAGATCATGTCATCTGCAAAGAGGGAGGGTTTTATTTCTTCTTTCCCTTTTTGTATCCCAGTTATGTCTGCATATTTTCTTATTGCTGTAGCTAGGCATTCTAATACTAGATTGAAGAGAAGTGGAGAGAGTGGGCATCCTTGTCTTGTTCCTGAGTTAAGAGGAAATGGCTTTAGTTTTTCACCATTGAGTTGTTTTATTTTTTTTTTAATTGTGAGAATACCACACAAAGGAGTTACAACTACATGGGCAAGATCTTGGTTTATTTTGAGTCCTGCTAAATCCTAGATGTCCAGAGACAAATCCCAAAATACAAGGGTTAGGAGGTCAGAGACAGGAGAGTTCCCTGAAATTGCATTAAAATTAATATTAACAATAATATCATTTATTTAACTACCAATCTAACAAATACACTTAATATAATTTTTTCCAAGCTTTTCCAATTCCGAACAAATGTAGCAATGTCATCACTTCTGATGGAGGCATAGAATTCCATTGTGTATATATACCACATTTTCTTGATCCATTCATCTACTGAGAGGCATCTGGGTTGGTTCCATATCTTACTTATGGTAAATAATGCTACAATAATAAACAATGTCGTGCTGGTAGCTTTAGTGTGGTCTTGTTTGTGATCATTTGGGTCAGTGCCCAAAAGTGGGATTGCTGGGAAATACGGGAACTCTATGTGGAATCTTTTGAAGAACCTCCATATTGCTTTCCAAAGTGGTTGAACAATTTTACACTCCCACCAACAATGTAGTAATGTTCACTTCTCTTCGCATCCCCTCAAGCGTCTGTTGTTATTAGAGTTCTTGATTATTGCCATTCTAACTGGGGTGAGGTTGTATCTCTATGTTGTTTTGATTTGCATATTTTTATGGCTAGAGAGGTTGAGCATTTCTTCATGTGTCTATTGGCAATTCTTTTTCCTCTTCAGAAAAGTTTCTCTGTAAGTCTTTAGCCCACTAATTTATTGGGCAGTTGTTTCTTTGGAGATTTGTTATTGGGGGATTTAATTTTTTGAGTTCCAGGGTATATTTTCGATATGAGGCCCTTGTCCATTGTATGGCTAGTGAAGATCTTCTGCCAATCTGTGGGCTCTCTATTGACCTTACTAGTTATGTGCTTGGCCATGCAGAAAGTCTGAAATTTTGTGCAATCCCATTTTTTTCAAACATTCGTTTATTTGTTGTGTTTCTGGGTCTCAATTAAGAAAATTTCACCCTGTGCTAAGGAGACCTAGGGTTTCTCCTATTCCATCCTGTAATGTTTTCAGATTGTCTGCTTTGACTCCGAGGTCTTTGATCTATTTGAAGTTGATTCTGGTGCAGAATTATATATAAGAATCTAGCTTTCATTTGCTACAAGGAGTTAACCCATTTTGTCAGCACCATATACTAAAGAGGTTGTCTTTCTTCCATTCTATTTTTTGAGCTCCGTTATCCAAGATTAGTTGGCTATAAGTCTGTGTGTTCATTTCTGGGTTTTTAATTCTGTTCCATTGGTCCTGAGGTTTGTTCTTGTGCCAGTACAATGCTGTTTTGATTACTATGGCTTTGTAGTAGAGTTTGATATTTGGTATTGATATTCCTCCAGCCCTGTTCTTTCTGTTAAGGATTGTTTTTGCTGTTCGGGGTCTTTTATTGTACCATATGTATTTTTGGATTGCCTCTTCTAATTCCTTTGAAAATGAGGTTGGAATATTAATAGGTATTGCATTGAATTTGGAGATAGCCTTCGGAAGTATGGCCAGTTTCATGATGTTAGTCTTTCCAAACCAGGAGCATGGGAGGTTTTGCCACTTTCTAAGTTCTGTTTTGATTTCATTTTTCAGGTTTTCAAATTTTTCATCATAGATGTCCTTCACTTCTTTGGCTAAGTTAATTCCTAGGTATTTTATTTTTTGTGGGGCTATTACGAATGGAGTTGCTTTCTTAATTTCAGCCTCACTTTTTTCATTGTTGGCATACAGAAATGCCATTGTTTTTTGAGGGTTAATTTTATACCCTGCTACTTTGCCAAAGTTTTGAATCAGCTTTAGTAATTTGGGAGTGGGGTCTGTGGGATTCTTTAAATACAAAATCATGTCATCTGCAAAGAGGGAGAGTTTTACTTCTTATTTCCCTATTGGGATCCCCTTTATGTTTTCATCTAATCTTATTTGTAGCTAAGCATTCTAATACTAGATTGAACAGAAGTGGAGATAGTGGATATCCTTGTCTCAATCCTGAGTTAAGAGGAAATAGCTTTAGTTTTTCTCCATTAAATAGAATGCTGGCTGTTGGTTTGTCATATACAGCCTTTATTGTATTGAGAAATGTTCCATGGATTCCTAATTTTTCCAGGACCATCATCATAAAGGTGTGTTGGATCTTGTCAAATGCTTTTTCTGCATCTATTGAGATAACCATGTGGTTCTTATCCCTGCTCCTGCTGATGTGATGAATTATACTAATTTATTTCCGTATATTGAACCAGCTTTGCATCCCTGAAATGAATCCTGTTTGATCGTGGTGTATGATTTTTTTGTTGAGAAGTTTTTCATGAATATCCATCCAAGAAATGGGTCTATGGTTCTCTTTCTTTGATAAGACCCTGCCTGGTTTGGGGATGAGGGTTATGATGGCTTCATAGAATGAATTCCGTAATGAAGTTTCTCTTTCAATTTTATTGAAGATTTGGAGGGGTATTAGTGTGAGCTCTGCTTTGAAGACCTTGTAAAATTCCGCTGTGAAACCATCTGGACCTGGGCTTTTCTTAGATGAGAGATCTCTTATTACTGTTTATATTTCAATGCTTGATATGGGCCTTTTAAGGTGATTTAACTCATCTTGGTTTAGTTTTTGCATGTCATTATTTGTTAGGAAAAGGTCCATTTCTGCCAATTTCTCAATCTTATTAGTATAAAGTATTGAGAAGTATTTCCTTATAATGTTCTGAATCTTTGTTGTTTCTCTGGTGATGTTTCCATTCTCATCTCTGAGTTTATTTATTTGGGTGTGTTCTTTAATTTTCTGATAAGATTTGCTAACGGTCTGTCAATTTTGTTAATTTTTTCGAAAAACCAACTCTTTGTTTTGCTGATTCTTTCTATGGCTTTTTTTGGATTCTAATTCATTTAATCTGATTTAATTGTAATTCTTTCTTTCTGCTCATTGGGTTGGGGTTTATCTTGCTGCTCTTTTTCAAGGAGGCTCAGATGTGTCATTAAATTATTGGTTTCAGATCTCTCCAATATATTGATATAGGAACTCAGAGTATAAACTTGGCTCGGAGTACTGACTTTGCTCTCTCCCAGAGGAGTTGGTAATTTGTGTGCTCATTTTTGTTGAATACCATGAAATTTGAATTTCATTTCTAATCTCTTCCATGACCCACTCGTGATTCAGCAGTGTTTTGTTCAACCTCCATGTGTTACAGGACTTTCTTTAGTGGCTTTTTGTGCTGAGTCCTTCTTTTAATCCCTTGTGGTCTGAGAGAATGCAAGTTATAATTTCAATATATCTGAATATGGACAAGTTTGCTTTGTTGCTTAAAATGTGGTCTATTTTTGAAAATATTCCATATGCTGCTTAGAAAAATGTGTATTCTGATGCTGCTGGGTAAAATCTTCGGTAGATGTCTTTAAAATCTTGTTGATCTATGCCGTTGTTTAGATATGCAGGTTCTTTGTTGGGTTTTTGCCAAGTTGATCTATCTAGTGGGGATAGTGGTGTGTTAAAGTCTCCAACAATTAATGTCTTTGGATCTATGTGGGATTTGAGGGAAAGTTGGGTTTCTTGGATAAATTTTGGTGCTCCGTTGTTTGGTGAATAGATATTTAGAAGTGTATATCCTCCTGAAGGAGAGATACATTAATTAGTATGCAGCAACCTTCTTTATCTCTTCACACTAATTTTCAATTGAAGTCTATTTTATCTGATATTAGGATTGCAACTCATGCCTGTTTAGGGGGGCCGTTTGCTTGGTAGATTTTTTCCAGCCATTCATATTGAAAATGTGTTTGTTTTTATGGGCAAAATGGGACGACTGAAGGCAGCAGATAGAAGGTTCTTGCTTTTTAATCCATCTAGACAGTCTATTTCAATTAATTGGAGAGGTAAGTCTGTTAATGTTGAGAGATGGAACTGACAAGTATTTGGGAGTTCCTGCCATTTTATCCACCTTCGGGGCTGTGGCAACTGGGTTCTTTCTATGGTTCTTGGATTCTTGTTGGTTTTCTATGTGTAAGACATCTTTAAGAATCATTTGTAGGGCTGGTTTGGTGGAGATGTATTGTTTCAATTTTTCTTTGCTGTGGAAGCTTTTTATTTGACCTTCGTTTATGAAGGAGAGTTTAGCTGAGTACAATTTTATTGGGTGATTATTGTTTGTCTTTACAGCATGGCATACATCATTTCAGGCTCTTCTTGCTTTGATTGTCACTGCTGAGAAATCTGGGGTGATTCTAACTGGTTTCCCTTTATAGGTGATTGATCTGTTCTCTTTGACAGCTTTAAGGTTCTTTTCCTTGGTCTGCATTGATCCTGTGAGGATTATAATGTGATGATGGGTTGTCCTGTTCTGGTCTGGTCTATTTGGAGTTCTAAAAGCTTCTTGTATCTGAATAGGCCTAGCTTTTTGCATGTTTGGGAAGTTCTCTGCTAGGATCCTGTTGAACAAATTTTCTAGACCATTAACTTCTGTTTCTAGGTGCTCCTCTACACCCATTATCCTCAGATTAGTCCTTCTGATGGTGTCTTCCAAATGTTGAATAGATCTATCATATTTCTTGGACTTTTCTTGGATGGTTGTATGTTCTTTCTCTATAATATCTAGGCTGTCTAAATGCCTAAGACTTCGTAGGGACATAGTAGATATCATTGAATACTAGATTCACGGCTCTGGCACTCTCTACTAATATGCATATATTGCCATACTACCACCTGCCTATCCATGTATGGCTATTTTAGCCACCTCTGGGGCTTGATCTCAGCGCCTGCCAAGAATTTCATCCTCGAGTAAGAAGCCAAGTGTGACACCTGTTTTCCTTTTCTGGGAGAGTTCTGGGTGTCAGGCATGATGAAAAACAAGTCTACAAATCTAGATGCAATGTGATAGCATGTAAACAATGTCTTACATTTTTAGGTGTCCTCACAGTCGGTAAAATAAATGAATAAAACAACAAATACAATGAATAACCACACCAAACATGATATAGACTGAATATCTATATGGAAGTTCAATCCTATCTTTAAAATATATATAAGGAGTATGACTGGGGCATGAATTCAGGCCTAGGGAACAGGCCTGAATTTCTGGTCTTCAAGCATAGTGACCTTCCCCTTCCCCCACAGTGCAACATAGTTAACCAGTTTCTACATTTAAATCCCAGGCCTTGCATACAAAAAAAATCTCACATTCCAAGCCAAAGAGTTTCATTAGCATTTATAATATTATTTTAAAGTTCACTTTGCCTTTATTTGAAACATTTTGATTTCATAACATGAGAGTTTTTTTAAAAAAGGGGTTTAAACTTTTACATTTCAGCATAGCACTTTGGTGTTTTTGACCATCAGCCATGAAGAGTGAGAATGAAAATGAGGATATTATTTCTCCCTAGAAGGTTGGGACAGTTGATGTTATTTCTTATTTTTTCTTTCTTTTTTTTTTTTTTTTGTCGGTCGTGGGGTTTGAACTCTGGGCTTCGGTGCTTTCCCTGTGCTCTTCAGTTCAAGGCTAACGCTCAATCACTTAAGCCACAGCACCACTTCCAGTTTTCTAGAGGTTTATTGAAGATAAGAGTCTCACAGACTTTCCTCCCTGGCTGGCCTTGAGTCGCCTTCCTCAAATCTCAGCCTCCTGCACAGCTAGGATTATAGGCATGAGCCACCCGTGCCCGGCAGTTGATGTTATTTCTATTTAGAGTTATTTTTATAATTATAAAATGTCTTCAATTGTGTCCTGTGAGTTTTCCTCAGTGCCTACTACGAAATAGACTAGGGGAGTCCTCATAGCACCAAAGGATGAGTTTCTGAATAAACACTCACTTCTGTGAAGACAGTAGGTACTTGTAAGCATTTTGGAAATAAACTGGATTGTAAAATGAAAAACAAAAACATTGGTACTAAGATGTAGCTCAGTAGTGGAGTAGTTGACTAAAGAGCATAAGACCCTGGAAGAAAAGTTTCCTAAAGCTCAGAATTTTAGAATTTTGTATGAACAAACTTATTTCCTTTCCTTTTTTTTTTGTCTGTGGTGGGGCTTGTACTCTGGGATTGGGCATTATCCCTGCACTCTTCAGCTCATTGTGAGTACTCTACAGCTTGAGCCACATCGCCACTTCCAGTTTTCTAGTGGTTTATTGGAAGTAAGGGTCTCCCGGACTTTCCTGCCCTGGCTTGCCTTGAACCGCCATCCTCAGATCTCAGCCTCCTGAGTAACTGGGATTATAGGTGTGAGCCACTGATGCCTGGTTCATGAACAAACATCTTAAATTGATTCTAAAGAAGCAAACCTCGAACATACTTTTTTAACAAATAATTTATAATGCCATGCTTAAGGCACTAATTCAGAAGTATTTTTTCATTGGCTGGTTTCTTAGTTTATATATATATATATATATATATATATATATATATATATACGTTATTAATTTATATATACACATATTATTAAAAACATAGCTTTGAAGTGTACCTAAGAACATATGTGCTCATGTAAAATTATACAAATGCACAAGCTTGATTTTTTTTCAGTTTGTTGGTGCCATAAATTAGGTGGGATTTGTGTATTGTTTTGTTCTCTGGTTTTGGAGGATTTCTCTCCCCTTTATTCCCCTACCCCCTCTCCCCACAATTGAATTCAGCTTGTTCTTTCTTGGCTTGGTTGTTCGTAGCTGATTTTCTACCACTTCAGCCATACCTGTAGACTAGCTTTTTGCCAGTTAATTAGAGATGATATCTCTCAGGCTTTGCTGCCTGGATTGGCTTTGAAACTTCATCTTCCAGTTCTCACCTCCTGAGTAGCTGGGATTACAGATGTGAGCCACTGGGGTGTCTAGGGATAAACTAATTTGGCTGATGTATTCTTTCTGTTTTTCTAAGCATGGAATGATCTACTATAGAATTTCAATGAATGTCCTGGGTCTGAAGTAAGATATATAATACATATGCAAATCTGTATAGTTCTCATAAGATGTAATCAATTTAATACATGTTATAAGTGTAATAATAGTCAATAAAATAATGAATGAATAATAAAAAATAAAATAAATAAATACACTCAAAGCAAATTGCAATAAACATAAGTATGTAGATATTAATCATTATTTCAAATGTGAAAAATATTTCATTAACAGGGCTGGGGATTGAATTCAGGCATAGGGAACAGGCCTGAATTCCTTGTCTTCTAAGAGGGTGAGTTTCCCCATCCCCCCAGTGAATTAGTGTTCCCCAGACTCTGAGTTCAATTCCCAGGTCTGGCAGAAAAAAAGGGCATGAATTCCAAGCCAGGGAGCTGGCTGGCTTTGAACCGTGTTGTTCAGATCTCAGCGTCCTAAGTAGCTAAGATTACAGGCATGAACCATAGCCAGTGCCAGGCTATTTTTTAAATTATTTATTTATTTATTTATTTATTTATTTTTTGCCCAGCATGGGGCTTGAACTCATATCGTGGCAACTCTGCCTCAGCTAACATCAACCTAGGCTGGGATGGTGCAGCCTCTGGACCCACAGCCCATCTTGGGATCCTAGGCCTCGGGAGCTGACAGGAAAACAAAATGAAAACGGCACCAAAAAGAAGACAGGAACCTCCTACGGATGGCAGTTTCTTGGTTTTCCTTCCTTGCATGGTGATGATCCCGGGTCCAAAAAACCCTGCTGCAACCAGTAGGTCACCTGACATTGCTGAAGGCTGACAGGCTGGCAGAGAAGCCATAGGCCAACCTGGACACCTAGGCCCTGAGTTTGAATCCCAGTCTTGCTACTTACAAAGGGCTGGAGAGCCTAAGAAACTATTGCTTGTCCATAGGAACGCCAAAGAAATGTGATCAATGTCATGGTTGGATCAGTAGTTCATCAATCAGTCTAGTATAAATTTGGACCCAATGATCACAGAACACAGATTGATTTTAATGCATACTTTATTATGCATTAAAAGAATACTATTCAGTAAAGACCTGAGAATCTGTACGAACGTAGTATATGTCATTTAATTCCACATAGACATCATTGGCAGTATCAAAATATCTAAATATATATTTATCTGTATACCATCGTCTGAATAGAAAGGTACTGCGATTTTGGCCAAACCTGTGGCTCCATCCTAGGTCCTGGGCTCCACTTGGCAGCTGAACGGGCTAGAGACGGCATGCTGACACTCCTCCATTCATGAATTGGGACTTCTAGGCCCTCAATTCAGGTACCAGCATTGCCAAAAATTTCATTTCGGAGTAAGATTCCAAGTGAGACACCTGTTTTCCATTTCTGTGCAAGTGCTGGGTGTCAGGTATAATGTACATAATATGTGTGCAAAGCTACATGCTATGGAATAGATTGGAATAAATGATATAGGTGTGCTCACAGTCCATAAAATAAATGTTAATTCAATCAATCAATGATAATATATAATGAATCACTCCAACAAACCTGATACAGTCTGAATATATAGATGTAAATAAAAATCACATATTTAAAATGTCTATAAATGTTACATTTTTTTGGCTGGTGTTTGAATTCAGGCCTAGGGAAGAGTTGAGAAATTTATGCATGATTCACATAGGAAATGATAGGCAAGACCTCTGGCACAAAAATTATTTTTAATTAAGACTTCACGAAATGTGACAATAATAATTACATTCAATAAATCGAGGAATTGAGAAAGATCCAAGAATTGGTAGTCACATGGTAGATAGGATTCCAACACAGCTTGCCACGTTTTCTCTATACAAATAGGAATTTATTAGCATACTAGCTTCAGCTTATGAAGGGTTGAATATGGTGCACAAACCCCACCCCGGAGCTCAAACTCAGGTCCTGGGTAGGGCTTAGATCCTTAGTAGCTCAAAAGTTGCTGTGTTCATATGGACCCTTTAGAAAGTTGGGCCTGCTAGGCCCAGAGTTCAACTCCCAGCAATGCCAACAGGTTCATCCTGATGTGAGAAACCAATCTTTACAATCCTGTGAAATCCTGGGCCTCATCGAGGATGGAGAATGCTATATAGGCAATTCTATAGCCATTGGAATATGTTGTCATACATGGCAACACAGATATACCTGCCACCATACTCAATAAAATACACAATACATCCATGAATAAGACTCAAAATTAAAATATAATTACAATGAAAGTAAGATGCATACCACACCTGTATGTAAATAGAGATCCTATGTTTAAAAAAGGTAAGCTTGTTATTTTGTCCACTGCTGGGACTTCAGATCAGGCCCAGGAACAGGCCTGAAAATCTAGTCTTCAGGGATGATGAGCTTCCCCTTCCCCCACAGTGCAACGGGATTATGCATATCTGAGTTCAAATCCCAGGCCTGACAAAAGATTCATCCTGATGTCAGAAGCCACTCTTTACACCTGTTTTCCTCTCATATGGAAGTTCTGGGTCTCAGCTAGGATGGAGAATGAATGCATAGGCAACCCTATAACCATGGGAACAGGTCATCATCCATGTCAGCAGAGTTATACCTGTCACCATACTCAGTAAAATACACAATACCTCCATGTATTAGAAACAAAATAAGGAGAAGGATTGCACCAAACGCAAGATGCTATCCACACATATATGTCAATACATATCCTATGTTTCAATTATGAATTTATGCCTTTCTTGGCCCTCACTGGGGCACAACCTCAGGTCCTGAGAATGACTTAGCTCCTTAGTTGCTCACAGGCCGGTGTCTTCACCTTGACGCTTTCGCCAAGTGGGCCTGCTAGGCTCTCAGATCAAATCCCAACACTGCCAAAACATTAATCCTGATGTGAGAAGCCCATTGATCCCCCTGTTTTCCTGTGCCGAGAATGTCCTGAGTCTCAGCTAGGATGAAGAAGGTGTAGGAAACTCTATAGAAATGGGAATAGGTTGCCATCCAAGTCAGCACAGTTATATCTGTCATCATACTCAATGAAATACAAAGTGCATCCCTGACTAAGACACACAATAAAAAGACCAACTACACTGAAAACATGATGCATTCCACACATGTATGTAAATAGAGATCCTATGTGTAACATAGGTGGGCATATGATTTTTGCCTGAGCTGGGGCTTCAATTCAGGCCTTGAGACCAGGCCTGACCTTGTAGTCTTCAACGATAGTGAGCTTCTCCTTCCCCCACAGTGCAACAGACTTACCTAGACCTGATATGACATCCCAGCTCTGGCAGTAAAATGGCACGAATTCTGAGCTAGGGTGCTTCATTCATAATTTTTCAATTTTTCAATATTTTTTGCCAGACCTGGGGCTTGAACTCAAGTTGTGGCAACTCTGCCTCAGGTCTGATCATCCTAGTTTGCAGCCTCTTGACCCATAGCCCATCCTCAGATCCTAGGCCAAGGTTTGTAGGAGAAAATAAAAAGCCGGGGGAGAAAAAAGCAGCGGGAAGTTCCACCTGGCACTTTTAGGTATATTTTCATTTGAATATTGATCATGGTGAGACCCAACCCGGTGGACTACAGATTGAAGGTGACCTGGTGTGGCTGACAGTCTGCTGGCTGTCGGGGGAACCATAGGACGATTGGGCAACGGAGGCCCCGAGGTCCAATCTTGGTCAGCCATCCTACATTGAAGGAATGGCAGGAGTTCCTGAGATACTCAATTCCGACCTAGGAAGAGCCGTGAAATGCGATCAATCTCTTCCTTGAATGAGTAGTTCCTGAGGATTCGAGTAGGAAATGATAGTCAAGACTCATGGGGTATCGATTATTTTTAGTGAAGAGTTGATGAAGCATGACCATAATCATCATAATCATTAAATGGAGGCATTGAGGAAGATCCAAGAATCGGTAGTCACAGGGTAGATTGGATTCCATGACAGGTCACCATCTCTCCTACTCTATATGTACTTATTTGCTTACTACCTTCAGCTTATGAATGGATGACTATTGTGCTCCCCCTGCCTTACCCCTGGGACTCGATCTCAGGTCCTGGGAACGGCCTAGCTCCTTAGTAGCTCACAGGCTGGTGTGCTTATGTGGACCCATTCGCCTACTGGACCTGCTAGGTGCTGAGTTCAGATCCCAACAGTGCCAAAATACTCATCCAGTCAGAAGCCAGACATTGCACCTGTTTTCCTGTGTGACTCCTGGGTTTCAGCTAGAATGGAGAATGCATGGGCCACCCCGTGGCCATGAGAAAAGGTTGTCATCCATGTCAGCCCAGTTACACCTTTCATATATACTCAAGAACATACATAATACATCCATGAATAGCATACAAAATAGAGAGGATAACTACGCTCAATGTATGAGGCAGTCCACACACAGATGTGAATTTACATCCCATGTTTCAGTGATGCATGGAGGACTCTTGTGGCCTCCTTCGGGCTTGATCTCAGCTCCTGGGAACAGCCCAGTTCCTTAGTGGCTAACAGGCTGGTTTGCTCATGTGGACCCATTGGGCAGTTGGGCCTCCTAGGACCCGATTTCGAATCACAGCACTTCCAAAAATTCACCCTGATGTGAGAAACCATTCGTTGCACCTGTTCTTCTGTGCTGTACAAGTTCTGGGTTGCAGCTAGGATGGAAAATGCATAGGCAACTCTATACTCATGGGAATAGCTTGTCATCCAGGTCACCACAGTTATATCTGTCATCCTATGGTCAAGAAAATACACAATACATCAATGAGTAAGACACCAGATAAAGACAATAACTACACCGAACCCAAGATGCTGCCCACCCATGTATGGAAATAGAGATCCTCTGTTTAAATTCTGAATTTATGACTACTATAACACCCACCGGGACTTGATCTCAGGTCCCAGGAAAGACCTAGATGTTTAGTGGCTCATGTGCTGGTGTGCTCACCATGACTCATCCATCACTTGAGCCAGCTAGGCTTTGAGTTCAAATCCCAGCACTACCAAAAGATTCATCCTGATATGAGAAGCCAATGGTTGCACCAGTTTTCCTATGCTGTGAATGGGAGTATGCTATATAGGCAACTCTATACTCATGGGAATTGGTTGCCAGCCATGTTGTTATCACACTCATTAAAATACATATTGCATCCATGAATAAGACACGAAATCAAGAGAATGAGTACACTGAAAGCAAGATGCCGCCCACTCATGTATGGAAATATAGCTCCTGTCTTTAAATTATGATTTCATGAGTATATTGACCCACGCGGGACACTAGCTCAGGTCCTGTGACAAGACTAACACCTTAGTGGCTCACAGGCTGGTGTGCTCAACTTGATCCATTCCCCAAGTCTGCATTCTAAGCTCTGACTTCAAAGCGCAGCACAGCCAAAAGATTCATCCTCATGTGAGAAACCAATGGTTCACATGATTTCCTGTCCTGTGAAGGTCTTGGGCCTCATCGAGGATGGAGAACGCTATATAGGCAACTCTATAGCCATGGGAATAGGTTGTCATCCACGGCAGCACAGATATACCTGTTACCATTCTCAATAAAATACACAATACATCCATGAATAAGACTCAAAATTAAAATATAACTACATTGAAAGCAAAATGCATACCACACCTGTATGTAAATAGAGATCCTATGTTTAAAAAAGGTAAGCTTGTTATTTTGTCCACTGCTGGGGCTTCAAATCAGGCGAAGGAACAGGCCTGACATTCTAGTCTTCAGGGATTATGAGCTTCCCCTTCCCCCACAGTGCAACGGGGTTACCCAGACGTGAGTTCAAATTCCAGGCCTGACAAAAGATTCATCCCGATGTCAGAAATCAGTCATTGCGCCTGATTTCCTCTAATGTAGAAGTCCTGGGTCTCAGCTAGGATGGAGAATGAATGCATAGGCAACCCTATAACCATGGGAACAGGTCATCATCCATGTCAGGACAGCTATATCTGTCACCATACTCAGTAAAATACACAATACCTCCATTTATTAGACACAAAATAAGGAGAAGAAATGTACCGAATGCAAGATGCTGCCCACACATATATGTCAATACAGATCCTATGTTTCAAGTATGAATTTATGCCTATCCTGGCCCTCCCTGGGGCTCATTGTCAGGTCCTGGGAATGGCCTAGCTCCTCAGTTGCTCACATGCTGGTGTCCTCACCTTGAGTCTTTCACCAATTCGGCCTGCTAGGCACTCAGTTCAAATCCCAACACTGCCAAAAGCAGAATCCTGATGTGAGAACCTATAGGTCAACATGTTTTCCTGTCCTGTGAATGTCTTTTGTCTCAGCTAGCATGAAGACATAGGCAATCCATGGACATGGGTATAGGTTGTCATCCATTTAAGCACAGTTATATCTGTCATCATATTCAATAAAATACAAAATGCATCCCTGGCTAAGACACACAATAAAAAGAATAACTACACTGAAAGCATGATGCATTCCACATATGTATGTAAATAGAGACCCTATGTGTAAAATAGTTGGGCATATGATTTTTGGCAGTGTTGGCCTTCAATTCAGGCCCTGGGACCCTGCCTGACCTTGTAGTCTTCAAGGATGGTTCCCTTCCCCTTCCCCAACAGTGCAACAGAGATACCCAGACCTGAGTTCAAATCTCAGTTCTGGCAGTAAAATTGTGCGAATACTGCACTAAGATACTTCATTCATATATATACATATATATATATATATATATATATATATATATATATATATATATATATATATATATATATATATATATTCTTTATTTTTTTCCCAAACACGGTGCTCGAACTCAAGTAGTGGCAACTCTGCCTCGGCTTCTATCATCCTATGCTTGTGGCCTCTGGACCTACAGCCCATACTCGAATCCTAGGACTCCAGGGCTTGCAGAAAAAAAGAAAGCTGCGAGGGGAAAAAAAAGCAGTGGGAAGTTCCACCTGGTGCTTTTATATTCATTTTCCTTTGTACAGTGACCATTGTGTGTCTGAAACCTGCGACCTACAGAGTGAAGGTTACCTGGCGTGATTGAAGGCCTGCAGCTGTTGGAGAAGCCCCAGGCCATCCAGGCAAAGAGGCCCAGAGGTCGAATCCCAATCAGCCCCCCTACATTGAGGGATTGGCATGAGATCCTGAGATACTTGTTTCTGGACCTAGGAAGAGTCATGGAATGTGATCAATCTCATCCTTGAATGAGTAGTTCCTGCAGGATGTGAGCAGGAAATGATAGGCAAGATTCCTGGGGTATCAATTATTTTTAATGAAGAATTGATGAAGCGTGACCATAATCATCACAGTCATGAAATGGAGGCATCGGGAAAGATCCAAGACTCAATAGTTACAAGGTAGATTGGATTCCATCACAGGTGGTCATTTCTCCTACTCTAAACAAATATGCATACTATCTTCAGCTTATGAATGGATGACTATTGTGCTCTCCACCTGCCCTATCCCCAGGGCTCAATCTCAGGTCCTGGGAACAGTACAGTTCCTTAGATGCTCACATCATGGTGTCTCCACCTTGACCTTTTCTCCAATTGGCCCTGCTAGGCTCTGAGATCAAATCCCAACATTGCCAAAAGAGGAATGCAGGTGTGAGAATCCAATCCATCCACCTGTTTCCTGTCCTGTGAAAGTTCTGGGTCTCAGCTAGGATGGAGAATGCTTAAGCAACTCTATAGACATGGGAATAGATTGCCATCCATGCTAGCACAGTTATATCTGTCATCATGCTCAATAAACAAATTGCATCCGTGACTAAGATACACAATAAAAAGAATAATTGTACTGAACGAATGTATGTGAATAGAGATCCTATGTTTAAAATAGATGGGCATATGATTTTTGCCAGTGCTGGGGCTTCAATTTAGGCCCTGGGAGCAGGCCTGACCTTGTAGTCTTCAAGGATGGTAAGCTTCCCCTTCCCCCACAGTGCTATAGTGTTACCTAGACCTGAGTTGGAATCTGAGCTGTGGCAGAAAAATGGTGCGAATTCTGAACTAGGGTGCTTTATCAGTTTTTAGAGGTTGTTTTTTTTTTTGGCTAACCATGAACTCACTTCATGGCAACCCTGCCTCAGCTTCGATCACTTTAAGCTGGTGAGCTGCCACAGGCCCATAGTCAACCCTGTGATCCTAGGCCCTGAAGCTTTGCAGGAGTAAAAAAAAAACCCACACAGAAAAATAGCCACAGGATGCATTTTTTACAATTTCTTCCTTTGCATGGTGACCAACCTGGGTCCAAATTATACGGCTACAATGGTACTTCACTTTGCATTGGCCACGGCTAGCAGATTATCGGGGAAGCCACAGGCCCATATGTCATCATAGGCCCTGATTTTGAATCCTGGTCCTGATACCTACCAATGGGGGGACTTCCCACGAGACTCATTCCTATGCATGGGAATAACGATGGAATGCGAGCAAACTCATGATTGAATAAGAAGTTTCTGCGGGCATTGTTCTAGTCTAAAATTAGATGCAATGATCCTAGGATGTTGATTGATCTTAATGCATGGTTTATCAAGCATGAAAATAATACTGTTCCTTCAATGGAGGCATAATAAATACCCAAGAGTTGGTAGGAACGTAGTTGATCTTATTGAATCCTAGGTAGATGTCTCTGGAATTCTATACAAATATATATTTATTGATATATAACACCTGCCTATCCATGTATGGCTATTTTGTTCACACCTGTTGCTCAATCTCAGGGTCTGGGAACTGACTGGCAGTTTCCTTGGCTAGAGGTTGCCATGTTGGCACACCCATTCATGAACTGGGTCTGCTAGGCCCTGAGTTCAGATACCAGCACTGCAAACAATTGGATCATGGAGTAAGAAGCCGAGTGTGACACCTGTTTTCCTATTCTCTGAGAGTTATGGGTGTCAGATATGATGGAGAACATGTCTACAAATTTAGATACTATGTGATGGGATGTCATCAATATAATAAATGGAATGTGTGTCATCACAGTCAATAAATGGTAAATCAATGAATGAAACAAAAATACAATCAATAACCACAATATGCACTGAACATCTATAGGTAAGTACAAATCCTATCTTTATAATGTATATAAACAGTATATTTTCCAGGGCTGGGGATTGAATTCAGGCCTAGGGATGAGGCCCAACTTTCTTGTCTTCAAATATGGTGAGCTTCCCTTTCATCCACAGTGCTACAGAGTTTCCCAGACCCTAAGTTCAAATCTAAAGTAGAAAAAATAGCGAGAATTGCAAGCCAGTGAGCTAAATTTTTTTGTGTGCGGGGGGTGGGATTGTTTTTTTGTTTTTGTTTTTGTTTTTTTGTGAAGCAAGGTTTTGAACTCAGATCATGGCACTCTGCCTCAGCTTCTATCACCCTAGGCTGCGGTGCAGCCACGGAGCCACAGCTGATCCTGAGATCCTAGACCTCCAGGCCTTGTGCTGGGAAAACCTATGCACAGAAAAAAGTGGCAGAGCCAGGCGCCAGTGGCTCACACCTGTAATCCTAACTACTAAAGAGGCTGAGATCTGAGTATCTCGGTTCAAAGCAAGGAAAGTCCGTGATACACTTATCTCCAAGAAACAACTAGAAAACTGGAATTGGTGCTGTGACTCAAGCAGTAAAGTGCTTGCCTTTAACTGAAGACCATAGGCCCAGCGCCCAGGCCCAGCGTTCAAGCCCTATGACCGACCCCCCCCCCAAAAGCAAAAAGTAGCAGGATTGTGTTTTTACATTTTATTCCTTTGCACTCTGACCATTTTGGTCTGAATGACACGGTTCTAAAGGGTACTTCACCTTGCATTGCTGAAGGATGGAGGGCTTTTGGGGAAGCCATAGTCTTGCACAGCAATGTAGGCCTAGAGGTAAATCCCAGTAATGCCACTTCCAGATGTTGGAGATCCTAAGAAACTGGTTCCCATCCATAGTTATAATGATGGAATGCTATCAATGGCATGGTTGAATGAGCTGATCATGAATACTACTCATATGAAATTAGACATCATGATTTCAGTAGACTGAGTTTATTTAATATGAAGCAATAAAAGAATACTATTTCTTACAGAGATGCAGTAATTTCAGGACACTGATTTAATTAATAATTTATTAAGGATGAAAACAATAACATTAATTACAAGGAAGCATAATAAATACACAAGAATTGGTAGGAATGTAGTCTACATAACTGAATAATGTGTAGACATGTCTGGCACTCTATAAAGATATGTATTTATTAGCATACTACCATCTGGGTGTCACTCTGTTCTTATTTTGTCAAACCTTAAGGTCCTAGGAACAGCCTTTCAGTTCAATTTTCCCCAGGATGGCGTGTTGACACTCACCCATTCATGAATTTGGCCTTGTAGGCCATGAGTTCAGATGCCAGCACTCCCAAAAATTGAATCATGGAGTAAGAAGCTGATAGTGACAAATGTTTTCCTTTTTTGTGAAAGTCCTGGGAGTCAGGTATGAAGTGGAACATATATGCAGACCTATATCCTATGGAATCAATGTTCTATGTGCCATAATAGTCAATAAAATAAATGGCCAACACATGAATAAAATAAAAAATAAAAATGAATACACTGAGCGCTATATGAAGTCAACCTATGTATATAAATATAAATGTATATGAATAGGATGCTTTCTAGTGCTGAGGATCGATTTCAGGTCTAAGGAACAGACTTGAATTTCATGACTTCAAGGAGGTGAGCTTCCCCTTTCCACACAGTGCAAAAGAGTTACCCAGACCATGAATTCTGATCCCAGTCCTGACAGAAAAAATGGCAGCTGCATACTTTGTGATGTCCAATTCTTAGGTATTTCATTCTGCCTCCATTTAATGAATGTGATTGTTTAAATGCTACATAAAATATTAATTAAAATTGATCAGTGTCCTATAATATAATTGTGTATTATTTTCTCCTAGAATGATTCATGAACTGCCCATTTAATCACATATACCACATGCCATTGGTATTCATATGGATAGGATTGAGTTTTTTAGGATCATCTGCCATTTGGAGGTGGCAGGACCAGGATATGGGCTCCAGCTCTCACTTCTTAAACCCGAGGATAAGGAAATCACCGGTCTGTCCAAGAACATCAGCAAGACCAATGATTGGACAGGCACCAATGGCTCTCAGCAGTCCTCCTTGATACTTGCAAAGCTGTGATAGGAGGATCATGGTCAAAGTCATCCTAGGCAGGAAAGTCGTTGAGACCCCTGTCCAACTTCAGTACCAACAAAGCCAGAAGTAGAGCCATGTGGTTTCACTAGTTGAAAGCTAGCCTTGAGCAAAAGCAGCTCAAGGACTGTGCCCAGATCCTGAATTCAAGGTCAGGGACTGGCAACAATCAGACATACACATCAATCTGTGCAGCCATCCAGCTAAAGCAGGTCTCTCTTGTGTCCCCAACTGGATTGGACAGAATTTCATGTGAAAGGGGTGCTGTCATCTTGACTCTGCCCATTCTGCCTGCATCACAGGATTCCGTCCACACCCCTATTCTTTTATGGTTCTTTCTGACCAATGGGAAACAAAAATAGTGGCCACGCCCATATTCCTTGCTGCCCGGTAGCAACCTGGATTCCCTCAGTTGGATGACACCACTACTGGCACTTGAGGAAGGTAGAGGTGGATGGGTAGTGAGCAAGATACTCGAGGCCACATTGGAGTAGAGTAGGAAATTGAGGTCCTAGACAGTGAGTGGGTGAATAGAGGATTTCCCAGACCATGGGAAAGTGGACAGCCCATCTTTCCTGTCCCAGTGCTCAGATGTCTGAAACAACAGGACTCCATGAGAGAGCTGTGAGCATGAAATTGCCACAAGAACACCGGCAGAAGAATCCTCCCAACAGATCTGCAACATTCAAGAAAACTAAGAGCATGAAAAAGTGAAGAATCCCCAAGACAAACACCACTGTGAAGTATGATTCAAAGGAGAGTCCAGCCAAATGTGATGCTGACCATGGGCCTCCCCTGCCTTTGGACACAGCCACAGCCACCACGGTCCAGAGTGTCAATGGTCCCGATAACACCAAGGATCTGCAGAGGTGTACAGACATGTGGTGCCCACCCTGGATCCCAGCAAAAGAACAAAAGAGTCGCTCTGTGCCAAGATCCAACCACTGAAGCAGGAAAAGACAGACCTGCAGGATGAATGGGAGTAAGAGAGAAGATAGCCCAACTGCACGCAGCAATGAAAAGGGAGCTAGAGATCCACAAAGCACCCATACAGAGGTTGGTTTGGGCAGAAAGTGATTTACAATGTTCACCAGCCCGCGTGCAGCAGGCGACCAATGACAGAGAAAGGGAGCATGAAGTTCGTACCAGCTGCCTGCAGACCGCAGAGAAGCACATGGCAGAGCTGGAGATGGTGATGTCTCTGGTCACTGCTCACAGAATGAGACCGAAATGTTTTTCGAACAGCTGAATGATGTGACCCTTCAGCTCGAGGAAAAGATCAGAAGCTTTAATGATTTGGAGCAAGTGAACACTGAGTTGCAGGAGAAGCTGGAAGCACTCTGGACACAGTGGAGCAACATGAAAAGCATAATCTGCAAGTTCCAACAAGCTCTGGTGGGGCGTGTGGTACTAAAGAGACTACTGGACAACCTGAGCTGGATGGTGACTGCAGTGAATCTAGAGAGAGACATCTTCACAGAAGACCTGAGCATTGATAGGTACGTGCAGAAAGAGGAGGCCTGGAGGCTGACCCAGTGGGCAAAACAACTGACAGGGAGAAGAATCAAGGGGAAAGGCAGGTTTTTGACCTAGAGAAGGAGCTGGGGAAATTGAGAAGGAAGCTGGCAGAGACATGGCCCCCTTTGGGACCATCTCCGGCCAAGCAGCAGATGTAGGCCCAGGCCTACTGCACCCAGATGGAGTTGAAAAACCTGGAGGAACAACTTCACATCCAGGTCCAGGAAAAGCAAAGGCTCCATTTCCAGAACACGGAGCAGCAGAAGCAACTGTGGAGACTGGAGGAGAAGGCCAAGGATAAGCAGGAGATCTGCAAGATCCCATGATGCGCATGAGTGCAACAGACAGATGGAAGAACAGCTGGCCCTGCTTTGGGACAATCTACACATGGTGAGCAGTGAGGAGAAGCTAGCCAAGATCTTTGACTCATAGCAGCAGGTGAAGGAACATCTGTGGGAACAGCTGGACCACACAGAGGAGAAGACAGTGGAATGGAAAGATGTGGCTGAGAGAGAGCGCCAAGCAGATTGGGAGCTGCAGGAGCAGCAGGAGCAGTCCCTGGCTCAGCTGCAGGATCTCAGAGCCACCTGTGAGCTGCACATCACCTCCAATGAGTAGCTGAGCTCCGAGAAGGAGGCCCTAGATAGGCAGCACCTAGAGAGGCAGACCCAGCTGCTGGAGCAGCTGAAGCAAGTGCAGTCCCACCAACTGTGGGACCAGGTGGTGCTCTCAAAGTGGCCTGGAAGTGACCAAACCAGAGGAGGAGAGCCTGCAGGCCCAGCTGAGCTTCCTGGCTTTACCTGGAGAAGGGAAAGTTGAGAGCCCTGGAGAAGCAAAAGGTGAGGAGGCAACTCCCCCAGATGTGACCATCACAGAGGATGGAAACATCCCCCAAACAGTGATGGGGCTGTCTCCTGGCTGAAATCCACAGGGGGAAACTTCTGCACCAAGAGTGGCAGGCCCACTGCGGGTGCCCAGTCCACCTGGCAGCTCAGTGCCAGAGAAAGCTGGAGGCACTGGCGCCCCACCCTGCGAGCTGGCACCACACCATACGTGGAAATGGGAAGCAGGACACGTGGGCGTCTGAGAAGAAAATCTACTTTGTCCACTACCTGCCTATTGTGGTGGACTTCCGGAGTCCAGTGGATGAGCTACACCATCGATGCAGCCAGATGTTGGCACACATCTGCACCATCGAGGACTCCTTCGTGGTGTGCAAAGAGCAGATATTCGTCCTCAATGAGCTGTGTCAGGAGAAAGCTGAGCACATGTGCTGGCTGTCCCAGGTGAAGATGAAGAGGAGAGAGCTGTGGGAGCCCTGTGGTTCCTCTCAGGGGAAGGCATGGACAGCAGGCACCAGATGCCGGCACAGGCTAAGTCCCCCGCCACCACCACTGCTTCAGACACCTCAAGCTCTGGGGTGGTCAAAATGAGGGAGGAGCAGAAAGGTTTTGAAGAATTGCCACTTCAAAGCAGTGTAGAAACTGCCAAAGGACAGGTCGGGGTACCCTACCCCATAGAGGACTCCCCCATGGAGCGCATCCTGCCGCAGAAGCCACACATGCAGATCACCCACAGCTCACAGGCTCAGGCAAGGAGTGTTCCCTCCCTTTCTTCTGTAGACTGATGCAGATGATGACTCTCTGTGTGACATACTGACTCTCAAAAGCCTCAGGAGCCACCACAAGTAGGTGGCCAGGTGGCCTTCTCTCAGGCCTCCATCTGCCAGGTGATGGGAAGAGTAAACTGCAGGTAGGGTAGGGAAGAGGCTGCCGAGAGGTGGCCCATATTCAAGGGACATCTAATGGACCATTGTTGGCCAGGGAAGAGGCCCATATTATGATTATCACAAAGAATGAATTGTTTTCAAAGGGAAACAAGCCTCCAAAAAAGATTTGTTCTTCCAGTCCTGCGGCTTGAACTCAGGGCCTGGCCACTGTCCCTCAGCTTTTTTCTCATGGCTAACACTCAACCAGTTGAACCATAGTGCCACTTCTTGTTTTCTGATGGTTCATCGAGGATAAGAGTCTCACATACTTTCCTGCCCAAAATGGCTTTGAACTGTGGTCCTCTAGATCTCAACTTCCAGAGTAGCTACAATGACAGGCATGTGCCACCAGTGCCCAGCATGTGACACCTTTTGAAGACATCTTGGCGATTCTGTAAAGGGAGCCCCAGAGGTCCTGGATAGACCTTGACCCACTCAAGGAGCTGTGATGGGGGAAAGCTGATGTTCTAGCCATTCTGTTCCCCAAAATTAAAGAATACCCAAAGATTGCAGTGTAAAAATCTGATTTTGCATTCATGTGGTGTGTGTGTGTGTGTGTGTGTGTGTGTGTGTGTGTGTGTGTGTGTGTGTGTGTGTGTGTGAACTCAGGGCCTAGGCTCTATCCCTGAGTTTTCTTGCTCAAGGCTAGTGCTCTTCTACTTGAGCCACAGCCCCACTTGCTTTTTGATGATTAATTGTAGGTAAGTCTCTCAAGTGCATTCCCATCCATAGTGGCTTCAAAGCATGATGGGGGCCCCAGGGAAGCAAGAGTAAACACAACTCACAGGTACAATCCCTATGGTGGGTGACTCTTGCCCCCTTGTAGCCAGATGCAGGACATGCGGCCACGTGCCATCGTGGGGGACTATTGTCATCTAGAGTTCAATTGGGGGATGTGACCAGGCCCAAGCTGACTTTTGCCCACCGTGAATGTTGATTCCAGAGCAGGTCTGTTTCACCCTAGGCCAAGAGAGTTCCAGGAGGCCCGGCTTCCAGGAGAACAAGGAAGGGAGAGGTCAGCTCCAGGCCAAGCTAAGAGCCTTTGGCCATAGATACCCCAACTTGGCCTTCCTGATTACTGTAAGGCCTGTCAAAGAACAATCCCCCCGAAAAAAAAACAAAATTGGAGCCATGTCTCAAAATAGTAGAGCTCTAACATTGAACCAAAGAGATCAGAGACAGGGCCCCCACGCTGTGAGTTCAAGACCCCCAGCTGACCCTCCTCCATAAAACATAGGTTAGTTAAAGGTGAACTAGTAGGATTTGTGAAGTGTTTCTGAAGAATGGTGATACAGAAGAAAGCACCCTAATTCTAATGATAACTGAACTTGTGACATACAGCTATATGCTGAGTCCTTCACAGGGTGCTGTTTTCTGAGTCCTTCCTACATGGGGGTTTTGTGCTGAGTCCTCAAAAAGCATTTTGTGTGCTGAGTCATCACAAAGGGTGCTATATAATGAGTCCTTGAGAAGAGTGGTCTGTGCTGGGTTTTTCAAAGGGTGCTGTGTGCTGAGTCCATTACACAATGTACTTTATGCTGAGTCCTTCAAAAAGTGCAGTGTGCTAATTCATCCCAAAGGGTGCTATGTGCTGAGCCCTTAAGAAGGGAGGGACAGATGAATTTTTTAATGGGTGCTGTGGGCCGAGTCCTCTACACAGGGTACTTTTGCTGAGTCCTTCAAAGGGAGCTGTATGCTGAGTCATCCCAATTGGTGCAATGTGCTGCATCCTTGAGAAGAGTGAGATGAGGTGAGTTTTTCGAGTGCTGTTTGCCGAGTCCTTTATACAGGGTGCTCTGTACTGTCCTTCAAATGGCGCTGTGTGCTGAGTCCTTCCACAGGGTGGTATGTGCTGAGTCCTTCAAAACACTGCTATGTGCTGAGTGTTTTAAAGGGTGCTGTCCACTGAATGTTTTACACAGGGTGCTACATACTCAGCCCTTCAAAGAATGGCGTGTGTGGAGCCTTAACACATGGTGCAATGTGCTGAGTCCTGGGAAAGAGTGCTACGTGCTGTGTTTTTCAAAGTGTGCCATGAACTGAGTCCTATACACTGCGTGCTATGGACTTCCTCTTTCAAAGGGAGCTGCATGTTGAGTCATCCCAAAGGTTACTATATGCTAGGTCCTTCAAAGGGTGCACTGTGCTGAGTCCTTCACACAGGGTGCTTTGTGCTGTTTTTTGAAATGTTCGATGTGCTGAGTCATCCCAAGGGGTGCTAGGTTCTGAGGTAGTTATCCCCAACAATCTCTCTCTCTCTCTCTCTCTCTCTCTCTCTCTCTCTCTCTCACACACACACACACACACACACACACACACACACACCCCTACATACATACACACAGGGGTAATCGTGTACCTGCTTGATGTGTGGAGTGGAGAGGAATGGAGGAGAGTCTCCTCCAGTAGTGGGGCTGAGGGGAGATTTGAATCCCTGGGCAAGTGTTAGGGTTGGCGGGGATTGCTGAGCTGAGGTGAGGCAATTCCCATGGCCTGGAAGCATTAGGGCCCAGTCAGGGCTGCTCTTTTAGGCAAGGGTGGGGGCGGGGCTGAGGGGAGTGGGGGGCGGGTCTGAGGGGAGTTGGGGGCAGGGCTGAGGAGAGGAAAGGGTGGGACCGAGGGGAGGAGGAGGCAGGGCCCGGGGGCTTAATGTGGTGGTAGCAGTGGCCAGGGGCTCTCTGTGGCAGGCATGCATGCATAGAGGGGTTGAAGTGGCCCGCAAGAGAAGTGGAGGCAGAGAGAGAGAGAGAGCAGAGAGGAGTAAGTACATGCAGGAGAGGAAATAGCTTCACTGGCTGGCTGAGGCCTCAATTGAAGTGAAGGTCCTTATTGGGAGTGCAGAGCATGAGGAGCTAGCACAGCAGACACATCACCTCAAGCAGCCCCTCAGTGGCGTGGTGGCCTGAGCTGTCCCAAGTCCAAGGTTCCAATTATCATGGTGTTGGCAGTGGCCACAGAGGAGGAGGCCACTGAGGAGGAGGCAGCTGAAGAGGCAGCCTTGGCGGCAGCAGTGGCAGAGACAATAGCCACATAGGCAGAAACACGTCTGGCTGAGGATGAGGCAGGAGCTGAGTTGTCTGCAGCTGCAGGGGAGGAGAGGCCGAGCTCGCCCTACCATTTGCCCTCAGATCCCGGCCCTCCCCAAGGTGCTGCATTTCAAAAATGGCGCTGCCAGCCTAGACCCAGGGAGCCTCTCTCAGTTGTCTGGCTGAGATAAAGCACCCCTGGCTGGCTTGTCTCAGGACCTGGTCCAGGTCCCTGGTCCTCGGACTCTGGGCCTGCCACACCTAGAGCTGCTGCCTACAGCTTCTCCCAGCAGCACATGTGAGTGGCCACCCTGTGGGCCCACATCCTGGGACCCCATTGCCCAGCGAACCCCTCGAGCCCCCCTCCTAACCTCCCCCATTCTGCAGACCTGGACCTGTGCCTCCGACCTCCCCTCTCCTGTCCCACCTGTGCCTCCCCTGCATCCCACAGTACACCCTGGTTCTGCCGCAAATGCACCCCAGGAGTGGGGGTAGGGTGGGTGGCAACCCCAGGATCCCTCTCATGTCCCTAGTCGCCATTGTCCCAGGAAACGGGGAGATACAGTGTTGGGTGAGGAGGGGTCGCCAGAGAGCTCCTGGCCTGGAGTAATGGAACCACACAGCCACACATCTGCACCCTTCCTCACCTTGGTGGGAACCTGGTGGCTTTAGTCAGAGATGGGGAGCAGTATCTCCAAACCTGCCTTCTCAGGTCTTTTCCTTTTTTCTGGGGGTGGAGGTGTTGGATGCAGAAGATAGACCCCCTTGCTGTGTGAGCCCTTGTCCTCTATGCTTGGTCACCATTTCACCTGAGGAAGGTCCCAGAAGAGCACACTAAGGAGGTGAGTGCACTGGGGGTCAGATAGAAGATGAATATCTGGGAGGAACATACCCTCTCCCACACACAAACAGACTATTCTCCCCACCCCAGCTGTCATCAGTTCTCAGAGGGTGATCACATTTCCCAGCTCTGTCAGAATCTGCTGGTGCTCCCGGTGACCACAACCACACTCATACAGCCAGACACCCTGCTCTGGTGTGTTGAGTTGGAGCTAATTCAAGGGTTGGGAATGTGTCTGCCAAACATAATTAGGGAATGAGATGGGTGGAGTAGGGCAGAAGATGTGAAACTAGGAGGGTCTGGTGGGTGGCTAATGGTGTGACATGGCACATGGTTAACCACAAGCAAGGATGAGAGGGGAATCTTATCCAGGGCATTGGCGGTGTCCATTGGCATGTGGGCAGGGGTCTCCAGGCCCCCACTTGTGGCATGGATTCCCTCCTAGGTCAGTGCACCGGTGGGCAGTCCTCCCTGGAGTCCTGTAGACTCCAATCTGTGTCCTGCCTGGGCTGTTTCCAGCTGGGCAGTGGTAGGCAAGTGCATTCCTCCTGCTGAAGCCTGCATGGTATCAGGCCATGGAAGTTAGGTAGGGCTGGCTGAATGCCAGTTTCTGTAACCTGCTGTAGGCTATCTGGAAGGAAAAGGGGACCACTGACTTTGGAAGCCTTTAAGTATGATTGGGACAACTGAAATGCCAGCTTTTCCAGGATTTTTTCTTTAAGCTGGCAATTATTACTAATGACTGGGATTATGGGTCAAATTAGATGGACCATTTCAGCTGCCAAACAATGATGTTCAAAGCGGCACGGGTAGAGTTCCCAAGCCAGATCGTCTCCTGTCATGAGCATCCTGTTTTGACTGCCTTCCTCTAGCAGCTGCTGATTCTCCTCTGGTTTTCTCTAGGGTGACCACCACAGTCAAGGACATCATGGGGAGCAGAGATGGTGACCTCGCCATCCCCAGCCTGCCAGCTGTGAGCAGAGACGATTCCCAGCACCTGCACTGGAATCTGGGAGATTCAGAGAACCGGAATGCCTCAAGGATCGTTTCTCTGCAACATGAAACTTGGGGGCCCGATGTGGTCGACCATCCTGTCTGGCCCCAGGGGGAGGAGAGGAGGCCGCTTGAGCCAGGCTTTCACCTCACATGCCTCATTCACACCTTAGGGAGGAATTGAGTGCCAAACTGTGGGTCAGCCGCTGGACAAAGATTTTTGAGAAGAGAGGCATCACAGAGGCCCCAGAATCCAGCGAGTACATTGTGGCTCACATTCTCAGAGCCAAAAGAGTTAAGTGCAGTGGCACCCATAGAGCAGGACAAAGGATGAGGGAGAATTGTGGAAGAGCTACTTCAGGCTTCGACATCTCCCCCACCAACCCTCCACCCCCAGGATGCTTACTTGAGTTGGATGGGAGTTTTCTGTAATATTGTCATAGACAGATGCTCATTTATTTATCCAACAAACCGTTACAGTGAGTGCCAGGTCCAGGTGGTCATAGAAGATGAAAGGTTCCAAAAGACATGAAGAAATCTTGGTTTGAGTTGGATGCTGGTGCTTCACACCTGTCATCCTAGCTACTTAGGAGGCTGAGATGGGAGGACTGAGACTTAAGTCCCAGGAAGAAAAGCCAGTAAAACTCTTATCTCCAACGAACTACCAAAAAGAAAAGGCCAGAAGTGGATGAGTGGCTCAAGCTGTAGACTGTTGGCCCTGAGTAAAAAGGCTCAGGGACAGCACCCAGGCTCTGAGTTCAAGGCCCAGTAATGACACAAAAAAGGAAAGAGAAAGAGAGGAGGGAAGGATGGAGGGAGAAAAGGAGAAAAGGAAGGAAGAATGGAACATGCAAGCCTTGGTTTGGAGTCCCTGGATCAAGGGAGCCAAACATTCATAATCACTGTGGGGACAGTTTCAGAGCCTAAAGCCTGTATGTAGGACCAAGCCACTGACCCTCAGCAACTTCATGACATCCAGGAGCTGTGTGGTCACCGACTGCAGAAGGAAACAGCCTTGGGTAGACCCTAGTGTTCAGGGTGTGTCACCAAATATCAGTGTCCCCTAGCCCACCGAGTTTATTTTCTAGTCATATAAAAAGAAATTATCCAAAGGATAGGGAGGTATAGGCTGAGGGAATGTCAAGAGGGGGGTTGCAAGGGATAAGCAAGAAGATGAAGAGGGAGGATGATCCCAGGTTAGGTGTGTCAGGCCATTGGAGCCCTGATCTCACCTAACAACTTAGACTATCAGTGATAGAGACTTTGACCCAGACACATGGCTGTTAAAAGTCCTGGCACTTTGGGTTCGCCATTGACCAGCTGGCTGTCATTCACTGCTGGATGCCTGTGTGGTACATCCTTGGGGACTGGGACTTCTTCTGGCTCAATCTGAAGATGACACCCCCAGTGTTCATTCCTTGACAAGAGACAGAGGTAAGCCTGCCACTGGCACAGCACATCCAGAGAATGAGGGGGGAAGTCAGACCCGTGTTGCCCCAAGACTTCCTCTAGGGGACTGTAGGGCCCTGTGACTGCCATTCTCAGAGATAGAGGTGGGACCCTTTGCTGGCTCAATCTTTAGTCTAGATGACATATCTGGGATTCAGAGAGGACTGACTGAAGGTGGGGCAGGGCTGGGTAGAGGCTGGTAGGAAAACCAGAGGCACTGAGGTCTGAGCAGGGTTGTTTCATTGAGGATACTCACAACCCAGGAACATTCCTGGGATGGTTAGGCCTTTTCTCCTTCCCGAGAGAGAGGGACCTACAGCCCTCCAGTCTGCATCCCTTGACCAAGAAATCCTTTCAATCCCATATCTTGTGGCTGGATAACTAGACTACAACTGACTGCCCAGTGTCAAAGGATCTTGAGTCCTTGATGAGGTCACGGGATCCTCAGTATGAGATTGTACTTGAATGTCCTGACTTGGTGCATGGTCAGTCCCATCTAAGACTGCCATAATCTAGGACATAGAATCTAGAGAATCAGAGCAAGATGGGGTCTATTCTGTGAGTCTTGAGTATTATGTGTGAGCTTTGAGCTCCCGTGTGCCCATCTGCTTCCCTTTCTTGGGTGGATCTATGCTAGAAAAAGTTTATAACTAGGGCCTGGGTCCCATCCCTTGTGTTATGCTCAAAGCTAGCACTCAGCCATTTGAGCCACAACTCCACTTCCAACTTGTTTGGGTGTTTAGTTAGAGATAAAAGTTCTCATGGACTTTGCTGAAAAGGGTGCATCCAAATGCAGTCCTCAGATCTCAGTCTCCTGAGGGGATAGAATGACAAGCTTGGAAAAGTATCTTTGGCCAGGTGCCAGTGTCTCATGTCTATCATCCTAAGTACTCAGGAGTGGAAATCTGAAGGTCACGGTTCAACTCAAAGCCAGCTTAGGCAGGAACGACCCTCATTTAGGTTAGGGGGTGGGGTTCAGAGGAAAGACCTCAGACCTGACACCTCCCGGGGGACATTTGTTCTTGTGACAGAGCCAAGTCATTGCTGTGGATAAGGATGAATCCGCCATCAGACTGACCTGGAACAATGCTTAAAGATGGGTAAGCTGTTGAAGTATCAAACCCACTCATGTCTGCTTCCCATTCCCAGCAAGGAGGTGCACTGTGGGTGGCACAGCCCTGGGCCAAAGAGATTATAAATGGATGGTGGCGGTCAGGAGCTTGTGGCTCCCACCCATCATCCTGGCTATTCAGGAGTCTGAGGTCTGATGGTCGTGACTCAAATCCAGCCCGGGCAAAAAAGTCCTTGAGATTCTTATCTCTCATAAACCACCTCCCCCCCCCCAAACCCACACAGAAAAAAGCCAGATGTGGTGGTGTAGCTCAAGTAGTAGAGCCTCAGCCTTCAACAAAACAAGCTCAGGGATAACACCCACGCCCTGAATCCAAGCCTTAAGGCTCACACAATCATCATAAAATAAATGAACAGTGTACACCTTTTATCTGACTACCAAGAAAGATGGATTCAGTCTTCTAGCTGGCTGGTACTTCTAGCCAAAGGTAAGGGACTTCCCTTGATATTCCCCTAAACCTCTCCTTCTCTCCATTATCTGTCCAGGCTTTGGTTGCAGGACAGAATTCAGATCATCCCGCAGGATATGACCTAAAATACACTTGCCCATCCACCTTCCTTGGGGTCAGTATCCTGGATGCACACCCTGCTGAGAGGATGAGGCACCACAGAGATACGGGTAGGTATCTCTGACACTTACACACACACACACACACACACACACACACACACACACACACACACACACACACACACACACACACACACACACAAATACCCCTAGCCAACTCAGACTAGCCTTTTCCAAAGACAATTTATCTCTTTGGATTAACAGACCTAGGAGAGGATTTTGATCCCCAGTAACTGATTATTTTAACTTGGGCTTGCTAGTTGACTGGAGATATACAGGAGCAAAAAAAAGCATTTGGTGCCATTCACCTGGGGCTCAGGCTCATCCATGTCATACTGGCTACTCAGGAGGCTGACATCTGAGGATCACTATTTGAAGCCAGCCATAAGCTGAAAAGACCGTGAGACTCTATTCTCCATGGAACCACCAAAAAGTCAGAAATTGAGCTGTGGCTCAAGAGGTAGAGCACCAGCCTTGAGCAATACAACTCAGAGATTCTGCTCCCAGATCCTCAGTTCAAGCCAACACAAAGAAATGGCCCTGTTTTATGACCACAAACTGCCTGGGCTTTGAGTACCCTCTCTTGGAGTGTGATAAAACACCTGTCCCTGGATGGTGTATCAGGGCCTTCAGAAATCCAGTAGTGGAACCCAGGCCTGCCCCTTTGTGCACTCTCAACACACACTGGCCAGAAGGCAGAGTGTGAAAAAGCCGGCAGCCTGCAGAGCAGAGAGGCTCCAGCTCTGCCAAGGTGATCAGAACGGGCTTCTTGGAGGCAGCACTTGAAAAGGGGGTCCTGCTTAAGAAGGAGGATCTGACAGGAAACACAGAGAGCAAAGGTGCTGCAGATGATGGACAGCATAGCAGAGCATGTTCATTTCCAGCCAGGGCTGCAGGTGAGAGACTCGGTACAGTTGTGTGAGTCTTGGTATAGATGTGTGAGACTGTCCCGATGCAGTTCTCCAAGGGACCTTGGTGACATGAGGATGGCTATGCCCTGAAGCTCTTAGTAGACCCATCCATGCTTTGTGTCTCCTTCTTTGACAGAGGGGACCTGGAAACTCTTCTGTCCCTTGACAGAGGGGACCTGGAAACTCTTCTGTCCCGAGCACCCCTGGACCCAGTTATCAGCAACCCTCCCAATGTCTCCCACCAGGACATGGAGCAGCTGGCCCCCGAAATCTGCAGGTATCTGTTGGGTGGGGTGGGGAGATATAGGGCAGGCCCCAGAAATCCTAGTGGGTCTGATCTTCCCTGGACGACCAGTCCATCAGAGGAAGCAGATGGGAATTTAGAGAGGGCTAGTGGTGTGGAGGGGGCCCTTTAAAGCCTATGGCCCTACCCAAATTCTCAGCCTCCCTTTGCTGTTCATGAGGGAGGTAGAGGAGTGTCTAGGTAGTAGCATCTAGAGGAGGACTAAGTGGAAATTATGAAGGACGAGATACCATAAGCTGTGTGCCAGTGGCTCATGCCTGTCATCCCACGCCTATCATCCTGGCCACTCAGGAGGCTGAGATCCAGAGGATCTCATTTCCCAGCCCAGGCAGGAAAGTACCATGAGAGCCTCATCTCCAATCCAACTGGAAGTGGAGCTGTGGCTCAAGTGGTAGAGCACTGGCCTTGAGGAAAAAGAGACATCAGAGACCGTACCAATGTCCTGAGTTCAAGCCCCTCAACCCAAAAGAAAGAAAGAGAGAGAGAGAGAGAGAGAGAGAGAGAGAGAGAGAGAGAGAGAGAGAGAGAGAGAGAGAGAGAGAGAGAGAGAGAGAGAGAGAGAGAGAGAGAGAGAAAGAAAGAAAGAAAGAAAGAGAGAAAGAAAGAAAGAAAGAAAGACAGAAAGACAGAAAGAAAGAAAGAAAGAAAGACAGAAAGAAAGAAAGAAAGAAAGAAAGAAAGAAAGAAAGAAAGAAAGAAAGAAAGAAAGAAAGAAAGAAAGAAAGAAAGAAAGAAAGAAAGAAAGAAGGTAAGAGATGGTGAAGTAGTAGGGGTGCTCTGGTTGGGAGAACAGGTGCTGGCCTCACTGTACAGACATTTCTAAGAACTCCCCAGGTTTGCCCCAGTGTGAAGCCATGCCTTACCAAGAACTCCAGAGGTCGTGGCCTGTGGCAGGCAGGGACTGGATGAATGGTAGCAGGTGTGGGATGGTAGAAGCTGATATCTGAGGATCGTGGTTCAAAGCCAACTTGGGCAGGGAAATCTGTGAGACTTTATCTCCAGTGAAACACCAGAAATCCAGAAGTGGCACTGTGGCTCCAGTGGTAGAGCACTCACCTTTAGATGAAGAGCTGAGGGACTGCACACAGGCCCAGAGTTCAAACCCCATGACCGACAAACAAAAGTAAGGTAGCTGAGATTTCTGCATAGTGGTGTGTACATTTAGGAAGTGCCAAGCTATGTTATGAGCCATTTCAGACTTGTGAGAGACCTGGAGTTTTGTCTACAGTTGGTTTGAGGATAGTAATGCCATCTTCTTGTGGGTGGGGATGGTCAGGGTCCTCAGGGACTGCTGAGGCCTTGGGCTTCCTGTGTGCATGCGCGTGTTTGTGTGTCTTTGTGTGTGTGTGTGGGGGTTCCCTCATCTTCCTCTGTCCATTTCCTGAGCTGCCTCTTTCTGATCTCGGATAGTGCCCCTCCTCCACACTGATCTTCCCTTTAGCCCCCTATCAGGGTCAACAATGAGTCCTAAATTGCCAGAGGCCTGGATTCCAGCTTTTCTTTGGGGCTCAAGTCAGGCCTGTCCAAATCTTGGGGCACCTCCAGAGGATTCTGGGTCAACAAGGCCAGCTTGCATAAGTTCTCCCCTGCATAAGTTCTCTCCATCGTTGTGTAGGAAATGTCAACATATCTTGTTGCAGCAAAGTCTATCTTCCCACCTGAGCTTGGCCTCTCATGTCCTTCTAGACAATTCTGGATGCCCAGAATACAGATGCACACACTTTAAATTCTAAGTCCAGGAAACTGGGGGGATTAGAGACTAGTATGGCCAATACCTCAATGTTCTGGGACATTAGCCTTGACCTGGCTTTGCCCCCCTTGTTGTATGTTCACTTTTAATCCATTGCTGGCCCCACACCAGCCACTTATGGCAATGTTGTGAACTGGCAGGAATGGAAGTGAGATACAGGGTGACCAAAATCTGGATTTATGGCTTGATTGGACGTGGAGTGGGGGTAGAGAGTGTCTTAAAAAAATCTTAGAGCTGGAACTCAGGATCTAGGCAAAGTCTCTGAGCTTCCTTTGCTCAAAGCTGACAATCTACCACTTGAACCACAGCTCAACTTTCATTTTTTAGTAGTTTAGTGGAGAGAAGAGTCTCACGGATTTTACTGCCTGGGATGGCTTCAAGCTGCCATCCTAAGAGCTCAGTTTCTTAAGTAGCTAGGATTGCTGGTATGAGCCATTGGACCCTGCTAAGGAAATGTGTGTGTGTGTGTGTGTGTGTGTGTGTGTGTGTGTGTGTGTGTGTGTGTGTGTGTGTGTGTGTGTGTGTGTGTGTGTGTGTTGTGTGTGTGTGTGCATGTGTGTGTGTGTGTGTGTGTGTGTGTGTGTGTGTGCGTGTTTGCATGTGTGCCTGTGATTGTGTGAGTTTGCAGGCTGGAACTCGGATCCTAGGTGGTATCCTTTAGCAGGTTTGCACAAGGTTGGTGCTCTACCACTTGAACTACAGTACACATCAGCTCTCTGCAGCTACTGACTGTGTGGAGAACAAAAAGCTCAAACCTGATCTTATTTCTTTGACCTCAGGGGAGGGTATGATTCCTGTGAAGCCTGGAGGAGTAGGGGTGGGGTAGGAGGGGTAACTTTACGTGGGTGCTAGGCTGGGAGAGAGATCCTCTGTCTTTAGCCAAGAAGGACAGTGTGGGCAGGTGCTAATAGGTCATGCTCTCATATTCCTAGCTACTCAGAGATCTGATTAGCTGAGATCTGAGGATTGCCATTAAGAGGCAGCCCAGCTAGAAAAGTGTGTGAGACTCTCCTCTCTCAATAACCACCCAAAAGCTGAAAGAAAAGCTGTGACTCAAGTGGTAGAGTGCTAGCTTTGAATGAAAAGAACTGAGGGACAGATCCCCGGCCCTGAGTTCAAGCCCTAATTCTAAGATGCGCCCACACACAGAAAGGTGATAATGATGAGCTGAGCCAGAACTGGGGGAAGTCCTGAGGCATACTAGTAGTAAATTCTTAAGCCAGTTCAAGTGTTTCTCCCTAAGTCCTTCTTGGGCTGAGGGGTCTGTGCCATGGCAGTAACTTCGATGGAACCTGCCCCTCCTTCCATGCATGCGGACACAGAGCCAAGGGAAACGACACTATGGATGCTCCTTTGTAGTAGGCCAACGATTTGCAGACCTTCATCTGACCCTGAGCACTGGTGAGGAAAGCAGGGCTCTGAACCCTGGGACTCCTGGGATAGCAACTGCTACAAGCATCAGCCAGCTGGCTGTGGATTGGTGAGCCCACAATTCTTTCATGAGCCCAACTCAACACCCACTCGGGGTGTGCCTGACAGATTTTCACTCTTGTGATACCACATGAGCAAATGTTACCTGCCATGCCAGCTTGCAGCATTTGTACCTCCTTGCCCCAAACTCTGGTCTGAGAAGTTGATTTACTGCTCAGATCCACACTGGGCCCATGACAGATGCAAAGGAGCTGTGAAAAATAGACTTCCAGCCACAGGAAATGACTGGGGTACATGGTGAAAAGAAAAGCTAATCTTCCCCCCTGGGACCCATTCTGGGACTCCACACTCTTTCATACCTGTGCCTCAAGTACAAACCATGACCCATCCTTGAATGTCCTGCCAAACTTGTCTGAAGCCACAGAACCTTCATTCCACACACACCACCTGCTCTATACCACACCGCAGGACCTTTGCCCATTCTGTACCTTCTGCCTGAGGCTCTCTGTCCTGTTCTAAGCCTTAGAACTCCTGTGGAATTTTGGCACTGGTTATATCACCTCCTGGAGCAAATCTTTCCTTCCTATCTCTCTCTAGAGGTAGAACTTGTGCAGGCTTACTGGCAAATGCTCTATCTTGGTGTGTGTGTGTGTGTGTGTGTGTGTGTGTGTGTGTGTGTGGAGTTCTGGTGTCAACTTCTAGTGCATTGTGGTCCCTGGGTAAGGGTCACAAAATCACCAGGACACAAGGGATGCAGCGTGCAAACAACAATTGCCACTGCATGCTGTGTTTTATTGTTAGTGGGTATTTAAAGACAAGCAAGCATAATCTTTGCCAAGATCTGATCAGAAGACATTCACACAAAAAATTTCAACAGATACATTTTTACATAACCTATGAGACAATGTCTAGGTATATTATTATCTAAACTATTTTAGAGCAAGCTAAAACCTCTTCTCCAATCTCAGGAAAATGCTTGACCAGTTGTTCATCTATGCTTAAGCAAGCAGAAGAGCCACTTCCTCAGCTCCCAGGAGTCTGTGACATGTGTTTTGAGATAGGGAGAGAGAACATTTTCCCTCTCTAGCCCAGGAGTCTGTGACATGTGTTTTGAGATATGGAGAGAGAACATTTTCTCTCTCTAGCCTGGCGTTCCAAGAGCTTTCCTAATCCCAAACACAATCCTCAGATAATCCTGAGGCTGGAGCCTGCATCATTCTTACCCCTCAACATAGACCCCGATTCTTCACATTCTGGGGTTTGAATTCATGGCCTGGATGCTATCCGTTAGCTTTTCTGCTCAAGGTCAGCAGTCTACTACTTGAACCACAGCTCTACTTCTGGCTATTTGGGTGTTCAATTGGAGAAAAGCGTTTCATGTAGACTTTCCTGCTTGTAATTGTGATCCTCAGATCTCAACTTCCTGAATAGCTGAGATTACAGGGGTGAACCACCAGCAGCTGCCCTCCACCTCTTACCTCTCACCTCGACCCTCCTGAGACCCATAAGAATATGTCTCACCAGGCTCACTTTTTTCTTGTTTTGCCGGTCATCGGGCTTGAACTCAGGGTCTGGGTATGTTCCTTAGCTTCTTTTGCTCAAGGCTAGCCACAGTGCCACTTTTGGCTTTTTCTGTTTCTGTATTACTGAAGAATCAAACCCAGGGCTTCGTGTATGCTAGGTAACCACTCTATTGCTAATCCACATTCACAGCCCAAGGCTGACTTGTAACCGGAGTTATGAGGGTGGGATTTATTGGCTTACCCATTTTGGCATAGGAATCGCTGACTAATTCATATTTTGCTGACATTTTGGACCAGTCTGTGACTCTGCAATGAGGAATGATGAATGAGTGAGAGCCACCAGGCCCTAGAGGTCTTGGCTCACATTCTACATAGGGATAGATAATATGGATCCAGAACCTTCAACCACTCCTACAGCCTAGGAACTCTGAGGGCTTGTCCCGGGTTGCCCAAGTTGGCTGGGCTGAGCATGGGCAACCTGCTGAATGCCCATCATCCATACATCATCCATTCATACACAGAGACATGGAGTGATTGCCTCCTTTTGTGGGGGGCAGTTCTGTGTTTGTACCATTAGCCTAGGCCCTGTCTCTGAGCTCCTATTGCTCCAGGGTAGCACTCTGAAACTTGAGCCACAATTTCACTCATGTTTTGTTTTTTTTTTTTTCCCCCGGTGATCTGTTGGAAATAAGAGTGTCACCGACTTTCTTGCCCTTGCTGAATTCAAAATGGCATTCTCTACATTCTCAGCCTCCTGAGGAGCTAAGATTATAGGCAAGAGACATTGACACCTGGATTTCTTTTCTTCTTGTTGTTCTTTTTTTAATTGTGACAATCTGAAATCTTCACGGTGTCATTCCAATGGTTTGCATTCGAAGTAAACTACCCAGCCTTGGAGTTCGCATGCTAGGATTGCCACCCACAAATGGAGGGAGATCCTGACAAACTCATTCCTATTCGTGAGAATGCTAATGGAATGCTATAAAAGTAATAATTAAATTTGCAGTTGATTCATGATTCTATTCTATAATACCATACAAATATTATTGGATTTATATCTTCAATTTTAGCACCATGGTTTGATTCCCCTAATGGACAGATATTAACTAATTTTTCATGAATGCTTTTATAAGTATTCAATCATAATACTTCATAAAATGGTGGCATAATGTAATAACTAATAATTGGTAATAATATATAAATATCATTTAATCATTTAATATCCTCACATTCCCTCTCTCTATCTCTTTATATATATATATATATATACATATATATATATATATATATATATATATATATACACATACACATACACATACACATACATATCTATCAATGTATATATTGGGCACTACTGTGCCTTGATCAAAGGTCCTCAGAATTTTCTGGCAGCTCAGTTTCCTGGAGGGTGGTGTGTTAAGACTGTGACCCCATTTATGGATTGGGCATTGTAGGCAGTGAGTTGAAATCCCAGCATGGCCAAAAATTTATTTGTGGAGTAAGAAGCCAATTTTGACATATTTTTTCCTTCTCTGTGAAAGTCCTATTACGATGTATAAACTATATGCAAATATAATCTAGGTGATATGATGTAATAAATGAAGTGTTATATGTGTAATAATACTACATAAATAATGGTAATAAACATCATACACAGTAAACCCATGTATGTAAATAGATCTCATATATGAATAGTATTTTTTCCAGTGCTGAGGCTTGAATTCAGGCCCTAGGGAACTGGTCTGAATTTCTTGTCTTCAAGGACGGTGAGCTTCCACTTCACTCACAATGTCACAGATTTAACCATGTCCCAAGTTCAAATTCCAAGCCAGGGCCTTATTATTATTATGATTTTTTTTTTTGGCCAAGCACAAGGATTGAACTTAGGTCTTGCCACCTCTGCCACAACCAACCCTGGGATTCTAGGACCCAAGTTCAATTATCGGGACTGGCAAAAAAAAGAGGGAGAAGTATAAAACTGAGAAGTTCAAGAAGGTGATATTAATTTTTTTCCTTTGTATTTTGACCATCTTGGGTCTAAATGACAAGGCCCAGAAAGTGCACATGACCTTGCCTTGCTGATGTTTGGTGAGCTATTAGGGAAGCCATAGCCAAAACCAGCAACTTTGGCCTGGAGGTTTAATCCCGGGACTGCCACTAATGAATGGTGGGAGGTTCTGAGAAACCCATTCTGATGATACATCCATACAAATGGAATGTTACTAAAGTAACAATTAAATTAGTAGTGTATTGTTTTCATATTATAAAATTTTACACAATTATACTACATTGAATAATTTTCAATTAATACTTTATTATGTATTCAATCATGATGATTAAAAATGGATGGAATAATTTAGTTGCCAATAATTAATAGTAATATGGTATATGCAATTTCATAATACAGACATCTCTCTTAGTTTATACATATACACCTATCTCCCAATCTACACATTTATCTGTTTATACACTGGAGCTCCATGGTAGAATGCTCCTCTAGTACATGCAAATTCCTGGGTTCAATTCCTCGCTACCACATGCACAGAAAAATCTGGAAGTTGTGCTGTCGCTCAAGCAGTAAGCACTAGCTTTGAGCATAAAAGATTAGGGACTGTGTTTAGACCCTTACTTAAGACCCAAGACTGGCACCAAAAATAAAAAATAAAATATCACAAATATGTGCAAATATCACAGAGCAAGCTGGGAGTCAGGTGCTGACAGCTGCTATCTAATCTGACTTAGCCAGAGGTAAACTGCTGTAACCCAGCTCCATGGAACCAGATGCTGCTGGCTCACTCACCCCTATCATCCAAGATAATCCAGGGCTGAGATCTGACACTGGTGGGTTTAAAACCCAGCCCTGGCAGGAAGTCTGTGAAACTCTGAGCTGTGTCTCAAAGTGTTAGAGCTCTAGCCTTGAGGTAAAGGTCTTAGGACAGTAGCCCCAAACTTTGAGTGCAATCCCCATGGCTAACTCCCCCCTAAAACAACCCCACCCCTTTAAGCCATTAGATGTGAACTTTGTGCAGTTTGTGACATGTTTCTGAAAAAATGGTGATACTGATTAAAACACCCTAATTCTAATGACAGCTTGTGGGATACAGCTATGTGATGAGTCCTTCATGAGGTCTTGTGTGCTGAGTCTTTCACTTTAACGTGGTATCTGCTCATTCTTCAGAGAGATATCACTTCTCCAGAAAGCCTTCCCTGAAACACACACACACACACACACACACATGCACACACACACACACAACACACACACACACACACAACACAACACAACACAGAGTGCATCACACGTTCATCCACCTGCTGGTTCTTGTAAAGCTCCACAAGTAAGATGATTGTGCACATGAGAAAGTTGAGGCTCAGATATGTCCCCATGTCAGGGCCAAAATTATGTATGTACTGAACTCTAATGAGTTGTCTCCTGCAGACAATTGTTTTGGTTTATTTTTCTTGGTCATAAATGTTGAACTCAGGACACTGACCTTTCCCTGTTGGGTTCATGGCTAGTGCCTTATCACATGGAGTCAAGGACCCTAGGCATATATAGCTGAGGTCTGTCATCCTGCCTACTCAGAAGCTGAGATCTGACAATCTGGGTTCAAACTATCCCGGACACAAAAGGTCCCATGAGACTATTACCTCCTACTCACCATTTAGCAATTTGAAATGGAAGCCAGGTGCCACAGAGTCACGTCTGTCATCCTAGCTGCTCAGGAGGCAGAGAGCTGAGGATCAGGGTCCAAACCAGCCTGGAGAGGAAATTCCTTGAGATGGTTATCTCTAGTGAACCACCAGAAAGCCTGAACGGTTGCTGTAGCTCAAGTGGTAGAGTGCTAGACTTGAGCTGAAGTGCTCAGGGACAGCACCCAGGCCCAGACTTCAACTCCTCCAACTTACAAGCAAAGAAAGCAAGAAACCTGAAGTGGAGTGCTGAGAATGTGTCTTAGGGGTAGAGTGCTTTGCATATATGAAACCCTGGGTTTGAATCCTCAGTACCACATCCCTAGAAAAAAATCCTGAAGTGTCTCTGTGGCTCAAGTGGGAAAGTGTTATCTTTGTACAAGAGAAACTCAGGTATAGTGCTCAGATCCTGAGTTCAATCTCTAGAACTGGTGTATGCACACACAGACACACAGACACACAGACACACAGACACACAGACACACAGACACACAGACACAGACACACAGACACACACACACACACACACACACACACACACACAAGAAGATACCAGAAGTAAAGCTGTGACACCAAATGGTAAAGCAAAGTGCTTCTGCTCTGAGCTCATGATCAGCACCCAGGCCCTATGTTCAACCGCAAACCTAGCCACCCAGGGCCCAACTAGGAGAGGTCAAAGGTTTCAAAACCTGATGAGCTTCACCAGCACTAGATGACCAGAAACATTGTGATATTACATATGTACTTAGATTTAGCAAGCTTCTGGAAACCGAGGGATGCATTGTTGCCGATAATGAATCATTTCATTAGGTTCAGCTCCCTAACTTTTCTGCCAGAAGGACTCTTGAATTAATTGTAGTAACCTGTTTCAACACTGGGACATGGTTTAACAAAGACAGGATAAGTGCAGGGAACTTGGCCTGCCACGGGAGGTGGCACAAATGAAGGCTTCCTGTCAAAACAAAGCACTGGGACAGAAAGAGCTTGGGTTACAAAGAGGCCTTTTCTCCTGGACTTCAGAGCCCACCCACATTCATCCTCACTAATTGCCCCCGGATGAATTGTCTGTTTCACAGCTGTACAGGAGTGAGGCTTTTTGTATGCCTGTTCCAACAATGAGGCACACTTCCTCCAGCAGCCTGGGGTATGGAGAAACCCTCGGCTACACTGGGAACAGAGAGGAGAGCCTCTGAATATACACTGTCTTGATAGCACTCTGTGTGCTATGAAATCATTCTATTCAAAGCAAATTTCCTAGCTGGGTGCCTTTCTTCATAGAGATTTGGGATGTTCACCAATGGAAATACATGCATACATACACAGACACATGGAGTTACTGGCTCTACTTTTGTATGGCAGATCATGAGGCTTGAACTGTTAGCCTAGAAATTTTCCTTGAGCTGATTTTGCTCAAGGAATCATTTTATTGTGTCTTAAACCATGATTACCCTAGGATAGGGTGCAACTTTTACACCCAAAGATGATCCAGGGATCCTAGGGCCTGAGTTCAACTCCAAGCACTGGCAAAAAAACATCAAACCAACACAAACGGAGAAGGAAAAAAACACGGAAGTTTTACACAACCGTTTTACCTTTGTTTCCTTTGCACTTGACCATCCTGGGTCTCAGTGACTCAGCTTGAAAATTGAAAATTGAAAGTGATCTTGCATGGCTGAAGGCTGGTGGGTTGTCAGTGAAGCCTGAGCCCAACCCACACACCTAGGCCCTGAGTTGGATCCTGGGACTGGCAGCTACACATTGCTGAAGATCCTAGGACACTCATTCCTATGTATAGGAACACTAATAGAATGTTTGAAATGTACTAATTGAATTACTAATTAGCTAGTCATTATAGTATAAGATTGTATGCAATAAATACAAGCCATTGGTTAATTTAATACTTTATTAAGTCTTCTACTGTGATTAATTAATGGAGGCATAATTTTCGACCAAATAATTGGTAGTAATAGAACATAAAAAAATAAGATAGAAACATCACTCTTTATGTATAGTTATATACTAGAATCTATATAAATACCCATATATATTTATAGATGCATATACATATGTAAATACACACACACACACTTCAATCTACACATCTAGGTGTTTATATATTGCCCACTCCTAAGGCTTGATCTCCGGTCCTCAAATTAGCCCAACAATTTCACCTGCATCAAACTGGGGGGCTAACATTGACCATTCATGAAATGGGCCTTCTAGGCCCTGAATTCAAATCATACAACTGCCAAAAACTTAATCCTGGTGGAAGAAGCCAATTGTCTAACTTATTTTTCTTATTGGTGAAAATCCTGGGTCTCAGGAATGATATATAATACACAGGCAAATCTATATCCTATGTATATGATGTAAAAATTATTATTATATGTGTAATCATACTCATTAAAATACATAATAAATAAAACACAAAATAAAATGAATAACTATACTAACTGCAATATGCAGTAAACATGTGTATGTAAATATAAACCATGGATTTAAAATGTATATGAGTGCTAGGACTTGAATTCAGGCCCTGGGAACATGCCTGACTTTCTTGTCTTCCAGCATAGTGATCTTCCCCTTCCCCCACTATGCTGCAGATTTACCCAGACCCTGAGTTCAAATCCCAGTTCTAACAGAAAAAATGGCATGAATTCCAAGCCAAGAGCCTCAAAAATTTTTAAACATTTTTAATGTATGTATATATGTATGTATGTATGTATATATGTATGTATGTATGTATATATGTATGTAAATATTTTGATTTTGTCAAGAACAGGGCTTGAACTCAGGGCGTGGCAACACTGCCTCAGCTTCTTTCACTCTAGGCTAGGGTGTAGCCACTGGACCCACAGCTGAACCTGGATCCTGGGCCTCAAAGGCTGACAGGAAAAAATAAAATAAAATGACACAGAAAAAAAAAGGCAATTTGCAGTTAGCTGCAGGTTTTACATTTGTTTTTTTTGCAAGGTGACCTTCCTGGGTTTGAATGACATGGCTGAAAAGTGTTGCTAACCTGGCATTGCTGAAGGCTGGCGGGCTTCCAGGGAAGCCACAGGCCAACATGGCAACATAGGCCCTGGGTTTGAAGCCAGGTCCTGACCCCTACCAATAGAGGGAGATCCTAAGGGTCTCATTCCTATTCATAGGAATATCATTGAAATTTTGTGAATGTCAAGGTTGAATTAGTTGTTACTGAATGATACTAATATAAAATTAGAGTGATTTTAGGAGGCTGATGGATTTTAATTAATATTTTGACACATTAAAAGAATACTATTAATTACATGGACATAATAATTCCAGGACAGTGATTGATTTAATTAATAATTCATTAAGGATGAAAACAATATTAATTACACGGAGGCATAATAAATACCTAAGATTTGGCAGGAATGTAGCATATATCACTGAATATTGTATAGACATCTCTGGCACTCTATAATGTTCTATATTTATTTGTGTACTACCATCTGCATGTCAATCTGTTCTTATTTTGCCAACCCCTGGGGCTCGACTTCAGGTGCTGGGAAATACTTGTCAGCTCAGTGTGCACCAGTCTGGCATGCTGACAATCACCCATTCATGCATTGAGCTTTGTAGGCTGTGAGTCCAGATGCCAGCACTCATAAAAATTGAATCGTGGAGTAAGAAGCCCATGGTGACACATTTTCCTTTCTTGTGAAAGTCCTGGGTGTCAGGTGTGAAGTTTCATACATAGGCAAATCTATATCCTCTGTAATGAATGTAATAAATATTCCATGTGTAATAACAGTCAATAAAATTAATGGTAAACAGATGAATAAAACAAAAATTAAATGAATAACTGCACTAAGCACAATATGGAGTCAACATATGGGGCTCGCTCTCAAGGCCTAGGAACTGTCTAGGAATTGAATTGGCTAGAGGCTGCTGCACTGAAAATGACCCATTCATGAAATTTTAGGCCCTGACTTTAGATCCCAGCACTGCCAAAAATGTAATCTTGGAGTGAGAAGCTGAGCATGACAGTGTTCTATCTCTTTGAAATTGGTCGGTGACAGGTAGGATGTATAATTCACGTGCAAATCTATATGCTATGTAATAGGATGTCATAGGTTTAATAATTGTCACTACAATAAATAGTGAAGGGTATAATTAGTGTATAGTTTTAAATAAAATTAGATGAAATAATTCTAGGATATGTATTAAGTTTTAATAATATTTTATTAACCATTAACAGAATAAAAATTGCATGGAGAAGTTCCAGGAAGATGGCTGAGGAGAAGCTGGAATCTAAACAAGCTCTCGCAAAGAAAGCAGTTTTAGAGTTCCAGTGAACAGTCCTAAGCCAGAGAAAAACATCAAGTGTGCCATCACAGGACAGAGAGTCAGGCCAGAGAGGGAAAATCCAGGCAAGGAGACACTTCTGAGCTCTTGCCAGCAGCCGCTACTGCGGCGGTTGCAGTGGCAGCGGCAGCCACGGCCATACCTGAGCCACAGAGAGTCCGGGACGAAGGAGCCAGACACAGCGGACAAGCGGATTCTACTCAACACCAGCAAGAACCGACAAGGAGCGGACATCTTCATCCTCCAGTTCGCAGACCAGGGACGACCCAGGAACCAAGACTCAGTGTGAGTAGAAGCCTGACAGGAGCAGAGGAGGGAAGGCCACCCCTCCCTCCCCCCAGTACTGGAGATCTCCATCTTGGATACCGACAAACTTGGCGGAGCTGCTAGCTCCAACTCAAGCCTTGGAAAAAAATGAGTCATTTATCAGGTCACAAGAACTTAACAGCGGAGTGACCTGCCAGACTCAGCTCCAGAGAAAAGTCACCCAGCTCGAGCACCAGCCCTAGGAGTGGCTTTCTTCACTGGGTAATCAGAGCCAGAGGCGGCCACTCCCTCTAGCAGCCTCGACAGTAAACAGAAACCCTGAGAGTGGCTCCAGGCTGGGCTCTGTGAGTTTTTCACAAACTAGCCCCACGGGAAAAGCTACTGTCTGTTGAAAGGCCTCAACTCTGCCCAGAACCTAGCTTCATCACTGCATCCCCCTCTTTGGTGATACTCAAAGCAGCTCTACCTCCCATTGAACTAGCCTGGGAGGAGGATCACAAAATCCTGGGTAAAGCAGAGCATTTTTCTGCCTGTTCGAACAAACTGACTTAAGAAACCAACCAAGGCAAAGGACCACAAGCAGACCAGAGACTCCAACAAGAGGCTGGATAAGGACACAAGGGAGAAACAGGATTTTTCCCACCCCTCCCCAAAAAATCAAAGAACTTCTTTCTTTTTCTTCTTCTTCTTCTTCTTCTTCTTCTTCTTCTTCTTCTTCTTCTTCTTCTTCTTCTTCTTCTTCTTCTTCTTCTTCTTCTTCTTCTTCTTCTTCTTCTTCTTCTTTTCTTCTTTCCTCTTCTTCTTCTTCTTCTTCTTCTTCTTCTTCTTCTTCTTCTTCTTCTTCTTCTTCTTCTTCTTCTTCTTCTTCTTCTTCTTCTTCTTCTTCTTCTTCTTCTTCTTCTTCTTCTTCTTCTTCTTCTTCTTTTTTGGTACCTTATATAAATTTTTTTTCTTTTCTAAAACTTTTTTTAATCTTTAATTTTTGCCTTTTTTGAAAAAAAAATTGTATTCCAGTAACTTTTTTTTCTCCTCTTATAATTTTTATTTTAGGGATATGTGACTGTGAGTTTTTCTTTCTTTTTCTGATTTCTTTCTCTTTTTTTCTTTCTTAATTATCATTTTGTTTTTTGTTTAGCTCTACTGAACGTCTGATCTTTTTTCTTCCTTTCTTATCCTTTCAACCTTTTCCTCTCTTTAGTTCTTCTTTAAGTGACTTAATTCTTGTCCTGCACTTCCTCAGATAAACAAGCAGTTGACTATTAGACCCTATCCCCCATTGTGTACACACTTAATCCACATATTACTCAATTCAAAACCTCTGAAACTTAAATTCCTTAATAGCAGTACCATCTCTTTATACCTATATAATATTTTAAGTATTTTTTTTAATTGTATTTTATTTTATTTGAGAAGTACTGTACAGAGGGGCTACAATTACATGGGCAGGATAATGCATACATTTCTTACCAAGCATTGCAGCCTCCTCCTTTTTTTACCCTTCACTTCCCTTCCCCGCCTCCCCCCTCTCCCCACCCGATTTTACCCCCCTCCCCCCACCCAATTTTACCCCCCTCCCCCCACCCAATTATACCCCCCTCCCCCCCCCACACCGACATTGTAAAGCTGGTTTTGACATGACATTTTGTACTTCTCATTGTTGCAACAGGTCCACCTGAATCCTTAAATGACTTGTTTGTCCCCATCTCCTCCACATGTTATACTGACATCAAATATAGTGAAAGCGGGGGTTACACTGTGGGGGAGGGACATACAAAGCAACAAAGAAATAATCTTATAAATGCGTTAGAAACACATGCATGAAAGAAACGAAAACATTAAAATACATATTTAAGGGTTCATTTTCCTAACATCACATTATCTGACCTTTTCCGCTTGACTCATACCTATACTAGATATTGCAAATAAGGGAAACCATGGGACCTATGCTTCTTTGGGCCTGGCTTACTTCACTTAATATAATTTTTTCCAAACCTTTCCTTTTCCTAACAAATGGGGAAATGTCATTCTTTCTGATGGAGGCATAGAATTCCATTATGTATATATACCACATTTTCTTGATCCATTCATCTACTGAGGGGCATCTGGGTTGGTTCCATGTCTTAGCTATGGTAAATAATGCTGCAATAAACATAGTTGTGCTGGTAGCTTTAGTGTGGTCTTGTTTGTAAACATTTGGGTAAATGCCCAAAAGTGGGATTGCTGGATCATAGGGGAGATCTATGTGAAGTCTTTTGAGGAACCTCCATACTGCTTTCCAAAGTGGTTGAACAAGTTTACATTCCCACCAAAAATGAAGTAAGGTTCCTTTCTGTCCACATCCCCTCCAGCATCTGTTGTTGTTAGAGTTCTTGATTTTTGCTGTTCTAACTGGAGTGAGGTGATATCTCAATGTTGTTTTGATTTGCATTTCTTTTATGGCTAGGGATGTTGAACATTTCTTCATGTGTCTATTGGCCATCCTTCTTTCTTCTTCAGAGAAGCTTCTCTTTAAGTCTTTATACACAAAGATCACAAAAGGCACTCATATAATCCATTAACAAAGAGCAGAAGGAAGTCAGGGAGACCACAAAGGGAATGCTGAATGGAACCCAACAGAAGGAATGGGAGTCCAAAGAAACCATAAACAATCAACTAAGTGATTTGATAATAAACATTGAAAAACAAATTAAGGAAGGAAAGAAGTTCATACAAGATCTCAAACAAAGCTTCAACAAAGAATTTGAAGCCATCACAGCTGACCAATTAGAAGGAAAAGACGTAGAAAACAAAGTAGAAAGTCTTGACAGAAGGTTAGGCCATTCAGGGATTGAAGAAAGCCTAGATATTATAGAGAAAGAACATACAACCATCCAAGACAAGTCCAAGAATGATTAGAGATCTATCCAACACTTGGAAGACAACATCAGAAGGCCTAATCTAAGGATAATGGGTGTAGAGGAGCACCTAGAAACAAAAGTTAGTGGTCTAGGAAATTTGTTCAACAAGATCTGGGCAGAAAAGTTCCCAAACATGCAAAGAGATAGGCCTATCCAGATACAAGAAGCTTTTAGAACCCCAAATAGACCAGACCAGAATAGGACATCCCACTGTCACATAATAATCCACACAGGATCAACTCAGACCAAGAAAAGATCCTAAAGCTGTCAAGGAGAAAAGATTAATCACCTATAAAGGGAAACCAATTAGAATCACCTCAGATTTCTCAGCAGAGAGAATCAAAGAAAGAAGAGCCTGGAATGAAGTATGCCATGCCCTAAAAACAAACAACTATCAACCAAGAATACTGTACCCAGCCAAACTCTCCTTCATAACTATAGGCCAAATAAAAACCTTCCATAGCAAAGAAAAATTGAAACAATACATCTCCACCAAGCCATCCCTACAAAAGATTCTTAAAGATGTTCTACACATAGAAAACCAACAAGACCACCATAAAGACCAAGAAACAGCACCCAAACTGAGAATCCAAGAAACATAGGAAGAACCCAGTTTTCGCGAACCCCATGAAGGTGGAAAACATGGCAGAAACTCCCAAATACCTCTCAGTCCCACCTCTTAACGTTAACGGACTTAACTCTCCAATTAAGCGATATAGACTGTCAACTTGGATTAAAAAACAAGATCCTTGTATCTGCTGCCTTCAGGAGTCACATCTTGCCCAAAAAAACAAACACATTTTCAATGTGAAAGGCCGGAGCAAAATCTACCAAGCAAACGGTCCCCATTAACAGGCAGAAGTTGCAATCTTAATATCAGATAAAATAGACTTCAATTAAAATTCGTGAGAAGTGATAAAGAAGGTCGCTACAAATCCCATATAGATCCAATGACATTAATTGTTGGGTCTTTTAACACACCACTCTCGCCACTAGATAGATCAACCCGGCAAAAACTCAAAAGAGAAACCGCAGATCTAAACAGCTGCATAGATCAAGTAGATTTAACAGACATCTACCGAACATTTCACCCAGCAGCAAAAGAATACATGTTTTTCTTAGCAGCACATGGAACATTTTCTAAAATAGACCAAATATTGGGCCACAAAACAAATTGTCTAAATTCAGAAATATTGAAGTTATATCTTGCATTATCTCTGACCAGAAGGGAATAAAATTAGAACTCAATAACAAAAGCCACCAAAGAAAGTCCTGTATCACATGAAGGCTAAACAACACACTGCTGAATCACGAGTGGGTCATGGAAGAAATTAGAAAAGAAATTCAAATGCTCATGCTATTCAACAAAAATGAGCACACAAATTACCAGCTCCTCTGGGACAGAGCAAAAGTAGTACTCAGAAGCAAGTTTATACCTCTTAGCTCCTACATCAACAAATTGAAAAGATTTGAAACCAACAATTTAATGACACAGCTAAACCTCCTTGAAAAAGAGTAGCAAGATAAACCCCAATCCAGTAGACGGAAAGAAATGATTAAAATTAAATCAGAATTAAATGATTTAGAATCCAAAAATTCTATAGAAAGAATAAAAAAAAAAAGAGTTGCTTCTTCGAAAAAATTAACAAAATTGACATAACCTTAGCAAATCTTATCAGAAAAAGAAGAGAACACACCCAAATATATAAACTCAAAAATGAGAATGGAAACATCACCACGGAAACAACCAAGATACAGGATATTATAAGGGAATAATTCTCAAAACTTTATGCTAATAAGTTTGAGAAATTGACAGAAATTGACCTTTTCCTAGCAAATATGGACATGCCAAAACTAAACCAAGATGAGTCAAACCATTTTAACAGGCCCATATCAAGCACTGAAATAGAAACAGCAATAAGAGACATCCCAGCTGAGAAAAGTCCAGGACCAGATGGTTTCACAGAGGAATTTTACAAGGCCTTCAAAGCAGAGCTCACAACAATACTACTCCCACTCTTCAATGAAATTGAAAGAGAAAGTTCACTACAGAGCATATTCTATGAAGCCAGCATAACCCTCATCCCAAAACCAGGCAGGGACATTGATGAACATTGATGCAAAATTTCTCAACAACATTTTGGCCAATCGACTTCAACAATTCATTCAAAAAATCATACACCACGATCAAACAGGATTCATTTCAGGGATGCAAAGCTGGTTCAATATATGCAAATCAATTAATATTATTCATCACATCAACAGGAGCAAGAATAAGAACCACATGATTATCTCAATAGATGCAGAAAAAGCATTTGACAAGATCCAACACCCCTTTATGATGAAGGTTTTGGAAAAATTAGGAATCAATGGAACATACCTCAATACAATAAAGGCTGTATATGACAAAACTACAGCTAGCATTATACTTAATGTTGAAAAACTAAGCCATTTCCTCTTAACTCAGGAAAAAGACAAGGATGTCCACTCTCTCCACTTCTCTTCAATCTAGTATTAGAATGCCTAGCTACAGCAATAAGAAAATATGCAGACATAAAGGGGATCCAAATAGGGAAAGAAGAAATAAAACTCTCCCTCTTTGCAGATGACATGATCTTATAATTAAAGAATCCCATAGACTCCACTCCCAAATTACTCAAGCTTATTCAAAACTTTGGCAAAGTAGCAGGGTATAAAATTAACCCCCCGAAATCAATGGCTTTTCTGTATGCCAACAATGAGAAAAGTGTGGCTGAAATTAGGAAAGCAACTCCATTTGTAATAGTCCCACCAAAAATAAAATACTTAGGAATTACCTTAAGCAAAGAAGTGAAGGACCTCTATGACGAAAACTTTAAAATCTTGAAAAAGGAAATAAAAACAGAACTTAGAAATGGCAAAACCTCCCATGCTCCAGCATTGGAAAGATTAACATCGTGAAAATGGCAATACTTCCAAGGCTATCTACAAATTCAACGAAATACCTATCAAAATTCCAGCCTCTTTCTTCAAGGAAATAGAAGAGGCAATCCAAAAATTCATATGGAACAATAAAAGATTTGAATAGCAAAATCGCTCAATGGAAAGAACACTGCTGGAGGAATATCAATACCAAATTTCAAACTCTACTCTAAAGCCATAGTAATCTAAACAGCTTGCTATTGGCATAAGAACAGACCTCAGGACCAATGGAATAGAATTGTAAATCCAGAAATGAACCCACAGACCTATAGTCATCTAATCTTCGAGAAGGGAGCTAAAACAATAGAATGGAGGAAAAACAGCCTCTTCAGTAAATGGTGCTGGCAAAATTGGTTAACTACTTGTAGAAAACTAAAGCTAGATCCTTATATATCACCCTGCACCAGAATCAACTCCAAATGGATCAAAGCCCTCGAAGTCAAAGCAGTCACTCTGAAAACATTACAGGATGGAATAGGAGAAACCCTAGGTCTCCTTGGTTCAGGCCGACATTTTCTGACTAGAGACACGGAAACACAACAAATCAAAGAAAGGTTGGACAAATGGTATTGCATGAAGTTGCAGAGCTTCTGCATGGCAAAGGACATAGCTAGCAAGATCAATAGTAAAGCCCACAGATTGGGAGAAGATCTTCACTAGCCATACAACGGACAAGGGTCTCATATCTAAAATATACTTGGAACTCAAAAAATTAAATTCCCCAACAACATATCCTGAAAGGAACAACTGCCCAATAAATAAATTGGCTTAAGACATGAAAAGAATCTTCTCTGAAGAAGAAAGAAGGATGGCCAATAGACACATGAAGAAATGCTCAACCTCCCTAGCCATGAAAGAAATGCAAATCAAAACAGCATTGAGATACCACCTCACCCCAGTTAGAATGGCTATAATCAAGAACTCTAACAACAACAGATGCTGGAGGGGATGTGGACAGAAAGGAACCTTACTTCATTTTTGGTGGGAATGTAAACTTGTTCAACCACTTTGGAAAGCAGTATGGAGGTTCCTCAAAAGACTTCACATAGAGCTCCCCTATGACCCAGCAATCCCACTTTTGGGCATTTACCCAAATGTTTACAAACAAGACCATACTAAAGCTAACAGCACAACTATGTTTATTGCAGCATTATTTACCATAGCTAAGATATGGAACCAACCCAGATGCCCCTCAGTAGATGAATGGATCAAGAAAATGTGCTATATATACACAATGGAATTCTTTGCTTCCATCAGAAGGAATGACATTTCCCCATTTGTTAGGAAAAGGAAAGGTTTGGAAAAAATTATATTAAGTGAAGTAATCCAGGCCCAAAAAACATAGGTCCCATGGTTTCCCTTATTTGCAATATCTAGCATATGTATGAGTGAAGCGGACAAGGTCAGATAATGTGATGTTAGGAAAATTAACCCTTAGATATGTCTTTTAATGCTTTTTTATTTCATGCATTTGTTTCTAACGCATGTATAAGATTATTTCTTTGTTGCTTTGTATATCCCACCCCCACAGTATAACCCCTGCTTTCACTATATTTGATGTCTCTATAACTTGTGGAGGAGATGGGGAAAACAAGTCGTTTAAGGATACAGGTGGACCTGTTGCAACAATGAGAAGTACAAGTTGTCATGTCGAAAACGAGCTTTACAACGTTGGTGCGGGGTGGGGGGTTTGGCGGTTTGGGGGGTGGGGGAAGATTGGGTGGGCGTTAGAGGGGAGGCTGGGAAGGGATGTGAAGAAGGGTAAACAAAGGAGGAGGCTGCAATGCTTGATAAGAAATGTATGCATTATCCTTTCCATGTAATTGTAACCCCTCTGTACAGTATGTTTACAAAAAAAATTGAATTAAATTTAAAAAAAATTGCATGGGAGTCATAATTAAATTCCTATTTTTTGGTAGTGACACATGATGCATAATTTAATTATATATAGACATCTGTCTCATTCTATAAAATACGTAAATATATGTATGTATATATGTTCACATATGATAATAACAGGATATTGAGTAATTTTACTTAATGCTTTATTAATTGTTCAACTGGGACACATCATAATGTGGAGACATACTTTAATATCTAGTAATTGGCAATAATATCTATAAGTTAATAGTATACGGATATTTCTCTTTTTGTGTACATAATATTTATATACAGCAATCTCTATCTATTTATACCTCATTCACTCCAGGAGCTCGGTGGTTGTGTGCATCCCTAGTAAGCAGGAAGCCCTGGTTTCAATTTCTCAGTGCCACATAAACAAAAATATCCAGAAGTTCTGCTGTCATTCAATCAATTGAGTGCTAGCCTGGAGCACAAATGCTTAGGGATAGTGTCTAAGCCTTTCCTCAAGGCCCAGGACTGCTGTCTAAAAAAGAATGTTCTAACTGCAAGTATAGAAGGCCAGGACTTCAAATACATCACCACAGAGCAAGCTAGGAGTCGCGCTGAGAGCTGCCACCTAACCTGACTTAGCCAGATGTAAACTGCTGCAACCCACCTCCAATAAAGCAGACGCTGCTGGTTTACCGCTGTTATGCTGGCTGCTAGTGGGTTTTAAATCCCAGCCCTGACAGGAAGTCTGTGAGACTCCTGGAAATGTGGCTCAAAGTGGTAGATCTCTAGCTTTGAACAAAAGGTACTAGAACAGTATACCCATGCATTTAGTACAAGCCCCATTGGAATCCCCCCAAAAAACTACCCCATTAAACCATTTGATTTGAACTTGTATGGTTTATGAAATGTTCCTCAATGAATGGTGATACTGATTAAAGGACCCTAATTCTAATGACAGCTTGTTTAATCGAGCTATGTGCTGAGAACTTCATAGGGTGCAGTGTGCTGAGTCCTGCATTGGTTGCTGTGTGCTGAGTCTATCAGATGATGTTGTGTGCTGAGTACTTAAAAGTGTGCCATGTGCTGTGTCCTTCACAGGGTGCATTCTTTCATCTGGTCCTTGTAAGAGCTCTACAATTGAGATGATTATGCAGACAAGAATATTGAGGCTCAGATATGTCCCCATAGCAGAGACAAAATTTTGTATTCCTAAACAGTGGGTGTGTTGTCTCCTGCAGACAATTGTTTTGTTTTGTTTTTTCTCAGACAAGAACCTTGAAATTGCAGCCGCAGCACTGACCCTTACCTCTTGGGCTCATGGATAGCACTCCACCACGTGGAGCCAAGGACCCCCTTGCAGCAAAGTGCCACAGCCTAGGGATGGATAGCTGAGGTCTGTCATCTTGCCTTCTAAAGAAGCTGAGATCTGAGGATCAGGGTTCGAAACTATTCCAAACACAAAAGGTCCCATGAGATTATATCTCTAATTCACCACTAAGAAAACTGAAGTGGAAGCTGGGTGCTTGTGGTTCATGCCTGTTATCCTAGCTACTCAGGATGATGAGATCTGAAGATCGTGGTTCAAAGCTAGCCTGGGCAAGGAAGTCCTAGAGACATTTAGCTCCAATGAACCACCAGAAAACCTTAAATGGCATCTGGCTCAAATGGTAAGGCACAAAACTTTAGCTGAAGAACTCAGGGACAGCACCCTGGCGCAGACTTCAACTCCTGCAACCAACAACAACAATAACAAAAAGACAAACACAAACTAACAAACCTGAAGTAGAGGTCTGTGAATATGCCTTAGGGGTAGAGTGCTTTGCATATATGAAACCCTGGGCTTGATTTCTCAGTACCACATTACCAGGAAAAAGCCTGAACTGTCTCTGTGGCTCAAGTGGGAAAGGGCTATCCTTATACAAGAGAAACTACGTACAGTGCTCAAGTCCTGAGTTCAAGCTCCAGGACTCGTGTATTCACACACATACACATACAGACACAGACACAGACACAGACACACACACACACACACACACACACACACACACACACACAGAAAACAGAAGTGAAGCTGTGACACAAAATGTTAAAGCACTAGTCTTCTGCTCTGATCTCATGGTCAGCACCCTGGCCCTGTGTTCACAATCAAACCTAGCCATCCACAGCCCACCTAGGAGATGTCAAAGGTTTCAAAACCTGATGATCTTCACCAGCTCCATATGACATGTACTTGGATTTCCCAAGCTTCTGGAAACCTAGGAGAGGCATCATAGGCTCATCATCATCTGCAATGAAACATTTCCTTAGGTTCAGTGCCCTAGTTGTGTTCCTGAAGGAATCCTGAATTACATTTAGCACTGTATATGAACACCAGAACATATCCTCACAAAGGCAGAATAAGTACAGGGAACTTGGTCTGCCACGGGAGGTGGCACAGATGAAGGCTTCCTGTCAAATCAGAGCACTAGGGAGAGAGAGAGAGCTTGGGGTACAAAGAGGCCTTTTTCTCCTTACCTTCAGAGCCTGCCCACATTCATCCTCACTAATTGGCCCGGATGGAGTTGTTTGTTACCTAGCTGTACAGGAGTGAGGCATTTAGTCTGCCTGTTCAGACAATGTGAGAGACTTCTTCCAGCAGGCCTGGATTGCAGAGAAACCCTCAAGCTACACTGTGCCCAGTGAGGGGAGCCCCAGAACATACATTGTCATGAAAGCCAACTTTGTGCTATGAAATCCCTGTATTGAAAACAAATTTCCTAGCATGGTGCCATTCACAAAAGCTACTCTGGAGATTCCCCTATAGGAATGCATCCATACATAAACAAAGACATGGAGGTTAAGGCTCTTTCGGTGGGGCAGGTCCTGGGGTTGAACTATGAGCCTAGGGGTTGTCCCTGAGCTCCTTTTGCTCCAGGGTAACTCATTACCCATGAATCACAGTCTCACTTCTGGGTTTTTCTGTGATTTCTTAGAAATAAGCATGTCCAGGATTTTCCTCTCTGGGCTAGATTCAAACTGATAATCTCTACATCTCATCCGTCTGAGGAGCTGGGATTTTAATCAGCAGACACTGGTACCTGCCTTTTTTTCTTCTTCATTTTTAATCTGGACAAACTGACTTCTTCACTGGGTCAATCCAATGGTTTGAATTTATAAGTATACTATCAAATGCTCTTTATAGCTGCTTTTTCTGAGAAGGATTCACTATCTTCATCTTCCCCCCTGGTAACAGGTTAGAAGCCCAAAGTGAGAAATGAGTGTCATAGGATTTGGGAGCTAAGGTCCACAGTTCATGCCAGCTCTGTCACTAAGCTTTGAGCTGCAGTGAATTTACTGTCTCTGGATAAGAGGACCAAAAGCTGAAGTGATCCTCACATTGTCTTCATTGGTCCTTTTCCCTATAAAATAATGTGTGTTATGAGTGTTATGTGTCTCCAACCTTAAATATCTAGAACACACTAGAAACATCTTCATGTTTCTCTTTTTCTCTAGTTCCTCCTGAGATTTAGACTAAAGTTTTGCGCGGAGCAGTTCCTTGGTGAATCCCTGAGGAAAGCCACTTGAAGCCTTCTCAGGAGATTGCCATCCAAAGCCAGGCCAAGCAGAAAAGTCTATGAGATTCTTATCTCCCATAAACTACCAGAAAACCAGAAGAGGAGCAGTGGCCCAGACAGTAGAGCTCCAGCTTTGAGAGAGCTGAGCAAGAAATACAGGCAAGCCTGGGTGGTCCTTATATCCAATTAATTACCAGATGGCTGGAAGTGGAGCTGTGGCAGTGGTATAACCTCAGCCTTGAGCAAAACATCTGAAGAATACATGAGGCCCTGACTTTAGGCCCTGGCATGACCATAAAAATTCAAAGAGAGAAAGGCCTGTTATGTATCAGTGCTCTACCTACTTATGTGTGTATATTACCTCCCTGAGGGCAAACAGATCATATGCAATGCTTCTGCTTTTATTTATTGATTCATTTTTCAGATATGCTTGTTGAACATACCACATCATTCTCTTCATTTCAGGCCTATTACTTTTCTCTTCTAGGGTTCCAGGCTTGTGTCCTTATATGATGCACTTAAACTCTCAGCAGCCTTTATTTATATTTTATTATGAGGCCAAGGCTGGTACAGTCACAAATCAGGTAGGGGAAGAGAAGGTTAGGTTTCATAGAAATAACCGGTATTCACAAAATTAAACTTGGAGATGTAAGATGATAGCATACTATGTAAAATTTCCACTAAGAAAAAGATGAGGTGGCTGGGAATGTGGATTAGTGAGAGAGTGCTTGCCTAGCATGCAAGAAGCCCTGGGTTTGATTCCTCAGTAGCTCACACACAAAAAACACTAGAATTCATGCTGTGACTCAAGTAGCAGAGTGCTAGAGACAGTGCCTAGGCCTTGAGTTCAACCCAAGAACTGGCAAAGAGATAGATATTTAGGTAAGTAGGTATGGAGGTTGAGAGATGGATGGATAGATAGATAGATAGATAGATAGATAGATAGATAGATAGATAGATAGATAGATAGATAGATAGATAGATAGATAGATAGATAGATAGATAGATAGATAGATAGATCGATCAATCGATCGATAGATAGATAGATAGATAGATAGATAGATAGATAGATAGATAGATAGAAAGACAGAAAGATAGAAAGACAGAAAGAAAGATGATAGATGAATATGGTCTTGGACTTCAGAAGGAAAGAAGGGAACAATTCCCAGTCAGGAGGTCTTCTGCAGTGTGCCAGGACTGCAGAATCGCCTTCACACAAACACAGAGCAGGAAGACTGTCTCTATCCTACTTCTCTGACAGCCGAAGACACCAAAGCCAAGAGGGTAGAGCCAGATTCTAACTCAGGTGCTTGGAGACAGTATAGAAACGGCCCTGCCTCTCCTTGGACTAGGTATTTGCATTAATTATGTGGAGAATGAAGGAAGGAGAATGGACTGGCAGAGTAAAAGAAGGGCCTTCAAATCTGACAGAGAATCAAAAACCCACTTGCTAAGATCAGAAAGCAGGGTTTTTGTATTCTGATCCTCCCTGCTCCCCCAATAAATTGGCTGTCTATTGTTAACCTAACGGTAGCCTGAAGCTCCCTTCACCTGAGAGAGGAAGGTTATTTAGTCATTGTTTAAAGAGTCTGAGAAAAGCCTGACCATGGTGTAACTCTAAAAATGTTTCAGGTTTCCCCTCATTGCTGGCGTGCCTGGAATGAATGAAGTGTTTTTGCAGCTCACGTCCCCGTTGAGTGTGTACAATCTGCCTCCTAATCCTGAGGCCTGGTCTCTTCACCCAGCGTGGCTTTTGAAACTGTTTCCTGTCCTTCAAATACAGTGTTACACTGGAGTTCTTCCTGCTAACAGGGGTAAGGCTTGGAAACTGAGAATTTCATTTGAACCCACGATGGGTAAATAATGTTTCTTTCCTGCTTCTATAGCTCAAGAAGTATAAGAACATTTAGAGTACAAGTAACTTATCACCAAGGAAAACCCAAGAAGCTCTTGAATGTCTGACCTTCAGCAGTGGAAATCAGAGTGTCCTAGACTTTCACTCCCTGGTTGGCTTTACCCTGTGATCCTCAGACCTCAGCCTTCTGAGCTAGGGTGACACACTTGAGCTATTGGTTCTCTGCTTGGTTCAGAACTGCAATGACATTGACAATACAAGTCAAATGTTTATCACAAAGGGATTGTGGAGCATTAAGACTTTCAACATTGGACCTTTCAGAACCCTGTAGCAACCAAAGTTATAATGCTATGGCCTGAAAATCTGGTCATATGGATGAGCTACACTTGAACCTTGAGCTCTGACTCAAATTCTGGTGTACATCAGGATTCATTTTCCAGGGAATGTTCTCCTAATTATCAGATAGGAGAAGTATTTTGATTAACCCTCACTTTTTCCAGTTGTTTGTCTTGAACTCAAGCCTGCGCACTGTCCCTGAGCGCTACAGCTCAAGGCGAACACTCTACCACTTGAGCCACAGCACCACATGGGGTCTTTTGGTGGCTCATTGAAAGTAAGAGGCTAACAGGCTTTCTTTGCCTAGGTTGTATTTGAACTGTGGTCTTCAGATCTCAGCCTGCTGAGAAGCTAGTGTTCCAGTTGCGAGCCACTGGCATCTGGCTGATGGTTTTTGACAGTTCTGGGACTTTATCTTAGGGCCTTAGTACTGTCTCTGAACTTCTTTTTCTCAAGACTAGTACTCTACCACTTGAGCCAATCAACAGCTTCTGGCTTTTTCTTTGTATATGGCACTGAGGAATCAAACCATAGCATTCATGCATGATGACCAAGTTCTCTAACACTAAGCCACATTTCTAGCCCCACCCTTATAATTTTATCCCTCAACTTGCCTATCTGCAAGAAAAGGCTTCTGAGTATAAATCATTTAAAAAAATGTCTATAGGAAGGTGTCCAAAGACACAGAAGACAAAGCTCATACTTGGGAGAGACTCAAAACATTGGAAGACCATGACAATGCTTCCATTTAATTATATATCATGTTTCAACAAAAAAGGAATTAATGAAAAAATGAGTCAATGTCCTATATTATTAAATTTTTACTGTATAACATTTTTTATTATGAAAGTACTGTGCAGAGGGGTTATAATTGCATGGACAAAATAATGAGTACACTTCTTATCAAGCATTGTAGCCTCCTCCTTTGTTTCCCCTTCCCATCCTTCCTCCTTTGTTTCCCCTTCCCATCCTTTCCCATCCTCCCCCCTGCCCCCCACCAAATCCTCCCCCCCACCAAAATTGTAAAGTTTGTTTTCAACATAAAGACTTGTACATCTCATTGTTGCAGTGGGTCCACCTGTATCCTAATGTAAACAATTTGTTTTTTTTTCTTTCCCCTCTACAAATTACCCTGAAATCAAATACAGTGAAAGCAGAGGTTATATTGTGGGGAGGGACATACAAAGCAACAAAGAAATAATCTTATAAATGTGTTAGAAAAAATAGCATGAAAGAAAAAAATCATTTGAATACATATCTTAGGGTTCATTTCCCTAACATCAACTTATCTGACCTTTTCTGCTTGACTCAGATATAAACTAATTATTGCAAATAATGGAAACCATGAGACCTATGCTTCTTTGGGCCTGGCTTACTTCACTTAATAAATTTTTTTCCAAGTCTTTCTATTTCCTAAAAAATGGGGCAATTCCATTCTTTCTGATGGAGGCATAGAATTACATTGTGCATATGTACCTCATTTTTTTGATCGATTAATATACTGAGGAGCATCTGGGCTGATTCCATATCATAGCTATGGTAAATAATGCAGCAATAAACATAGTCGTGCTGGTAGCTTTAGTGTGGTCTTGTTTTGAACATTTGGGTAAATGCCCCAAAGTGGGATTGCTGGGTCATAGGTGAGCTCTATGTGTCTTTTGAGGAAACTCCATACTGCTTTCCAAAGTGGAAAGATTGATTCCCTTCTGTCCACATCCCCTCCAGCATCTGTTGATATTAGAGGTCTTGATTATTGCCATTCTAACTACAGTAAGGTGGTATCTCAATGGTATTTTGATTTGCATTTTTTTTATGGCTAGGGAGGTTGAGCATTTCTTCATGTGTCTATTGGCCATCCTGCTTTCCTCTTCAGAGAAGTTTCTCTTTAAATCTTTAGCCCACTTATTTATTGGGCAGTTGTTTTTGTAAGATTTGTTTTTGGGGGATTTAATTTTTTGAGTTCCAGGTATATTTTAGATATAAGACCCTTGTCTGTTGTATGGCTAGTGAAGATCTTCTCCCAATCCGTGGGCTTCACATTAACCTTACTTGCTATGTCCTTTGCCATGCAGAAGCTCTGCAATTTCATGCGACCCCATTTGTCCAAACTTTCTTTGATTTTTTGTGTTTTTGGGTCTTTATTAAGAAAATTTCGCCGTGTGCCAAGGAGACCTAGGGTTTCTCCTATTCGATCCTGTAATGTTTTCAGAATGTCTGCTTTGACTCCGAGGTCTTTGATTTATTCGGAGTTGATTCTGGTGCAGGGTGATATATAAGGATCTAGCTTTAGTTTTCCACAAGTAGTTAACCAATTTTGCCAGCACCATTTACTGAAGATTATGTCTTTCTTCCATTCTATTTTCTGAGCTCCCTTATGAAAGCCTAGATATCCATGGGTCTGTGCATTCATTTCTCGGTTTTCAATTCTATTCCACTGGTCTTGAAGTCTGTTCTTGTGCCAGTACCAAGCTGTGTTGATTACTATGGCTTTGTAGTAGAGTTTGAAATTTGGTATTGATATTCCTCCAGCAGTGTTCTTTCCGTTGAGGACCGTTTTTGCTATTCGGGTTCTTTAATTATTCCATATGAATTTTTGGATTGTCTCTTCTATTTCCTTGAAGAATGAGGTTGGGATATTGATAGGTATTGCATTGAATTTGTAGATGGCCTTGGGAAGTATTGCCATTTTCACGATGTTGATCTTCCTAATCCAGGGCATGGGAATTTTTGCCACATTCTAAGTTCTGTTTTGATTTCCTTTTTCAGGTTTTTAAGTTTTTCATCATAGAGGCCCTTCACTTCTTTCGTTAAGTTTATTCCTAAGTATTTTATTTTTTGAGTGGCTATTATGAATGGAGTTGCTTTCCTAATTTCAGCCACACTTTTGTCATTGTTGGCATACAGAAAAGCCATTGATTTTTGAGGGTTAGTTTTGAATCAGCTTGAGTAATTTAGGAATGGAGTCTGTACGATTCTTCAAACACAAGATCATGTCATCTGCAAAGAGGGAGAGTTTTACTTCTTCTTTCCCTATTTGGATCCCCTTTATGTTTGCATCTTGTCTTATTGCTGTAGCTAGGCATTCTAATACTAGATTGAAGAGAAGTGGAGAAAGTGGACATCCTTGTCTCATTCCTGAGTTAAGAGAAAATGGCGTAATTTTCACCATTAAGTATAATGTTGGCTGTAGATTTGTCATAAACAGCCTTTATTGTATTGAGGAAGGTTCCATGAATTCCTAATTTTTACAGAACTTTCATCATAAAGGGGTGTTGAATCTTGTCAAACGCTTTTTCTGCATCTATTGAGATAAACAAGTGGTTCTTATCCCTGCTTCTGTTGATGTGCTTAATTTTACTAATTGAATTGCGTATACTGAACTAGCTTTGCATCCCTGAAATGAACACGGTTTGATCGTGGTGTATGATTTTTTTGGAAAAATTGTTGAAGTCGATTGGCCAAAATTTTGTTGAGAAGATTTTCATGAATGTTCATCAAAGAAATGAGTCTATAGTTCTCTTTCTTTGATGAGTCCCTGCCTGGTTTTGGATGAGGGTTATGATAGCTTCATAGAATGAGTTCGGTAGTGAACATTCTCTTTCAATTTCATTGAAGAGTTGGAGGAATATTGGTGTGATCTCTGCTTTTTATGCCTTGTAGAATTCTTCTGTTAGTCCATCTGGTCCTGGGCTTATTTTTTATGGGAGGTGTCTTATTTCTGTTTCTATTTCAATGCCTAATATGGACCTGTAAAAATGGTTTATCTCATCTTAGTTTAGTTTCGGCATGTCAGTATTTGCTAGGAAAAGGTCTATTTCTGCCAAGTTCTCAAACTTATTAGCATAAAGTTTTGAGAAGAATTCCCTTATGATGTTCTGAATCTTGGATGTTTCTGTGGTGATGTTTCCATTCCCATCTCTGAGTTTATTTATTTGGGTGTGTTCTCTTCTTTTTCTGATAAGATTTGCTAAGGGTCTGTCAATGTTGTTAATTTTTTTGAAGAACCAACTCTATGTTTTGTTGATTCATTTTATAGTTTTTTTTGGATTCTAATTCATTTAATTCTGATTTAATTTTAATTATTTCTTTTCATCTACTGGATTGGGGTTTATCTTGCTACTCTTTTTCAAGGAGGTTCAGATGTTTCATTAAATGATTGGTTTCAGATCTCTCCAATTTGTTGATGTAGGAGCTCAGAGCTATAAACTTGCTTCTGAGTACTGCCTTTGCTGTGTCCCAGAGGAGCTGGTAATTTGTGTGCTCATTTTTGTTGAATAGCATGAACATTTGAATTTCTTTTCTAATCTCTTCCATGACCCACTCATGATTCAGCAGTGTGTTTTTTAACCTCCATGTGTTACAGGAATTTTTGATGGCTCTTGGTGTTGAGTTCTAATTTTATTCCCTTGTGGTCTGAGAGAATACAAGGAATAACTTCAATGTTTCTGAATTTGGACAAGTTTGCTTTGTGGCCTAAAATGTGGTCTATTTTGTAAAATGTTCCATTTGCTGCTGAGAAAAACGTGTATTCTGATGCTGCTAGGTGAAATATTTGGTAGATGTCTATTAAATCTATTTGATCTATGCAGGTGTTTAGATCTGCGGTTTCTCCCTTGAGTTTTTGCCAAGTTAAACTATCTAGTGCAGAAAGTGGTGTGTTAAAGTCCCCAACAATTAATGTCTTTGGATCTATATGGGATTTTAGGGAAAGTAGTGTTTTTTAGATAAATTTGGGTGCTCCATTGTTTGGCGAGTAGTTATTTAGAATTGTAATATTCTCCTGAAACAGAGATCCCTTAATTAGTATGTACTGACCTTCTTTATCTCTTCTCATGAATTTTAATTTGAAGTCTATTTTATCTGATATTAGGATTGCAACTCCCGCCTGTTATGGGGGCCGTTTGCTTGGTAGATTTTGTTCCGGCCTTTAACATTGAAAATGTGTTTTTTGGGGGGCAAAATATGACTCCTGAAGGCAGCAGATAGAAGGATCTTGCTTTTTAATCCAACATGACAGTCTATGTCGATTAATTGGAAAGTTAATTCCGTAAATGATGAGAGTTACAACTGAGAATTATTTGGGAGTTCCTGCTATTTTATCCACCTTCTTGGGAGCTGTGGCAACTGGGTTTTTTCTATGGTTCTTGGATTCTCAGTTTGGCTGCGGTTTCTTTGCCTTTTTGTGGTCTTGTTGGTTTTCTATGTGTAAGATAACTTTAAGAATCATTTGTAGGGCTGGTTTGATCGAGATAAATTGTTTCAATTTTTCTTTGCTATGGAAAGTTTTTATTTGACCTTTGGTTATGAAGGAGAGTTTAGCTGGGTACAATATACATGGTTGATAGTTGTTTGTCTTTACGGAATGGCATACACCATTCCAGGCTATTCTTGCTTTAATCGTCTCTGCTGAATAATCTGAGGTGATTCTAATTGGTTTCCCTTTCTAAGTGATTTATCTATTATCCTCGACAGCTTTAAGGATATTTTCCTTGGTATGAATTGATCCTGTGAAGATTATAATGTGATGCTGTGTTGTTCTGTTCTGGTCTGGTCTAATTGGAGTTATAAAAGCTTCTTCTATCTGAATAGGCCTTTCTTTTTGCATGTTTGGGAAATTCTCTGCTAGGATCCTGTTAAATTTCCCACACCATTAACTTCTCTCTCTAAAACAAGAGACAAGAAAAAATAGAAAAACAAAATTTAAAAGTTAAAACATGAAACACTTAAATACTTAAAAATTATGCAAACCAAAACCACAATATTCAAAGAAGAATATGGATAGGATAAGAGAAGGGTAGGGATAGAAAGGAGATATGAAAAACTTAAAAATAAAAATGCTTAAAATATTATATATGTATAAAGAGATAGTACTGCTATTAAGGAATTTAAGTCTAAGAGGTTTTGAATTCAGTAATAAATTTTTGGATTAAATGTGTACATAATGGGGGATAAGGTCTAATAATCGACTATGGGTATATCTCAGGAAGAGCAGAACATCAATTAAGTAATGCAAAGAAGAATGAAAGAGTAGAAAAGGTGAAAAGAATGAGAAGGAAAAAAAAAACGGATCAAAAGGTCAATAAAGCTAAACAAAAAAAAATTTAAAAAGAAAAACAAAAAAAAAAAAGCACATACATATACCCCTATAATAAAAATTATAAGAGGAAGAAAAAAGTTAATAGAAAACAAATTTTTTAAAGTTAAAAATGATAAGAATTAAAAACAGTTTTAGAAAAAATTTCTTTGTAAATGGTACAAAAAAAGAGTTCTTTGAGTTTTTTGGGTATGTGGAGATCTTGTATCTCCCTTGTGTCCTTAACCAGTCTCTAGTTGGAGTCTCTTGTCTGTTTGTGGTGTTTGATATTCCTGTGGCTTGGTTGATTTCTTACGTCAGTTTGTTTGAGCAAGCAGAAAAATGCTCTGCTTTACCCAGGATTTTATGACCCTCCTCCCAGGCTAGTTCAATGGGAGGAAAATCTGCTTTAAGTATCACAGAAGAAGGAGTGGCTGTTTTCTCTAGTTTGGAGATGCTGTGATGAGGCTAGGTTCTGGATGGAGTTGAGGCCTTTCAGCAAACATTTGCTTTTCCCTGGGGGGCTAGCTTCTGAGACACTCACAGAGCCCTACCTGGAGCCATTCTCAGGGTTTATGTGTAATGAATTTCAATTGATTATCAACACTGCTGTATAGAGGGAAGGCCTCTGTTTCTGTTTACCCAGTGAAGAAAGACACTCCTGTGGCTGGCGACCCAGGCTAGGTGACTTTTACTTTGGTTGAGCAGAGCCTAGCAGGCCAGGTTAGGTTCCTGTGACCTGCTTAATGACTCTTTTGTTTTCTTCCAAGGCCTGAGTTGGAGCTAGCTGCTCAGCCAGGCCTTTGTCATTATCAAAGATGGAGATTTCCCATAGTGGGGGGAGGGGTGGTCTTCCCTCCTCTGATCCCTGTGAGGATGTCAGGCTTCTACTCAAGCCGGAGTCTTGGTTCCTGGGTCGTCTCTGGTCTGTTAAATGCAGGATGACGATATGTGCTCCTTGTCAGTTCTTGCTGGTGTTGAGTAGAACCCACTCACTGGCCGCGTCTGGCGTCTTTGTCCTGGACTCTCTGTGTTGCAGGTATGGCGTCTATAGCTGCCGCCAAAGGTGCTGCCATTGCCACTGCCACTGCTGCCACTGCCACTGCCGCCACCACCACAGTCACAGCTGTTGGCAAGTGCTCAGATCTGTCTCATTGCCTGGATTTTCCCTCTCTAGCCTAACACTCTTTACTGTGATGGAATACTTTGTGTGATTCTCTGGCTTAGGATTGTTCATTGAAGCACTGAAACTGCTTTCTATGGGAGAGCTTGTTTAACCCCCAGCTTCTCTTCCAACATCTTCCTGGAACTCAGTCCTATATTATTGTGTATAACTTTATAATAGATGTACAACATATATTAAATATTATGTGTATAATAATACTAAATAGGGGCTGGGAAGGTGGCTCAATGGTAGAGCACTTGCCTTGCATGCATGAGGTCCAGGGTTCAATTCCTCAGCACCGCATAAGCAGGAAAAAAAAGCCAGAAGTGGAGCTGTGGCTCAAGTGGTAGAGTGCTATCCTTGAGCTGAATATCTGAGGGACAGTGCTCAGGCCCATAGTTCAGATCCACGAATGGACTCCCCCCCAAAAATTCTAAATACAATAGACAATAAGTAAATGAATCAAGTAAAAACTAAAATAAATACAAAATCAATAATAAAAATCATAATGTTATAAACATACATAAGAAAATACATATCATATATTACACATATATAGAAATATTTTTCCATTGCAGGCCCTTCATTCAGACCCTGGTAACTCTAAACTTAATTTCTTTTCCTCAAGGACAGTGAACTTTGCTTTCACCCATGGTGCAAAAGAGTTACCTGGATGGTGAGATCAAATCCCAGCACTGAAAGAAATACTGGCCCTATTTCCAAGACAGTGACTTAATTCTTTTTTTTTTAATTTAATTTTTTTTGTGAACATACTGTAAAGAGGGGTACATTACATCGGCAAGATAATGAGTACATTTCTTATCATGCATTTCAGCCTCCACCTTTGTTTACCCTTCACATCCCTTTCCAGCATCCCCCCGCCCCCCACTCAATCCCGCCCTCCCCTCCCACCTCACCAAAGTTGTAAAGTTCGTTTTTGACAGGACAACTTGTACTTCTCATAGTTTCATCGTGTCCACCTGTATCCTAAAACGACTTGTTTTTCACCATCTCCTCCACAAATTATACTGACATCAAATATAGTGAAAACAGGGGTTGTACAGTGGGGGAGGGACATACAAAGCTACAAAGAAATAATCTTATAAATGAGTTAGAAACAAATGCAGGAAAGAAAAACATTTAAATACTTATATCTAAGGGTTCATTTTCCTAACATCACATTATCTGATCTTTCCTGCTTGACTCATACATATACTAGATATTGCAAATAAGGGAAACCATGGGACCTATGCTTCTTTGGGCTTGGCTTACTTTACTTAATATAATTTTTTACAAGCCTTTCCATTTCCTAACAAATGGGATAATGTCACTCTTTCTGATGGAGGCATAGAATTCCATTGTGTATATATACCAAATTTTCCTGATCCATTCATCTACTGAAGGGCATCTGGGTTGGTTCCATATCTTAGCTATGGTAAATAATGCTGCAATAAACATAGTTGTGCTAATAGCTTTAGTGTGGTCTTGTCACATTTTCAATGTTAAAGGCTGGAGCAAAATCTTATAAGCAAACGGCCCCCATAAACAGGCGGGAGTTGAATACTAATATCAAATAAAATAGTCTTCAACTAAAATTCGTGACAAGAGATAAAGAAGGTCACTACATACTAATTAAGGGATCTCTCCTTCAGGAGGATATTACAATTCTAAATATCTATTCGCCAAACAATGGAGAACCCAAATTTATCCAAGAAACACTACTTTTCTTCAAATCCCACGTAGATGCAAACACATTAATTGTTGGGGATTTTGACTTAATTATTTTTAATAAGCAGCTATGTTTATTCAGTTACATACTGAATATTAAAATGAAATCAGTGTGGAATTTTGTACATCTATTCAGACCTCATTCCCTTACCCCCAAACTGCTTCTCTGAGCACGACTTTTTTCATTTTTTTATTGTAAAAATGTTGTACAGAGAAGTTACAGTAAAATGAGCATGGTAATTGTATTTCCTATTGAGGCTTGTAGCTTCCTCCTTTGTGTTCTACCTACCATACCCCCCTCCCATCTCCACATCTACTCCCCTGCTGAGCTCAGTGACTTAATTTTTATTTTTGGCTTTGCACTGGGTTTGAATTCAAGAAGTGGCAACTCTGCCACTTTTGTGCACACTGCTACAGAGTTACTGAGACCTGAGTTCAAATCCCAGCCTAGGAAACAAAACTGGCAGAAATTCCAAACCAGGGAGCTTTCTTTCTTTTTTAATTTAGTTAAATAATTAATTTTCAATTTGTTCTTTATTTTGCAAACAGGGGGCTTGAACTCAGGTCGTGGCAACTCTGCCTCAGCTTCAATCGTCCTAGGCTGGAGTGTAGCCTCTGGACCCATAGCCGATCGTGGCATCATAGGCCCACAGTGTTTGCAGGAAGAAAAAAAATGTAGTATAGAAAAAAAGTGGTGAGCTGCATAGGGCTCAGGATTTCACATTTTTTTCTTTGCACAGTGACTATCTTGGGCCTGAATGACATGTTTGCAAAATGGACCTGACCTGCCAATGCTAAAGGCTGGTGGGGTATCAGAGAAGACATAAGCAAACCTGTCTACATAGGTCCCGGGTTACAATCCCGGTCCTGACACCTACCAATGGCAGGAGATCACAAGAGACTCATTCCTATGCATAGGAATACCAATTGAAAGAGTAGTTCATGCTTTGGTCTAGTCTAAAATTGAATGCAATAATCCTAGAAAGCTGATTGATCCTAATTAATAGTTTATTAAGCCCGAAAAGAATAATATTCCTTCAATGGTGGTATAATACATGCCTAAGAGTTGGTAGGAATGTACTAGGTGTCATTCAATCATAGATGGAGGGCGCTGGTGCTCTTTACCTGCCACGCCTACTCCAGTGGAGTCTGCTTAGCATGGGAAACCAGCTTTCAGACCTGAGAATGGGGCTTCAGAGACCTATCTCTGAGTATTGGGACTTCACCGAAGTCTACCTCGGAGAATAGGGCTTCAGAGAGGCCTACTCCTGGAAAGGCTGGCAAACCCCTGGGAAAGATGTGTTCTTACTTTTCTTTTCTCCACTGTGTAAGAGTACCTATTAATCTTTTACTGTTTCTGCTGTTCATTGTACTTATTCATTGTCAACGTTCCGTTATTCACAGCTCTTTCTTAAGAGTGCTGACGACTCCAATATCTGATGAGTGTCTTAAAAATATGACTAACGCACCAGAGTTAAGTGCTACCCTGAAACCCCTCTTATGGAGGCTAGTAGACAAGTCATAAGTAAATATAAAAGTATTGGGGGTTTCACGATGTCACTTCAGCAGAAGGAATTGTTTGTAAGAGAATTACAAGAAGCTGTAGGCGCGGCTAGAACAGAAAGAATGTATGGCAATTGCTGAGATAACTACTTAGGAGAAAGAACTTCCTATTACTCTCTTTCATTTACTAAGAGACTTGCTATATCTAGGCTTCTGTAACCTTACTGTTAAAGAGGGAACAGGAAAAATCTTATGGGACAAATAAGGCCTCTATAGAAATAAGGTAATGGTTAGATGGTGACAAACATCGAAACCCATTATATTTCTTAGAGATAAGCTGGAAACAAGTGCCTTTCAGATGACCAGCTGGTGACCACCCAAGAATGAAGCCCTGCAGCAAGATTGTGTAAACTTTTGCCCTTTCAGGCGACCAGCTGGTGACCATCCAAGAATGAAGCCCTGTAGCAAGATTGTGTAACCTTTTGCCCTTTCTTATGGAGACTTTTTGCTATAAAAGTTTGTTATCCTCTGCATTAAATCGCACTCAGCATCCACTCCTAATGTGTGTGAGTTGTCTGTTTGCCATCTCCCCCCCTATTCCAGGTTTCTCCCCTAGGTGTCCTCCGTCGTCCTGACCGAGCCGGTCTGTGGTATTTACAAATATATATTTATTTGTATAGCACCATCTGCCTATCCATGCATCACTGTTTTGGGGCTGGATCTCAGCTCTTGGGAACCACCTGACAGCTTCATTGGCTAGAGGCTGCCATGCTCACATTCATCCATTCATGAATTGGGCCTGCTAGGCCCTGAGTTCAGATCCTAGCACTGCCAAAAATTTAATCTTGGAGTAAGAAGCCGAGTGTGACACATGATTTCCTTTTCTGGGAGAGTCCTGGGTTTCAGATATGATGGAGAACATATCTACAAACCTAGATGCTATGTGATAGGATGTAAACAATGTAATAAATGGTAGCGGTGTCATCCAAATAAATAAAATAATTGGTAAATAAATGAATAAAACAAGACATAAAATGAATAACCATACCAAACACAATATGAACTGAATATCTGTATAGAAATATAAATTCTATCTTTAAAATGGATATAAGGAGTATGTTTTCCAGGCCTGAGGCTTGAATTCAGGCCGAGGGAACAGGCCTGATTTTCTTGTCTTCAAGCATGGTCAGATTCCCATCCGGCACAGTGCTGCATATTTACCCAGACCTTGAGTACAAATCCTTGGCCTGGCAGAAAAATGGCACGAATTGCAAACCATGGAGCTAAATATTTTTTTGTAATGGTGGGCGTTTGAGGAAGCCATAGTCCTGCACGGCAACATAGGCCTCCAGTTCGAATCCCAGTCATGCCACTTCTAGATGGTGGGAGATCCTAAGAGACTCGTTCCCATCTACAGGAAAAACAATGGAATGTTATCAATGTCACAGTTGAATAAGTTGCTCATGAATGATACTTGAATAAAATTAGACTTCATGATTTCAGTCAGCTGATTGATTTTATTTAATTACCTTATGAAGCATTAAAGAATACTATTTCTCACAGGGATGCAATAATTTCAGGACACTGATTTACTTAACTGTTTATTAAGGATGAAAATAATAACATAAATTACATGGAGGCATAATAAATACCCAAGTTTTGGTAGGAATGTAGTCTTTATAACTGAATAATGGATAGACATCTCTGACACTCTATAAAGATATATATTTATTAGCATACTACCATCTGGGTGTCACTCTGTTCTTATTTTTTCAAAACCTGAGGCTCGAGATAAGGTCCTAGGAACTGCCTGTCAATTCATTTTTCCCTAGGATGCTGTGTTGACACTCACCCATTCATGAATTGGGCCTTGTAGGCCATGAGTTCAGATACCAGCACTCCGACAAAATGAATCGTGGAGTAAGAAGCTGATGGTGACACATGTTTTCCTTTCCTGTGAAAGTCCTGGGTGTTTGGTATAATTGTAATACCTATGCAGACCTATATCCTATGTAATCAATGTAAGCATTGTTCTATGTGCCATAATAATCAATAAAATAGTCACTACATGAATGAAACAAAACATAAAATGAAAAACTACACTGAAAGCAATATGGAGCCAACATATGTATGTAAATATAAATCACATATTTAAAATGTACATGAATAGGATGTTTTCTAGTGTTGGGGGATCGATTTCAGACCTGAGGTGTACACATGAATTTCTTGACTTCAATGAGGCCAGCTTCCTCATTCCACACAGTGTAACAGAGTTACCCAGACTAAGAGTTCCAATCCCAATCCTGGCAGAAAAAAAATGACACCTTTATACTATGTGAGGCCCAATTCTTAGGAAATGAAATACCAATTCTTAGGTGTTTCATTATGCCTCCATTTAATGAATGTGAATGTTTAAATGCTTCATAAAGTATTGATGATCAGTGTTCTATAACAAAATTGTATATAATTTTATCGTAGAATCATTCAAGAACTGCCCATTCAGTCATAACATAAATCACATTCTATTGGTATTTGTATAGATAGTAATGAATTTCTAAGGCTCTCCTGCCATTTGGAGGTGGCAGGACCAGGATTCAATCTGTGGGCTCCAGCTCCCACCACTTAAACCTGAGGATAAGGAACTCACTGGTCTGTCCAAGAAGAGCAACATCAATGATTAAGCAGGAACCAGTGGCTCTCAGCAGGCCTCCTTGATATTTACAAGGCTGTGATAGGAGGATCATGGGCAAATTCACCCTAGGCAAGAAAGTCCTGGAGACCCCGATCCAACTTCAGTGTCAACAAAGCTGTGTGGCTCCAGTGGTAGAAGGCTACCACTGGAGCAAAAGCAGCTTAAAGAATGTGCCCAGATCCTGAGTTCAAGGTCCAGGACTGGCAACAAACAGACATACACAACAATCTGTGCAACCATCCAGCTAAAGCACGTCACCCTCTTGTACCCAACTGAATTGGACAAAGTTCTATGGGAAAGGGGCTGGGGGAGCCGCTGTCATCTTGACTCTACCCATGGTGCCTGCATCTCATAATTCCGGCCACACCCCCATTTTCTCATGGTTCTTTCTGACCAATGCAATACAAGAATTGTATCCATGCCTACATTCCATGCTGCCCAGCACCAGGATTCCGTCAGTTGTTCGACACTACCACCAGCAGTTGAGGAAGGTAGAGGTGGCTGAGTGGTGAGCAGGAGATTCGATGAGACTTTGGAGTAGAATAGGAAATTGATGTCCTAGTCAGTGAGTGGGAGAATAGAGGATTTCCCAGAGCCTGGTAATGTGGCCAGCCCATCTTTCCCATCCCAGTGCTCAGATATCTGAAACAACAAGACTCCATGAGAGAGCTACGGACAAGAAACTACTGCCAGAACACCGGCAGAAGAATCCTTCCATCAGACCTGCAACATTCAAGAAAACAAAGAACAGGAAAAAGGGAGGGATCCCCACGACAAACACCCCTGGGGAGCATGATTCAATGGAGCGTCTGGCCAAAGCTGTTGCTGATTGCGGGCCTCCCTTGCCTTTGGACACAGTCACAGTCAATGTTCCTGATACCACCAAGGATGTGCAGAGGTGCTAGCGACATGTGATACCCACCCTGAATTGCAGCAAATGAAACCAGGCATTCTGTGCCAAGATCCAACCACTGAAGCAGGAAAAGACAAATCTGCTGGATTGACTGGAGAAAGAGAGGGAGAAGATAGCTCAGGTGCACTAAGCACCAAAAACAGAGCTAGAGATCCACAAACCACCCATACAGAGGTTGGTTTCAGCAGAAAGTGATTTACAATCTGCACTGGCCCAAGTCAAGCAGGCAGCCAATGGCAGAGAAATAGAGCAAGGAGTTCTCACCAGCCACCTGTACGTCTCAAAACAGCACATGGCGGAACTGGAAATGGTGGCTTCTGTGGTCACTACTGCACAGAAGGAGAAAGAAATGTTCTTCACAGAGCTGATATATGTGACACTTCAGCTCGAGGAAAAGACCAGAAGTTTCGAAGACCTGGAGAAAGTGAACACAGAATTTCAGGAGAAGCTGGAAGTGCTCTGGACACAGAAGAGTAACAGGAAGAACAGAATCTGCAAGTTCCAACAAGTGCTGGTGGGGCGTGGTTACTGGAGAGACTATTAGACAATCTGAGCTGGATGGTGAACTCAGAAAATCTGGAGAGAAACACCTTCAGGGAGGACCTCAGCATTGACAGGCCTGAATGGAGGAGGAGGTTCCTTGGCTCATGGACCAGGTGAACCAATTGACAGAGGAGAAGGAGCAAAGTATGAGGCAGGTGCTTGACCTAGAGAATGAGCTGGGGGAACTGAGGAGGAAGCTGGCAGAACCATCTCAGGCTGAGAGGCAGTTGCAGGCCCAGGAATACCATAGACAGATGGAATTGAAAAACATGGAGAAACAACTTCACATCCAGGTCAAGGAAAACCAGAGCTCTGTCTCCAGAATGCGGAGCAGCAGGAGCAACTACAGAGACTGGAGGAAAAGGCCAAAGATTGTCAGGAGATCCCCGAGACCCCACGATGCACATGTGTGTGAAACCCATAACAAGAGGAACAGCTGGCTCTGCTGTGGGATGCTCTCCACAGGGTAAGTGGTGAGAAGGAGGAGCTCACAAGCATCCTGGACTCACAGCAGCAGGTGAAGAAACAATTGTGGGAACAGCTAGTCCACTCAGAGGAGAAGATAGATGAATGTAAAGAGGTGGCTAAGAGAGAGAGAGCCAAGCAGCTTGGGAGCTGCAGGAGCAGCAGGAACAGTCCCTGGCCCAGCTGCAGGAGTTCAGAGCCACCTGTGAGCAGCACATTGCCTCCAATGAGTGGCTCAACTCTGAGGAGGCCCTGCAATAGACCCTGCAGAGGCACACCCAGCTGAAGCAAGTGCAGGGCCCAACCAACTGGGGGGACCACGTGCCCCCAAAGTGGCAGGACACTTTTTACTTCCTGGAAGTGACCGGACCACAGGAGGAGAGCCTGCAGGCCCAGCTGAGCTTCCTGGTTTTCCCTGGGGAGTGGAAGTTGTGAGTCCTGGAGAAGCAAAAGGTGAGGAGGTGACTTCTCCCAACGTGACCATCGCAGAAGACAGAGACATGCCCCAGACCTAGAGTGACATGGCTCTGCGAGCACTCTCAAAGGCTGAGCGGCGGCCCCACTGCAGGCGCCCTGCTAACACAGCAGCTCAGTGCAAGATGGTGCTGGAGCCACAAGCCTCCCGCCTCATGAGCTGCTACCACAGCAGGCATGAGGATGGCAATTGGGACACGTGGGCATCCAAGAAGAAAATCTGCTTCGTCCATGACCTGCATGATGAGGTGGACTTCCATAGTCCAGCAGATTAACTACACCATCGATGCAGCCACCTGTCAGCACACATTTGCACCATAAAGGAGTCCCTCCTGTCGTGTAAAGAGCAGATGTTCATCCTGGATGAGCTGTGTTTGGAGAAAGACAAGCATGTGTGACGGCTCTCCCAGAAGATGGAGAAGAGAGAGCTGCTGTTGCTACTCGCAGGGGAAGGTGCTGACAGAATGCTCCAGATGCCTTCATAGGCTGAGACCCCCACCACCACCGCCCCTTCAGACACCTCAGGCTCCAGAGTGGGCGAAATGAAGGAGGAGCAGAAAGGTTTTGAAGAATTGCAACTTCAAGACCCTTGGAAACTGCCAAAGGAGAGGTCAGAGTTCCCGACCACATAGAAGACTCCCCCACGGAGCACATCCTGTGGCAGATGCCCCACGCCCAGAGCAGCCTACAGCTAGAGGGCTTGGGCAAGGGCTGCTCCCTCCCTTTCTTCTGTAGACTCATGCAGATGATAAATTTCTATGTGACACAATGACTCTCAAAACCTCAGCGGCCACCACAAGTAGGTGGCCAGGTGGCCTTCTCTCAGGCCTCTATCTGCCAGGTGATGGGAAGGGTAAACTGCGGGTCGAGTAGGGTAGAGGCTGCCAGGAGGCGGCCAAAATTCAAGGGACATCTAATGGCCCATTGGTGGCCAGGGAAGAGGTCGATATTTTGCTTATCACAAAGAATAATTTGTTTTCAAAGGAAAAAAAAGCCTCCAACAAAGATTTGTTCTTCCAGTCCTGGGGCTTGAACTCAGTGCCTGGCCACTGTCCCTGAGCTCTTTTTGATCAAGTCTGTTGCTCTACCAGTTGTGCGCCACCTCTCCTTCCAGCTTTTTCTGTGTGGAATCAAACCCAGGGCTTCAGGCGTGCTAGGCAACTACTCTACAACTAAGACACCTTCTCAGCTAGGATGATCCCTGGTCCTCACACATCCATATGGACATTCCTCAGCTAAATAGAAAGTAGGAGCTAGGATGACTATGAAGCACAAGTCTGGTTCACACAGAAATATTCCTCAGCCCCCTCTTCCCACACCCTTAGTTGAAGTTTCTCTTCTACCATTTGGGATGAGAGAGGGAGAGGGGAGTCCTGAGAGGAATACCAACAACAGTGCCCACCTGAGCCCCACATCCTTCCCCACACAAGTGGTTCTACAGATTCCGATCTTACCTGACTCAATGTGGAGTCCACCCCTGCAAGGCTCAGGATGAAATAGAGGTCAGTCCTGGCCTCAGCCCACACTTAGCATGGAAGGTCCTAGTCCCAGAACCACTTCCACCTCTGACTGCCGTGTTAGCATGGACCACCACCATTCACCACTATATTGGCGGTGATGACCTCACAGATGGATTCCAGGAAGAAGGTCTATGGCAAAGAGCAGAAACAGAAGGGTGAGCAGGGCAGAAAGAGGCGGAGTGATTGCTCTGGGATCTTCCTCCTTGAAGCCCTCCCATCCAGCCAGGACCATGCTGACCTAAAGCATGGCCAAGTCCAGGGGGTGAGACAAGATGCAGGAGCAGGGAGTAAAGGCGGTACTGCTTTGACTTGAAGCACTTGAAAATTCCAATTACATTTTGCCCATGCTAATCTCAAAGCCAACATGCAATACCTCTCGTTGTTGTTGGCTGTGAGCATTGTCTCTGAGCTCTTTTTCTCGAGGATAGAACTCATCACTTGAGCCACAGGGCCACTTCTTGTTTTCTGATGGTTCATTGAGGATAAGAGTCTCACACACTTTCCTGCCCATGCCGTCTTGGAACCGTAAAGCTCCCGATCTCAGCTTCCTAAGTAGCTCGGATGACAGGAGTGAGCTACCAGTGCCCAGCATGTGATACCATTTGAAGGCTTCTTGATGAGTCTGTAAAAGGAGCCCCAAAGGGCCTAGATAGACATTGACCTGACTAAGGAGCTGGGATGGGGGAAGGCTGACCTTCTATCCATTCTGTTCCTTAAAATCAAAGATGCCAGATGGTGTTGTATGCATCAAACTCTTCGGCCAACAACCACCAGGCTTAGTGGGGAAAAGGTAGAGAATACCCAAAGATTGCAGTGTAGAAATCTTTGATGTTGCATGCATGTGGGGTGTGTTTGTGTGTGTGTGTGTGTGTATGTATGTATGTGTGTGTGTGAACACAAGGCCTAGGCTCTATCCTTGAGTTTTCTTGCTCAAGTCTAGCACTCTGCCACTTGAGCCATAGCCCCACTTGCTTTTCTATAGTTAAATGTAGGTAAGAGTCTCAAGGACTTCCATGTCCAGTGTGGCTTTGAAGCATGATGGGGGCCCCAGGGAAGCAAGAGTAAACACAACTCGCAGGTACAATCCCTATGGTGGGAGACTCCTGCCCCCTGGTGGCCAGACACGGGACATCGCCCCTCCCCTCTCCCTCCCCCCTTCCCCTCCCACCCCCCCACCATCGTCCTATACAGTTCAATTTGGGAAAGTGACCCGGGGCCCAGCTGATTTTGCTCACCCTGAGTGCTGATGCCAGAGCAGGTCTGGTCCACCCTAGGCCAAGAGAGCTCCAGGAGGCCTGGCTCTGAGGGGCACAAGGAAGGGAGAGGTCAGCTCCAGGCCAAGCTAAGAGCCTTTGCCCATGGACACCTCTACTTGGCCTTTCTGATCACTGTAAGGCCTGTCAAAGAACAATCCCAAAAAAACAAAATTGGAGCTGTGTCTCAAAATGGTCGAGCTTTAGCATTGAAACAAAGATCTCAGAGACAGGGCCCCCAAGCTTTGAGTTCAAGACCCCCAGCTGACCCTCCTCCATAAAACACAGGTTAGCTAAATGTGAACTAACAGGATTTGTGAAGTGTTTCTGAAGAATGGTGATACTGAAGAAAGCACACTAATTCTAATGACAGCTGAACTTGTGACATACAGCTATGTGCTGATACCTTTACAGGGAGCTGTTTGCTGGGTCCTTCCCACATGGGGGTTTTGTGCTGTTTGCTGAGTCATCACAAAGGGTGCTATGTTCTGAGTCCCTAAGAAGGTTGGGCTGTTCTGGGTTTTCCAAAGGGTACTGTGTGCAGAGTCCATTACACAATGTACTGTATGCTGAGTCCTTCAAAAAGTGTGGTGTGCTAATTCATCCCAAAGGGTGCTGCTATGTGCTGAACTCATGGGAAGAGAAGGATGAGGTGAGTTTTTCGAGTGCTGTGTGCCGAGTCCTTTATACAGGGTGCTCTGTACTGTCCTTCAAATGGTGCTGGGTGCTGAGACCTTCCACAATGTGATTGTGCTGAGTCCTTCAAAATTGTGCAATATGCTGACTTTTTCAAAGGGTGCTGTGCACTGAATGTATTACACAGTGTGCTACATACTCAGCCCTTCAAAGGGTGCTGTGTGTGGAGTCTTAACCCAGGGTGCTATGTAATGAGTACCTGGGAAAGAGTGCTACATGCTGAGTTTTTCAAAACATGTCATGCACTTAGTCCTTTACATTGAGGGCTCTCGTCTCCCTCCTTCAAATAGTGTTGTGTGCTGAGTTCTCTACACAGATTACTATCTGCTGAGACCTTCAAAGTTAACTGTGTGCTGAGTCCTTTACACAGGGTGCTTTGTGCTGTTTTTGGAAGTGTGCTGTGTATTGCATCATTCAAAAGGGTGCTATGTTCTGAGTCCTTGAGTGGTAGTTATCCCCAACAACCAGAGGAACACAAACACAATCAAACACACACATACGCACACACACACACACACACACATACACACACACACACACACACACCACACACACACACAAGGGTCACCATGCACCTGCTTGGTGTGTGGAGTAGAGGGAGTGGGGCTGAGTGGAGACTACTTTTCCCTGGGCAGGTACTGGGGTTGGTGGGGAGTGCTATGCTGAAGTGAGGCTGCAATTGCCATGGCCTGGAAGCGCCAGGGCCCAGTCATGGCTGCCATTGTATTTGGGGTGAGGGGGTGAACCCAGGGGAGGGGGGCCCAGGGGCACACTGCAATGGCAGCCAAGGTCATGGCCCCGTGGAGGTGGGCGCACATGCACGGGTGGGGGTGGGGCAGCCTAGGAGATGAGTTGAGGGCAGACAGTGAGGTCAGAGAGAAGAGCAAGCACATGCAGGAGGGGAAGCAGCTTCAGCGGCTGGTGGCCACTTAGATCATAGTGCGGGTCCTGGCAAGGAGCAGAGAGCATGCGGAGCCAGCACAGCAGGCATATTGCTGAGCAGCCCCATGGAGGCGAAGCGTCCATGGCATCAATGAGTCTGATATCCTGGCTGGGGGAGCAAGGTGGCAGTGGCTGAGGTGCAGCAGTGGAGAAGGTGGCTGCTAAGATGGGGCGGGGGTGAAAGCAGAGGCCCCTGGGGAGGAGACTGCTGAGGTGATGGCAGAGGCTGCTGAGGAATGGTCAGCAGCAGCAGCTGAGGAGGAGGAGCAGAGGAAGCTCACAGCCTTCCCAGGCACCCACAGACGCCCCTGCCCCCTCCCAGCAGTGCCGCATTTCACACATGTTGCTGCCAGCTCAGATCCTTGGTGCCTCTCTCAGTTGTCTGGCAGAAATGGCTTAGCCCTAACCTGCTTGTGGCCCAGACCTGACCCCGCCCCAGGTCCTCAGACTCCAGGGCCCTCAAGCACCAGGAGCAGCCGCCTATAGCTTCTCCCCAGCAGCACACATAAGTGGCTGTCCCTTGGGCCCACACCCCGTGACCCCTGTACCTCGTGACTTCCTGTCACTCCCCCAGTGGACCCAGACCTGCGGCTCCTGCCTCCCTTCTCCTGTCCCACCTGCACCTCCCTCATGCCCCACAGTCCGCCCTGGCTCTGCCACAAATGAGACCCAGTTGCTGCAGTGGGGTGTTGACCCTGGGATCCCATCCCCATCCCTAGTGGCCAGTGTCCCCAGGAAAAGGGAAGATGAAGAAATGGGTGAAGAGGGGACACCCCAGAGCCCCTGGCCTGGAGCAGTGGGAGCCACACAGCCACATATCTGCACCTTTCCTCTCACTGGTGGGAACCTGATGGCTTTAGTCACAGGTGGGTAGCAGCACCTCTCAGGTCTTTTCCTTTTTTTCTGTGGGTAGAGGCTGTTGGATGCAGAAGATAGGCCCCCTTATTGTTGTGGGAGCCCTTGTCTGTCTTCTGTGCTCAGTCACACCTTCACCTGAGGAGGTCCAAGAAGAGCCCAGTAGGGAGGTGAGGGCACTGGGGGTCAGATGGGAGGTGATTATTTGGGAGGTGTGTTCCTCCAACACACGTACACCTGTCCTGTCCCCCTCCCACCCCAGCTGTTAACAGTTTTCCCAGGGTTATCATATTTCCCAGCTCTGCCAGCTCTGCTAGTGCTCCTGGTCCATTTGGGCTCCTCGTCCTCCTCAAGAATCCACCAAGTCACCCAGAAACATCTAGGCTGGAAGTAGGGAGTCCATCCATATATATAGCCTTTAGGACTCCATCAAATTCCCCAAAATTGCCCCCACCTCAGGTCAGACACCCCTCTGGAGGCACTATGACACCCTTCTTTGTTTTCTCTCCTGGTTCTGAGGAGCCACCTGCCTCAGGACTCCTTCACCCAGAGTCCTAGCATAGGGTTTTAGTGAATGGGGACTCAAGGCTGGTTGTTCCCAATGGGAGGGGTCTTTCCCTCGAGAAAGGGAGAGGCAGGGTGGTTCTGTGTTATTAGAGCAATGTTCCCCTTGGTGGGATCCCCTGGTTCTTACCAGGGAATCCCCATCCTTGAGCTTTTACATTTCCCAGATGAGGAACCAACTCACTCGGGAGAGACAATGCCCTGAGTCTGTGTGAGTAAGAGAGAGAGAGAGAGAGAGAGAGAGAGAGAGAGAGAGAGAGAGAGAGAGAGAGAGAGAGAGAGAGAGAGAGAGAGAGAGAGAGAGAGAGGGAGGGAGGGAGGGAGGGAGAGGGAGAGGGAGAGGGAGAGGGAGAGGGAGGGAGAGGGAGAGGGAGAGAGAGAGAGAGATATCGATCATCTTTCTCCTTGAACAGCCTGACTGTGAATGATCAGGTGGTAAATTGCAAGTGCTGCATGAATGAGTCTTCTGTCACTGGTTTGTATTTGTGTGTGTGTGTGTGTGTGTGTGTGTGTGTGTGTGTGTGTGTGTGTGTGTGTGTGTGTGTGTGTTGGTAGTGTAGGGAGATGAGAACAATGAAAATATACTTTAGTCACCGTGTCTAAAACGAGCAAAAGCATTTTATTTTTGTGTATGTGTATTTGTTGTTCTTTTTTCATGAGTGCCCAATACAAGCCCAGCCACAATTTCTCTATTCTCCTTCATCATTTCATGGCATCTTAGGAGAAAGTTTCAGTAGATTACCTTTCCACTTCTTTCCACATCCCTCTTCCCCTTTCCTGTAGCCAACTGTAGCTGCTGGGCCTGTGTAGGTCTCTAGTAGGAGGCCCGTGGGAAGCACAGACCCGAGTGGACACCTGACCTTCTGTCTTCAGCCAGAAGGCACATGAGTGTAACCACAACCGCACTCTTCCACCCAGACATTCTGCTCTCATGTGTATAGTTGGAACTAATTCAAGGCTTGAGAATGTGTCTGCCAAACATAATTTGGGAATGAGATGTGGGGGAGGAGGGCAGGGGCTGTGAAGCTAGGAGGGTCTGGGAAGTAGTGAACGGTGTGATACGGCTGATGGCTCACCACGACAAAGGATGAGAGGGGAACCTTACCCAGGATATTGATGTGTGTGTGGGCATCTGGGCAGGGAGCTACAGGCCCCCACTGGTGGTGTGGATTCCCTTCCGGGTCAGTGCACTGTTGTGCAGTCCTCCCTGGAGTCCTGCAGACTCCAATCTCTGTTCTGCCTGGGCCGTTTTCAGCTGGGCAGTGGTAGGCAAGTGTGTTATCTCTGCTGGAGCCTGCTCAGTATCAGGACATGGCAGTTAGCTAGGGCTTTCTGAATGCCAGTTTCTGTAACCTGCTATAGGCTGTCTGGAAGGAAAAGAGTCCACTGACTTTGGAACCCTTTAAGTTTGATTGGGACAAGTGAAATGCCATCTTTTCCAAGGTTTTTACTTGAAGTTGGCAATTTCCACTAACACCTGGGATTATGGGTCAAATTAGACTGACCATTTCATCTGCCAAACAATGATGTTCAAAGCAACACAGGTAGAGTTCCCTAGCCAGATGGTCTCCTGCTACGATCATCGTGCCCCAACTGCCTTTCTCCAGCAGCTACTGATTAGATTCTGGCTGTCTAGGGTGGCCACCACAGTTGAGAATGTTGTGGGGAGCAGAGATTGTGACCTCACCATCCCCTGCCTGCCAGCTGTAAGCAGAGACGATTCCTAGCACCTGTACTGGACTCTGGGAGATTCAGAGACCTGGGATGCCTCAAGGATCCTTTCTCTGCAACATGAAACTTGGGGGCCGGATATGGTGGACCATCCTCTCTGGCCCCAGGGGGTGGAGAGTATGCCCATTCAGCCAGGCTTTCAGCTCACGGCAACCTTGTTCACACCCGAGTGGGGAACTGAGTGCCACAAAGCTGGTCAGCCTCTGGACAGAGATCTTTATGATAGGCATCCCAGAGGCAGCAGAATCCAGCAAGTACATCGTGGCTCACATCCTCGGAGCCAAAAGAGTTAAGTGTGGTGGCACCAGAAGGACAGGAAGAGGGTGTAGGGAGAACTGTGGGAGAGTTACATCAGGTTATGCCCACCCAAGATTCTTACCAGAATCAGATGGGACTTTTCTGTAGTATTGTCGTAGACAGATGCTTATTTATTTATCCAACAAAGAGTTACAGTGTGCACCAAGCTCGGGGGGGGGGGGGATAAGTCATAGATGATGAAAATTTCCAGTGCTGGTTCCACAACACAACAACACATGAAGAAACCTTGGTTTGAGCTGAATGCCTGTGCTTCATGCTGTCATCCTAGCTACTTAGGAGGCTAAGATGGGAAGATCGAGGCTTAAGTTCTGAGCAGGAATGCCCGTAAGACTTATCTCCAACTAACTACCAAAAAGAAAATGGCAGAAGTGGATGTGAGGGTCAAGCCTTAGTCCATTGGCCTTGAGTACAAAGACTCAGGGGCAGGACCTAGGCTCTGAGTTCAAGGCCCAGGAGTCAGAGAAAGAAAGGAAAGATAGAGGAGGACGGTGGGAGAAAAAGAAGAAAGGAACGTAAGAAGGGAGCATGTGAGCCTTGGTTTGGAGTCCCTGGATCAAGGGAGCCAACCATTCACAATCTCTATGGGGACAGTTTCAGAGCTTAAAGACAGTATGTAGGACCAAGCCAATGACCCCTCAGCAACTTTATGACATCCAGGAACTTTGTGGTCACCGACTGCAGAGGGAAGCAGCCTCAGGTAGACCCTAAGGCTCAGGCTGTGTCACCAGGTATCAAACATCCCCAGCCCCAATAAGTTTATTTTCTGGTCCAAGATCTAGGGAGGTTTTGGGGTGAAGGAGTGTCAAGGTGGGGGGAGGCAAGGAAGATGAAGAAGGAGGATGATCCCAGGTCAGGTGTGTCAGGACATTGGAGCCATGACCTCGCATGACAACCTCGACCATCAGTGATAGAGCCTTCTATCCAACCACATGGCTATTAAAAGTCCTGGCACCTTGAGTTCACCATTGACCACCTGGCTGGCATCTGCCACAGGATGCCTGTGCAGTACATCCTTGGAGACTTGAACATTCCCGGGCTCAATCTGAAGATGACACTGAGAAGACTGAGGCCTGGGTGACTTCATCTTGAGCTAGTGAGCATCTTCTGAGGTATGAGTTATGCAGCTGACCATGAACCCTACCTGAGAATGAACCGAAGAAGCAATTCCCAGGGGACTAGGAACATAAACAATCCTTGGGAAAACCGCAGGCAGGCAGGTGCTGGAGTGCTTGGTGACGCTACAGTCAGACCACAGGTGGTGTTTGTTTAAAAAAGGGACTCTGCAGTTTAGCATGTATCCTCTTGAGACTCCTCTGTGGTGCAAGCCAACCAGTTTAAAGAATGTAGGCCCCCTTGATCTAACCAACAACTTGTTTCTGGTCCTTTCCCACTTTGTAGTGTGCCAATCATACTATAAAGTTGTTTTGTGATTTTCCTGGGGTTTGTAGTGATTGGTTACAAGAAATTATGATGTATGTGAAGCCCTACCTTCCCTAAAAAAGTGTATAAAAAGTGTTGTAACCATGGGCTTGGGGCCTCTCAGCATCATGGGCTGCTGCCATGTACACTGGGGGGACCAAGATCAAGCTTCCAATAAAGACTCCTTTGCTTTTACATGGTGACGGTCTCTGGTGGTCTTTTGGGTAAGGATTTCAGAGTTAGGCTTTACAACACCCCCAGTGTTCATTCCTCCACCAGAGACAGAGGTCAGTGTGCCACTGGCACAGGACAGACAGGAAATGAGGGCTGGAGTCGGGACCCATGAAGCCCCGAGACTTCCTCTAGGGGGCACTAAGACCTCTTGACTGCCATTCTCAGAGGCAGAGGTGGGTCTCTCTTCTGGCTCAGCCTTTAGTCTAGATGGCAGATCTGGCATTCAGAGAGGGCCAACTGAAGGTGGGGCAGGCTTGGTTAGAGGCTGGTGGGAAAACCAGAGACCCTGGGCTCTGAGCAGGGTTGTTTTTGAGAATACTCACAACCCAGGAACATTGCTGGGATGGATCAGCCCTTTTCTCCTTCCCGAGAGAGAGGGACATAGAGCCCTCCTGTCTTCTTCCCTTGGCTGTGAAATCCTTTCATTCCCACATCCTGTGGTTGGATAACTAGACCTCACCTCATTGCCCAGTGTCAATGCAGGACAGTGAGAGATCCTGAGTCTCTGATAAGTTCAGGGATCCTCAGTATGAGTTTGTACTTGAACGTCCTAACGGTGCATGGTCAGTCCCATCTAAGACTGCCATGATATAGGACATAGAATCTAGAGAATCAGAGCAGGATTGGGTCTGTTCTGGGAGTCTTGAGTATATGTGTGAGCTTTGAGCTCTGGTGTGCCCATCTGCTTCCTTTTCTTCGGTGGGACTTTGCTAGAAAAAGCTTGAAACTAGAGACTGGGTCCTATCCCTTGTCTTTGATGCTAAAAGCTAGCACTCTACATTTGAGCCACAGCTCCACTTACAACTTTTTTGGGTGTTTAATTGTACATAAAGAATTCTCATAGACTTTGCAGTTAAGGGTTGCATCCAACTGCAGTCCTCAGATCTCACTCTCCTGAGGAGATAGGATGAAAGGCATGGAAAAGTATCTTTGGCCGGCTGCCAGTAACTCATGGCTGTCATCCTAGTTACTCAGGAACTGAGATCTGTGGATCACGGTTTAAAGCCAGCCTGGGCAGAAAAGTTCTGCGAGACTTGATGTCCAATGGACCACCAGAGAATAGGCACTGTGGCTCAAGTGGGAGAGTGCTCACCTTCAGCTGCAGAACTGAGGGACAGTGGCCTGGCCCAGAGTTCAAATCCCATGATCAACAACAAAAAAAGAGGTAACTAAGTTTTCCACATAGCAGTGTGTACAGTAGGAAATGACATCCTGGGCTATGAGACATTCCTGGTATGTGAGAAGCTTAATGTTTTATCTACAGTGGGTCTGAAGTCGGCAGTGCCACCTTCTCGGGGGTGGGATGTGATCCTAATGGAGGGAGTTCATGGTTCTCTTCTCAGAAACTACTGAAGCTTTGGGCTGTGTGTGTGTGTGTGTGTGTGTGTGTGTGTGTGTGTGTGTGTGTGTGTCTGTGTGTTTGTGTGTGTCTGTGTGTCTGTGTGTCTGTGTGTCTCTGTCTGTGTGTCTGTGTGTGTCTGTGTGTGTGTTTGGAGGTAGAACTGGGCCTTGGACTCAGGGCCTAGGTGCTGTTCCTGAGCTATTGTGCTCAAAGCTAGTGCTCTGACACTTGAGCCACAGCTCCACCTCTGGCTATTTGGTGGTTCACTGTAGATAGGAGCCACACAGTCTTTCCTGCATGGGCAGGCTTTGAACTGTGATCCTCAGATCTCAGCCTCCTGAGTAGCTAGGATGACAGACATGAGCCACCCGTGCTGGCTTTTTGTGTATGTGTGTGTGTGTGTGTGTGTGTGTGTGTGTGTGTGTGTGTGTGTGTGTGTGTGTGTGTGTGTGTGTGTGTGTGTATGGGTGTGTAGAAGTGGGTTGTAACACGGAGCACTGGACCCTTTGGTAACTTATAACTGCTATCTGTGGGGGATGCATGGGCTTAGGTTTAGGGGCCTGGAAGGGTGGAACACTTGAAGGGAACTCAGCACCATTAAATTATAAGACCAAAGGATCTGTGTGCCCTGGAGATGTCTACTCCCTTAGGCCTGGTTGTTGGCAGAGAGAGCTTAGGAGGACCTGGGGGTGGGGCCCACAGAGGGTGACTCCCCAGGTTGACAGACAGAATAGCCAGCCCTTTGTAAGGATGTGAGCCCTGTTAGTATGGAGTGCACTGGTATGGGTCAGAGTCTGGGTCTTCTCATAATGACGATTCATGGGTGAAGCCAACCCTATTTTAAATCTTGACCTCTAATTTTGAGATTTCAGTATCCTGAATAGCTAGAATTACATGCATGAGCCTCTGGCACAAGGCCTCTATTTTTTTTTTTTTGGTATATTAAGGTTTTTACTCAAGGCCTTAGGCTTGCCAGTCAGGTCTTTTACCATGTGAGCTAAGCCTGTATGTCTTGGACATTTCCGAGATAGATAATATATACTCAGGCTGGGCTGGATCGCAGCCCTCCTATCTGTGACAGGCATTCGCCAGCAGGCCTGGTCCTCTTTAGTTGGAATGCTAGACATGTAGCTTCACGCTCAGTCATTGGTTTAGATGGATTGTCCCAAACTCAGTCCATGGCAGCCGATTCTTGACCTAAGGTGAAGCTCTGGATTGGGCCTCGACCATTGGTCCTCAGTCTCCTCCTGAGACAGTTGTGAGGAAACAAGGAATCAATACAAGAGCATCTCTGGGGCAGAGGCAGGCATAGAGGGAGAGGCTGTCAGATATGGTTCTTGGCAATTCTGTGAGCATATGACAGGAAGATACCCAGAAAGCGCTCAGATGGGGCCTGTTATTTATCGTGCAACTAGTACGGGATTATGAAACAAAACATGGCTCTCTTTCATCCTTACCCTATCGCCATGAGGAAAGGGATCCTTAACTGTGCTCAGTTTTGCAGCTGGGGAAAATGAGGCATGGAGACGCTAGGTGACCTACTCATGACCCCTAACTGGCAGCAAGCTCAGCCTGACTTCTCTGCCATGTTCCCTAGGACAGTGGGTGTTATTCAGTCCACTTCTTGTGGTGGCAAGTCCACTTCTTGTCAGTTGTGAGGCTTGAACTCTGGACCTGGGCACTGTCCCCGAGCTCTTCAGATAAAGGCTAGCGCTCTACCATTTAAGCCACAGCATCACATCCAAATTTCTGGTGGTTCTTTGAAGATAAGTGTCTCACAAACGTTCCTGCCTGGGCTGGCTATGAACCATGATCCTCATATCTCAGCTTCCTGTGTGGTTAGCATTATAGTCCTGTGCCACTGACACCTGGCTAAAGTATAATTCGGATTTTCTTTCTTTCTTTCTTTCTTTCTTTCTTTCTTTCTTTCTTTCTTTCTTTCTTTCTTTCTTTCTTTCTTTCTTTCTCTTTCTTTCTTTCTTTCTATCTCTTTCTTTCTTTCTATCTCTTTCTTTCTTTCTTTCTATCTCTTTCTTTCTTCCTTTCTATCTCTTTCTTTCTTCCTTTCTTTCTTTCTTCCTTTCTTTCTTTCTTTCTTTCTTTCTTTCTTTCTTTCTTTCTTTCTCTCTCTCTTTTTCTCTTTCTTTCTTTCTTTCTTTCTTTCTTTCTTTTTTTCTTTCTTTCTTTCTTTCTTTCTCTCTCTCTCACATTTTCTGACTCTGTCTCTGTCTCTGTCTCTCTCCCTACCTATCTCTCTCACATAGGAACTGGTTGAATGGGTGCTGGAGGAGGTGGCCCAGGGTCCCCATGTGGCTGGACTCAAGGTGGTCCTCCCATTCTGGAGGTGGGCTGTAGGTCAGGAGCTGTCTCCTCCGCCTATGGAAATACCTCCCTGAGGTAAGCCAAACTGTGCCCGGGTTAGACAGTGTTGGATATTCATCGTCCATTCCTCCCGTGAGTCCTTCCCCACTACCCTCTGCTAAGACAGTTAAAAGAAAGTGGATACGGAGGCTTTGCGTTGTCCTCCCACCCAGCACGATCCCGGGCCTCTGATCCTCACCACCACTTATCTCGCCAGATCCTGGTTATAAGAAAATGAATCCACTCTATGTCTACTTTGCTTTGCTAGAGTGTGTTATTTTGGGGTGGAGGGGCAATATGCAGAGGAAAGACCCTAGGCCTGACACCTCTTGGGGGACATTTGTTCTTGTGACAGAGCCAAGTCATTGCTGTCAATAAGGAGGAAGCTGCCATCAGACTGACCTGGAACAATACTCACAGGTAGGTAGGCTGTTGAAGTATAAAACCCACCCATGTCAGCTTCCCACTCACCACAAGGGGGGTGCAGTGTGGGTGGCAAAGAACTGGCCCTAGGGGATTATAAATGGATGGTGGCAGTCAGGTGCTGGTGGCTCCCACCTGTCATTCTGGTTATTCAGAGGCTGAGGTCTGATGGTTGTGACTCAGGACCAGCCCGGGCAGAAGAGTCTGTCAGATTCTTATCTCCCATAAACAACCTCCCCCCATACACAAAAAAGCCAGATGTGGTGCTGTGGCTCAAGTGGTAGAGCCTCAGCCTTGAGAAAAAGAAACTCAGGAATGACACCCAGGCCCTGAATCCAAGACCTAGGACTCACAAAAATAAAATAAAATAAATGAATAGTGGGCACGTGTTATCTTACTGCCAAAAAGGATGGATTCAGTCTTCTCTCTGGTAATTGTAGCCAAAGATAAGGGGCTTCCTTTGATGTTCCTCTAAACCGCTCCTTCTCTCCATTACCTCTCCAGGCTTCAGTTGCAGGATAAAATTCAGATCATTCCACTCGATGTGACCTTACATACTCTCCCTAACCACCTTCCTTGGGGTGGGGATCCAGGATGGACTCACCAATGGGAGGATGAGACACCGCAGAGATGGGGGTAGATATCCCTGAAACTCAAACCGTCTCTCTCTCTCTCTCTCTCTCTCTCTCTCTCTCTCTCTCTCTCTCTCTCTCTCTCTCTCTCTCTCTCTCTCTCTCTCTCTCTCTCTCTCTCTCTCTCTCTCTCTCACACACACACACACACACACACAGACACTCACCTATGCCAATTCAATTCAAAGTAGCCTTTTCCAAAGACACTTTATCTCCTTGGATTACCTAATCTAGGAGACAAACTTGAACCCCTGAAATTGACTATTTTAACTGGGGCTTGCTAGTTGACACGAGATAAACAGAAGCTCAAAAGAAAGGCTCTGGTGCCCATCACCTCTGGCTCAGGCTCAAGCCTGACATCCTGGTGACTTGGCAGGCAGAGATCTAAGCATCAAAGATCAAAGCTAGCCATAAGATAGAAAGCCAGAGAGACTCTTCTCTCCATGGAAGCACCAAGAAGCCAGATGTGGAGCTGTGGCTCCAGGGGTAGAGCAGTAGCCTTGAGCACGAAAACTCAGAGAGAGAGAGCTCCCAGATCCTGAGTTCAAGCCCCCACAAAAATATGGCCTCATCTTGTTGCCCCATACTGCCTGGGCCTCGCGTGACCTCTCATGGAATATGGTACAGCAGCGGTCCCAGGGTAGTGTATGAGAGCCTTCAAAAAGTGGGTGGTGGAAGCCAGGCCTTCTCCTTCATGCACTCTCAATCCACACCAGCCAGAAGGCAGAGCGTGACAAGGCCAGCAGCCTGCAGAATGAAGATCCCTCTCTGCCAGGACAATTGGAGTGGGCTTCATAGAAGTAGGACTAGAAAGGGGATCTTACTTAACAAGGAGGAACATACAGGAAGCACAGAGTGCAAAGATACTGTAGATATAGGACAACATAGCTGAGCATGATCATTTCCAGCCATGGATGCTGCTGAGAAACTCGGTACAGATGTGCAAGACTGCCCCGAGACAGGGACAAGGGGTCACAGAAAAACACCTATCCAAGGTTGGAATTGTGTCTTAGCAGTATTGGGCTCGCTAGCACACAGGAAACCCTTGATTCAATTCCTATGTCCCACATACACAGAGAAAAAGTCGGAAGTGGCACCATGGCTCAGGTGGAAGAGCGTCACCTCCATCAAAAGAAGCTCCAACACAGCACTCAGGCCCCGAGATCAAGCCCCAGGACTGTCAACATAAAACAGCTATCAAAGTGACCTTGGTGATGGGTGGATGGCTATGCCCTGTAATTCTTAGTAGATCCATCCATGCTTTGTGTCTCCTTCATTGACAGAGGGGAACTGGACACTCCTTCTGCCCTGAACACCTGGACCCGGTTATCAGCAACCCTCCCAATATCTGCCAACAGGACATGAAGCAGCTGGCCCAAGAAATACTAAGGTGCCTGTTGGGTGGGGCAGGGGGATACAGGCAGGCCCCAGAGTCATAGTGGGTATGATCTGCTCCGGATGACCAGGCCATCCACAGGAGGCAGATGGGAGCTTAGAGAGGGGTAGAGATGTGGAGGGGACCCTTTAATGCATATGGACCTACCCAGATTCCAAGCCTCCCTTTGCTGTCCCTGAGGGCGGTAGAAGAGTATCTAGGTGGTAGTGTCTAGAGGAGGACTAGGAGGAAATACTAAAGAATGAGACACCATAAGCCCTGGGCTGGTGTCTCACACCTGTCATTCTGGCTATTTGGGAGGCTGAGATCCAGAGGATCCCGTTTCCCAGCTCAGGCAGGAAAGTCCCATGAGAGTCTCATCTCCAGTCTCCAACTGGAAGTGGTTCCATGGCTCAAATGGTAGAGCACTGGACTTGAGTAAAAATCATCATTGGAGACAGTACCAAGCCCTGAGTTCAAGCCCCTCAACCAAAAAAAAAACCAGAAAGACACCCCTTGCCTGTAAGAGATGGTGAAGGAGTGGGGGTGCTGTGGTTGGGAGAACAGGTGCTGGCCTCAATGTACAGAAATTTGTAAGATCTCCCCTGTTTTGCCTAAGTGTAAAATCACAGAAGGATGGGCGTTGCCTTACCAAGAACTCCAGAGGTTGTGGCCTGTCTTAGGCAGAGAGTGGAGTGAATGTTAGCAGGGATGGGAGGGTAGTGTCAATTTTTTTTCTCTCCATCCATGGAAGTGTGGTGTTGGGTGCTGGTGTCAAAGTCTGAAGCGAAGGATTGCATGTTACTTGTAGCCTGACAAGTTGGGTTTCCCCTGGGTATAAGAAGGTAACTGAAGCCAGGTGCTGCCATTGGCTCAACTGTAATCCTAGCTACTCAGGAGACTGAGATCTGGGGATTGCGGATCAAAGCCAGCTTAGGGTGGATTTGAATTACCAGATAACCGGAAGTGGTGCTATGGCTCCAATGGTAGAGCACGCACCTTTAGCTGAAGAGCTAAAGGACTGTGTGAAGGCCCAAAGTTCAAACCCCATGACCAACAACCAAAAATAAGGTAGCTGAATTTTCTGCATTCCATTGTGTACAGTAGGAAATGCGATGCTATGTTATGAGCCATTCCAGACGTGTGAGAGACTGAGTTTTGTCTACAGTTGGTCTGAGTATCTTAGAGCTATCTTCTCAGGGGTTGAGATGTTCAGGTGCTCAGGGACTGCTGAGTCCTTGGGCTACCCCTGTGTATGTATGTGTGTGTGTGTGTGTGTGTGTGTGTGTGTGTGTGTGTGTGTGTGTGTGTGTGTATATTTTCCCCTCATCTTACTCTGTCCCCTTCCTGGGCGCCTGTCTGCCTCTTCCTGATTTCAGAGGGAGCCCCTCCTCCATGGCACCCTGCCTTTAGCCCCCTATCTGGGTCTACAATGAGTCCTAAATTGGCAGATACCTGTATATTCTAGCTTTCTGTTGGGGCCCAATCTGGCTGTCCATAAATTTGGCCGCCTCCAGAGGATTCTGGATCAGCAGGGCCAGCTGGCATAGGTTCTCCCCTGCCCCTGGACGGGAGGATGTCGGTCATGCCATGTCCTTTCCTATTCCTCAGCTGGGCCTCTGGATGCATGTCCATCTTAGCAGGCTGGCAGTGGAGTGGGGGAAGGGTGGTTGCCAATGGCTCTGGCCAACTTCAGCCTGATAGCTGACTGAAAGCTGCCTAAACATGGAGGATCTGGGGCTACATGGAAGGTAAGGCCAAGTTGTCTTGGAAGTATCCATTAGTGTCTAGGAAATGTAAATGTAACTTATCACAGGAAAGTCTATCTTCCCCCACCCAGCTGGGCCTCTCAGGTCCTTCTAAACAGTTCCAGATAACCATAATACAGAGGCACAGACTAGATTCCAGAGTCAGGGTACAGGGGGTGAGAGACTGGGATGGCCAGTACCTCAATGTTCTGGGGCATTAGCCTTGACCTGGTTATGTCCCCCTTGTGTAAGTTCAATTCTTAACTCAGTGCTAGCCACACATCGGCTACTTGTGGCAGTTCTGTGGAAGTAGCAGGAATGGAAGTGAGATCTAGGATGACCAAAATCTGGATTTATGGCCTGTGGGGTTGGGGATGGCAAAGCGTTTCTATTTTAAAAAATCACAGAGGGCTGGGAAGGTGTCTCAGTGGTAGAGCACTTGCCTTGCATGCCTGAGGCCCTGGGTTCGATTCCTCAGCACCACATAAGCAAAAAAGAAAAAGCCAGAAATGACGCTGTGGCTCAAGTGGTAGAGGGCTAGCCTTGAGCTGAAGAGCTGAGGGACAGTGCCCAGACCCAGAGTTCAGGCCCCATGACCAGACACCCCCCACCAAAAAAAAAAAAAAACCAAAATCTCAGAGCTGGAACTCAGGGCCTAGGCCCTGTCCCTAAGATAACACTCTACAACTTGAATCACAGCTCACCTTTCATCTTTTTTAGTACTTTAGTGGAGAGAAGAGTCTCACGGACTTTCTTGCCTGGGCTGGCTTCAAGCTGCCATCCTAAGAGCTCAGCCTATTGAGTAGCTGGATAGCTGTATGAGACATTGGCACCTGCTAAAGATGTTACTCTGTTTGTGTGTGTGTGTGTTTGTGTGTGTGTGTGTGTGTGTGTGTGTGTGTGTGTGTGTGTGTGTGTTTGTGTGTGTGTGTTTGTGTGTGTGTGTGTGTTTACCGGGGCTTGAACTCAGAGCCTAGGTGCTATCCTTTAGCTTGTTTGCACAAGGTTGGTGCTGTACCATGTGAACTAGTGTAGCTCCGCTTCCCAGCTTTTTGATGATTCATTGGAGATAAGAGTGTACCCAGGCTAACTTTGAATCTTGATTGATCCTCAGGTGTCAGCCTTGAATAGCTAGGATTATAGGCATGAGCCACTGCCACCCAGCTGCAAGGATGTCTTTTCATATGCTCTTCTGTTCTAACAGCTGTCTACTTGCCCTGGCCTAGACCTCTGACCTCTACATCAGCTCCTAGCAGCCCCTGACTGTGTGGAGAACCTAAAGCTCAAACCTGATCCCATTTCTTTGTCCTCAGGGGAGGGTATGTTTTGTCTGAAGCCTGGGTTGGAGGGGTAGCTGTACATGGGTGCTTGGCTGGGACAGAGAGGTACTCTGTTTTATCCAAGAAGGAAACTGTGGCCGGTTATATACTAACAGCTCATTCTCTCATATTCCTATCTCCTCAGAGGCTGAGATATGAGGATTGCCATTCAGTGGCAGCCCAGATAGAAAAGTCTATGAGACTCTCTTCTGCAAATAACCACAGAAAGCTGGAAGAAAAGCTGTGGCTCAAGTTGTAGAGTGCTAGCCCTCAATGAAAAAAACTCAGGGAAAGAGCCCAGGCCCTGAGTTAAAATCCTGTACCAATATGTGCACTCACACATGCATGCACACACACACACACACACACACACACACACACACACACACACACACACAGAGGTGTTAATGATGAGCTGAGGTAGAACTGTGGGTAGTCCTGAGGCATAATCATAGTAAAGTCTCAAGGCAGATCAAGTTGTTTCTCCCTAAGTCCTTCTTGGGTTGAGGGGTCTGGGTCATGGCAGTAAGTTCCATGGGACCTGCCCCTCCATCCATGCATAGGGACACAGGACCAAGAGAAGGAAACTATGGATGCTCCTTTTTAGTTGGCCCACGATTGCAGACGTTCATCTGCCCCCGAGCACTGGTGAGGAAAGCAGGGCTCCAAGCCCTGGGACTCCAGGGGTAGTGACTGCTACAAGCAGCAGCCAGCCACCTGTGGATTCCTGAGCCTACAAGTCTTTCATTAGCCCAAGTCAACACCCGTCAAAGGTGTGCCTGACAGATTCACACTTTTATGATACTTGCATGAGTGGGCATTACCTGCTGTGCCATCTTGCAGCTCCTGCCCCTGTTGGTCCAGAACCCTGGTATGAGATGTCGATTTACTGCTCAGATCCATAGTGCACCTTTGACAGATGCCATTCTGATGACTTGACCGAAGACCTCCGTGCCCCAAGGCTTGACCTTTCTCTGATACTGTGGCCTACTCTATACGAAAAGACCTCCAAAGAGGCTGCTCTGAAGACTGGTGGGACACCTAGACATTGGGAGACCCTCAGGGGCACACTGGAAAGTACTCTGCCACAGAGTGAGGTCCAAGCAGGCCAGGTGCTGTTCATGGGGCTTGAACTCTGGGCCTGGGAGATGTCCCCCAGCTCTTCAGCTTACCACTTGAGCCACAGCGCCACTTCCAGTTTTCTGGAGGTTCCTTGGAGATCAGAGTCTCCTGGACTTTCTGGCCTGGGCTGGCTTTGAACCGCGATCCTCAGGTCTCAGCCTCCTGAGGAACTAGGAGGACAGGTGTGAGCCACCGGTGCTAGGAGTTTCACTACAGTGGACTAGGAGCTCCTGAAAGCTTTACTTTATATTTTTAGGTGCCAGTACTGGGGCTTGAATTCAGGGTCTGGGATTTGGTCTCTTAATTTTTTCCCTCAATGCTGGCACTGTATCACTTGAGCTACAGCTCCATTTCTGGCTTTTGGTAGTTCAGCGGCAAGAAGGGTCTTAGCAACTTTCCTCCCTCTGATCTCAGTCTCCTGAGTAGCTAGGATTTACAGGGGTTGTGCCACTAGTGGCATTAGGCTAGAAGCTTTTCTTTTTTTGAGGTGGGGAGTCCAGTCATGGGGCCTGAACTCTGGGCCTGGGCGCTGTCCCTCAGCTCTTCAGCTCAAAGCTAGCGCTCTACCACTTGAGCCACAGCACTACTTCCAGCCTTTTTCTTTTTTGCTTATGTGGTACTGAGGAATCGAACCCAGAGCCTCAAGCAAGCACTACCACTGAAACACCTTCTCAGTTCCTAGAAGCTTTTCTTAAGCAAGTGTTCTTCCCTGCATTTGCCCTGATTCCTCCATGCAAAGGAGGCCTGAGGGTCAGGAGCTATGAAAAATAGGCTGCCAGCCACAGGAAATGGCTGGGGTCCATGGTGAAAAGACAAGCTAATCTTCCTCCTGGGCCCCAATCTGGGATCCCAACCTCTGCTCTACATGTGACTCAAGTACAAACCTTGACACAGCCTTGAATGTCCTGCCAGACTTGTCTGAAGCCACAAAACCTTCATTCCACCCACACCACCTGCTCTAAACCACACCTCAGGACCGTTGCCCATGCTGGACTTTCTGCCTGAGGCTCTCTGTCCTCTTTCACATCTTAGAACTCCTGTGGAATTTTGGCACTGGTTATATCACCTCGTGGAGCAAGTCTTTCCTTCCAATCTCCCTCTCTTTTTTTTTTAGTATTAAGTTTCTAGAGATGGAACTTGTGCAGGCTGACTGGCAAATGCTCAATCTTGATGTGTGTGTGTGTGTGTGTGTGTGTGTGTGTGTGTGTGTGTGTGTGTGTGTGTGCGCGCGCGCGCATGTGTGTGCCATTCCTAGGGTTTGAATTCATGGCCTGGATGCTATTCTATCCCTGAGCCTTTGTGCTCAAGGCTGGCGCTCTACTTGAACCACAGCTCTACTTCTGGATTTTTGGGTGTTTAATTGGAGGAAAGTGTCTCATATAGACTTGGTTGCTTGCAATTGTCATCCTCAAATCTCAGCCTCCTAATCAGCTAAGATTACAGGGGTGAGCCCCCAGCACCTGCCCTTTACCCTACCTCTTACCTATAATGTCGGACCTCCTCTGAGTCCCAGAACAATATATCTCACCAGGCTGACTTTTGTTTTGCCAGTCTTGGGGCTTGAACTCAGGGTGTGGACATGTTCCTGAGCTTATTTTGTTCAAGGCTAGCACACTACCACTTAAGCCCTAGTGCCACTTTTGGCTTTTTCTGTTTCTGTGTTACTGAGGAATAGAACCCAAGGCTTCATGCATACGTGCTATGTAAGCACTCTACCACTAAGCCACATACACAACCCACAATCCAAGGCTCACTTCTCATGGGAGTTATGAGGGTGGGGTTTATTAACTTATCCCTTTAATTGTAGAAATCGCTGACTATTTCATATCTTTGCCAATATTTGGGACCAGCCTGTGACTTGGAAATGAGGAATGATAAATGAGTGATAGCCACCAGGCCCCGGAAGTCTAGGCTCACATCATACAGAGGGATAGAGTATATGAAGCCAGAATCTTCAACAACTACTATAGCCTAGAACTGTGGTCTCCCTGGAGGCAGTGTCTGGCTTCTAGGTGTCCCATTGGGACACCTCAGCCAGAACATAAGGCTTCCGTTTTTTAAATGGCAGAGAAGGATGCTTTGTTCAAGTTGCCAGCTCAGACTTAGTACTCTCTGAGGGCTTGTCCTAGCTTGCCCAGGTTGGGTGCCTGGGCATGGGCAACCTGCTGAATGCTCATCATCCATACAAAGATACAAGGAGTTATTGCCTCCTATGTTTTTTGGCAGATCTGTGGTTGTACTATGAGCCTAGGATCTCTCCCTGAGCTCCTTTTGCTGAAGTGTAGCACTCTGCCCTTGAGCCACAGACACATTCATGGTTTTTCTTTTTCATGTGACCTCTTAGAAAGAAGGGTATCATGGACTTTCCCACCCCGGCTGAATTGAAATTGGCATTCTTTACATCTCAGCCTCCTAAGGAGCTAGGATTACAGGCAGGAGCCACTGACAACTTGCTTTCTTTTCTTCTTGTACTTTTTTTTTTTATTCATAACAATCTGAAATCTTCACGGTGTCATTCCAATGGATTGCATTCAAATTAAACCACTCAGGCTTGGAGTTTGATTGCTAGGTCTGCCACCCACAAATGGAGGGAGATCCTGACAAACTCATTCCTGTTCATGTGAATGCTAATGCAATATTATAAAAGTAATAATTAAATGTGCAGTGGCTTCATGATTCTATTTTAGAATGCCACAGAATAAGTATTGGATTTATATCGTCCATTCTAGCATCATGGTATGATTAAGGATATTGACTAATTTTTAATTAATGCTTTCATATGTATTCAACCAGGATACTTCATTAAATGGAAACATAATTTAATAGCTAATAATTGGTAATAATATATATAATTTAATATCCTCACAGTCCCTCTCTCTCTCTATATATATATGTATATATATACATAAATATATATCTCAATCTACACATCTATCAACATATATATGTATATATGTATATTTATATATAAATATACATATATATGATGATAGATGTGTATATATATGATAGATATGTATATTTACATATATATATAAATAAATATACATATATCATCATACCTATGATCAAGCCCCACTAGTCCCATGGGAATAGTGGGGCTTGATCATAGGTCCTCTGAGCTCCCTGGCAGCTCAGTTTGCCAGAGTCTGGTCTGCTAAGACTGTGACCCCATTTATGGATTGGGCATTGTAGTCTGTGAGTTGAAATCCCAGGATGGCCAAAAATTGATTCTTTGTAGTAAGAAGCCAATTTTGACACATTGTTTTCCTTCTCTGAGAAAGTCCTTGGTCTCAGTATGATGTATAAAATATATCCTATGTGGTATGATATACTAAAAGGAATGTTATATGTGTAATAATACTAAATAAATAAGGGTAATAAATGTCAATGCAGTAAACCCATGTATATAAATAGATCTCATATATGAACATTAATTTTTCCAGGGCTGGGATTCAATTCAGGTCCTAGGAACTGGTCTGAATTTCTTGTCTTCAAGGACAGTGAGCCATTCCCCTTCACCCACATTGTCACAGAGTTGCCCAGACCCTGAGTTCAAATCCCATGCCTACCAGAAAAATTGTGCAAATTCAAGCCAGGGTCTAATTATTATAATTATAATTATAATTATAATTATAATTATAATTATTATTATAATTATAATTATAATTATAATTATAATTATAATTATAATTATTATTATTATTATTATTATTATTATTATTATTATTATTATTATTGCCATGTACGGGGATTGAAGTCAGGTCTTGGCATCTCTGCCACTGCCAGCACTGGGATCCTAGGACCTGAGTTCAAATCTCCGGACAGGCAAAAAATATAAAAAATAAAAAGGAGAAGCATAATACTGAGAAGTTCAAGAAAGTAGTTTTACCTTTTTATTTCCTTTGTATTGTAACCATCCTGAGTCTAAATGCCAAGGCCCAGAAAGTGTACATGACCTTGCATTGCTGATGTTTGGCAGCTATTCAGGAAGCCATAGCCAAAACTGGCAAATTAGGTCTGGAGGTCGAATCCCAGGACTGCCACTAATGAATGGTGGGAGAATCTAAGAAACCCATTCCCATATGCATCCATAGGAATGGAATGTTATAAAAGTAACAATTAAATTAGTAGTTAGTGTACGACTATATTATAAAATTATACACAACAATTATACTACATTGACTAATTTTCAATTAATATTTTATTCTATATTCAATCATGATACTTTAAAAAGGAAGGAATAATTTAATTGCCAATAATTGGTAGTAATAGTTTATATGCAGTTACATAGTATACAGTCATCTCTCTCTTGTTATACACATATACATCCATTTATCTGTCAACCAATCTACACATTTATCTGTTCATACTCTTGTCACTCCCGGGGCTCAGTGGTTGGGTGCTTGCCTAGTATGTACAAATCCCTGGGTTCGATTCCTCACTACCGCATGCACAGAAAAATCTGGAAGTCATGCTGTTGATCAAGCAGTCGAGCACTAGCTTTGAGCATAAAAGCTTAGGGACTATGTCTAGACCCTTACTCAAGACCCAGGACTGGCACCAAAAAAAAAGAAAATAGAATGTTCTAACTTCAATGGTATAAGTATAGGATTTCAAATACCTCCTTACAGAGCAAACCAGGAGTCTGGTGCTGACAGCTGACATCTAAACTGACAGCCAGAAGTAAATCACTACCACCCAGCCCCACGGAGCCAGATGCTGCTAGTTCACTCAGCCCTGTCATCCAAGATATTCAGGGGCTGAGATCTCACACTGGTGGGTTTAAAACCCATCCCTTGCAAGAAGTCTGCAAAACTCTGAGCTGTGGCTCACAGTGGTAGAGCTTTAGCCTTGAGCAAAAGATTTGAGAACAGTACCTCCAACCTTCCAGTGCATTCCCTGTGGCTGACTCCCAGACCTCCCAAAAAAACCCATCCCTCTAAATCATTAGATGTGAATTTTGTGTGGCTTGTGACGTGTTTCTGAAAGAATGCTGAAACCGAAGAAAGGACCCTAATTCTAATGTCTGCGTGTGGGATACAGCTATGTGATGAGTCCTTCATGAGGTGTGTGCTGAGTCCTTCATGGGGTTCATTCTTTCATCTGGTCCTTGTAAGAGCTCCACAAGTAAGATGATGGTGCAGATGAGAAACTTGAGGCTCACCAAAATTATGTATGTACTGAAATCTAGTGAGTTGTCTCCTGCAGAAAATTGTTTATTTTTCTCAGTCGTGAACCTTGAACTCAGGGCCTAGGCACTGACCCTTCCCTCTTGGCTCATGACTAATGCCCTCCCACGTGGAGCCAAGGACTCTCTTGCAACAGAGTGTTATGATCTATGCATCTGTAGCTGAGGTCTGTCACCCTGCCTACTCAAGAAGCTGAGATCTGAGAATCTGGGTTCCAAACTATCCCAGACACAAGTGTCCCATGAGAATATTATCTCCTATTCACCACTTAGAAACTTGAAGTGGAAGTTGGGCACCACTACCTCATGCCTGTCCTCCTAGCTACTCAGGAGCCTGAGAGCTGAGGATCAGGGGTCCAAAGCCAGTCTGGGCAGGAAATTCTTGAGATGGACGCTACTCTCTAGCGACCCAACAAAAACCTGAAGAAATGCTGTAGCTCAAGTGGTAGCGCAATTGGCTTTAGCTGAAGAACTGAAGGACAGCACCCAGGCCTAGACTTCAACTCCTCCAACATACAAGAAGAGAAAGAAAGAAACTTGAAGAAGAGGGGTTAGACTGCTTTGCATGTATGAATCCCTGGGTTTTGATTCCTCAGTATCACATCACTAAAAAAAAAAGCCTGAAGTGGCTCTGAGGCTCAAGTGGTAGAGTGCTATCCTGGTACAGGAGAAACTCAGGTACAGTGCTCAGGTCCTGAATTCAAGTTCCAGGACAAATGTATGGAGAGAGAGAGAGAGAGAGAGAGAGAGAGAGAGAGAGAGAGAGAGGAGAGAGAGAGAGAGAGAGAGAGAGAGAGAGAGAGAGAGAGAGAGAGAGAGAGAGAGAGAGAGAGAGAGAGAGAGAGAGAGAGAGAGATGAGAGAGAGAGAGAGAGAGAGAGAGAGAGAGAGAGAGAGAGAGAGAGCAAGATCAGAAGTGAAGCTGTGACACCAAATTGTGGTAAAACACTGAGCTTCTGTTCTGAGCTCATGGTCAGCACCCAGGCCCTGTGTTCAGCCCCAAAAGCTAGCCATCCACGACTCAACTAGGAGAGCTCAAAGGTTTCAAAACCTGATGAGCTTCACCAGCCTAGATGACAGGAAGCATTGTGGTATTACCCATGTGCTTAGATTCAGTGAGCTTCTGGAAACCTAAGGAGGCAACTTTACCAATTAGGAATCTTTAAATTCGGTTCAGCTCTCTAGTTGTCTGCCAGAAGGACCCTTGAATTAATTGTAGCAGTTTGTTTCAACACTGGGACATAGTCTAACAAAGACAGGATAAGTACAAGGAACTTGGCCTGCCACAGGAGGTGGTACAAATGAAGGCTTCCTGTCCAAACAGAGCACTGGGGAAAGAGATAGCTTTGTATACAAAGAAGCCTTTTTCTCCTGGCCTTCAGAACCCGCCCACACTCATCCTCACTAATTGGCCCAGATGGAGTTGTTTGTTACACAGCTGTACAGGAGTGAGGTCTTTTGTCTGCCTGTTGCAACAATGAGGCAGACTTCATACAGAAGCCTGAGGTGCACAGAAACCCTGAGGCTACACTGGGAACAGTGAGGTAAGCCCTGGAATATGCACTGTCTTGATCTCGCTTTGTGCTATGAAACCATTTTATTCAAAGCAAATTTCCTAGATGTGTGCCTTTCAACATAGGGACTCTGGATCTTAACTGATAGAAATACATTCATACATACATGGGTAGACATGGAGTTACTGTTTTTTGTTTTTTTGTTTTTGTTTTTTTTTTTTTTTTGCAAGTCTGGGTGTGAGCCTAGGCACAGTCCCTGAGCTCCTTTTGCTCAAGGGTAGTGCCCTTGAGCAACAGCCCCGGCCATGTTTTATTTTTAATTCTTGTAATCCCTTAGAAATAAGATTGTCCTGGGCTTTCCTGTCCCGACTGAATTCAAATTGTCATTCTCTACCTCTCAGACTCCTGAAGAGCTAGGATTACAGGCAGGATCCACTGCCACTTGGGTTTCTTTTCTTCTTGTTCTATTTTTCCTCATGACAGTCTGAAATCCTCACAGTGTCATTCTAATGGTTTGCATTTCTGAGTAAACTACTCAGGCCTGGAGTTGGAATGCCAGGACCACCACCTACAAATGGAGGGAGATCTTGAGAAAATCATTCCTATCCATGGGAATGCTTAATGGCATTTATAAAAGTTAGAATTAAATTGACAGTTAGTTCATGATTCTGTTATAGAATGTCACACAAAAATTATTGGATTATGTCTTCCATTCTAACACCCTGGTTTGGTTCTCCTAATTAAAGAACACTGACTTCTTTTACATTAATACTTTAGTAAATATTCAACCATGATACTGCATTAAATGGAGACCTAATTTAATAACTAATAATTCACAATATATATAATTTAATATCCTCACATTGTCTCTCTCATCTATATAGCAAACTACACATCTATCTATCTATCTATCTATCGATCTATCTATCCATATATATATTTATATATATATATATATATATATATATATATATATATATATATCCCACTACTATGGCTTAATCCCAGGTCCTCAGAACTGGCTGGCAGCTCAGTTTGCCAAAGGCTTTTGTTCTACAACTGACTCATTCATAAATTATGCATTGTGGGCTGTGAGTTCAAATCCCAGCAATGCCAAAAGCATAAGAAGCCAATTTTGACACATTTTTTTCTTCTCTGATAAAATCTAAATATGATGTATAATCCATATGCAAATATATCCATGTGATAAGATATAATAAATGAAAAAAATGTTATATATGTAATAATGCTAAAGAAAATAAATAATGAATAAAGAAGGGTAATAAATGGAGTAAACCCATGTATGTAAAAAGATCTCATATATTAGTATTATTTTTCCAGTGATGGGGCTTGAATTCAGGCCCTTGAAGCTGGTCTGAAATTCTTGTCTTCAAAGACGGTGAGCTTACCCTCCCCCACAGTGCCACAGAGTTCCCCCGACCCTGAATTCAAATCCCAGGCCTGCCAGAAAAATTGTGCAAATTCCAAGCCAGGACTTTAATTTTTTTGGCCAGTCCCGGGCCTTGTACTCAGCTGGTGGCAACTCTGCCTCAGCCTTGATCACTCTAGGCTGGGGTGCAGCTTCTGGACCCACAGCCCATCCTAGGACCTGAGTTCAAATCTTTCGAGTGGCCAAAAGAGGTGAAGTGTTGGGAAGGGGGCTCAGTAGTAGAGTGCTTGCCTTCCATGCATAAGGTCCTGAGTTCGATTCCTCAACAACACATAAGCAGAAAAAAGCTGGAAGTGTTGCTATGGCTCAAGTGGTAGAACGATAGCCTTAAGCTGAAGAGTTGAGGGACAGTGCACAGACTAAGACTTCTGTCTGACAACTGACAAAAAAACGAGGGTGAAAGAAGGAGAGGAATAAAACCGGGAAGATCCAGAAGGTGGTTTTACATAGTTTTTTCCTTTGAATTGTGACCATCTTGGGTCTAAATGACAGGGCCCGGAAAGTGTATGTGACCTTGCACTGCTGAAGTTTGATGGGCTATCAGGGAAGCCATAACCAAAACCAGCAAATTGGTCCGGGGTTCAAATCCCCGCCACATACGAATGTCAGGAGATCCTAAAAAATGCATTCCGATAGACAGCGATAAGAATGGAATGTTGTCAAAGTAACAATTACATTAGTACTTAGTATATGTTTATATTATAAAATTATACACAATAATCATAGTACATTGCTTAATTTTCAATTAATACTTTATTATGAATTCAAACATGATACCTAAATAAAGGAAGAAATAATTTAATTATTGATAATTGGTAGTAAAATAGTATATATAACTTAATAATATACAGACATCTCTCTCTTGTTTTATATGTATATATGTATATATATAAAACAAAAAATATATATTTCTACACTTGTCACTACTGGGGCTCAATGGTAGTGTGTTTGCCTAGTATGTAAAGCCAGAAGTGGTGCTGTCACTGAAGCACCAAAAACAAGTTAGAAAGTTATGACTGCAAGTATAGAATGCCAGGATTTCAAATACCTCATGACAGAGCAAGCCGGGAGTCTGAAGCTGATGGATATCATCTAACCTGACTTAGCCAGAGGTCAACAGCTGCAAACCAAATCCATGGAACCAGACACTGCTGGCTCACCCCTAGCTGCTCGGGGATGAGTTCTGAAACTGGTGGTTTGAGTACTCAGCCCTGGCAGGAAGTCTGAGAGACACTGAGCTGAGGCTCAAAGTGGTAGAGTTCTTGGGTTGAGGAAAAGGTCTTAGGAGAGTAGCCTCAACCTATGAGTGCAATCCCCGAGGCTGAGGACCCTCCCCCCCATTAACCACCCCTCTAAACCATTAGATGTGAACTTTTGTGTTTTTTGACATTTTTCTGAAAGAATCGTGATACTGATGAAAGCACCTGAATTCTAATGACAGCTTGTGGGATAGAACTATGTGATGAGTCCCTCCTGGGGTGCTGGGTCCTGATTCCTTCATAGGGTTTTATGTGCTGAGTCCTTCATGGGGTGTATTCTTCCATCTGGTCCTTGTTAGAGCTCCACAAGTAAGATGATTTTGCAGATGAGAAAGTTGAGGCTCAGATATGTCCCCAAGGCAGAGCCAAATTTATGTATGTACTGAACTCTAGTGACTTGTCTCCTGCTGACAATTGGTTTGGTTTAGTTTTATCCATCATGAACCTTCAACCCAAAGCCTAGGCGCTGATTTTCCTCTTGGGCTAGCACTCTACCACGCAGCAAAGTGTCACGGCTTAGGTGCTTTTAGCTGAGGTCTATCATCCTGCCTGCTCAGGAAGCTGAGGATTTGGGTTCCAAACTATCGCAGAAACAAACGGTCCCATGAGACTATTATCTTCTATTCACAACTTAGAAACTTAAAGTGGAAGCTGGGTACCAGTGACTCGCACCTTTCATCCTAGCTATTCAGGAGCCTGAGAGCTGAGGATCATGGTCCAAAGCCAGCCTTGGCAGGTGATTCTTTGAGATGGTTATCTCCAAAGAAACACCAGAAAGCCTGAAGGGGCGCTGTAGCTCAAGTGGTAGAGTGTTAGACTTGAGCTGAAGAGCTCAGAGACAGCACCCAGGCCCAGATGTCAACTCCTCCAACTTACAAGAAAAGAAATTAAGAAACCTTAAGTGGAGTGCTGGGAATGTGTCTTAGGGGTAGAATGCTTTGCATGTGTGAAACCCTAGGCTTGAATCCTCAGTACCACATCCCTAGAAAAAAAGCCTGAATTGGCTGTGTGGCTCAAGTGGTAGAGTGCTGTACTTGTACAGGAGAAACTGAGGTACAGTGCTCAGGTCCTGAATAAAAGCTCCAGGTCTGGTGTATGCACTTGCACACACACACACACACACACACACACACACACACACACACACACACACACACAAACACACACAAAGATACAAGAAATGAAGCAGTGACACCAAATGGTAAAGCAAAGAGCTTCTCCTCTGAGCTCAAGGTCAGCACCCTGATCCTGTGTTTAACCCGAAGTCTACTACCCAAGGCCCAACTCGAAGATGGCAAAGGTTTCAATACATGATGAGCTTCACCAGCCCTAGATGACAAGAAGCATTGTGATTTTGCACTTGTGCAAATTATCCCTTTGATAATTAGGAATATTATTAGGTTCAGCTCCCTAGTTGTCTGCAAGAAGGACTCTTGAATTAATTGTAGTAGTTTTTTTCAATATTGGAACATAGTCTAACAAAGACAGGATGAGTACAGGAAACTTGACCTGCCATGGGAGGTGGCACAAATGAAGGCTTCCTGTCAAAACAGAGCACTGCGGAGAGAGAGAGAGAGCTAGGTGCCTTTTTCTCCTGGCCTTCAGAGCCTGCCCTCATTCATCCTCACTAATTGCCCCACATGAATTTTTTGTTAGAAAGCTGAACAGGAGTGAAGCTTTTTTTCTGCCTGTTCCAACAATGAGGCAGACTTCCTCCAACAGCCTCGGGTGTGCAGAAACCCTCAGGCTACACTGGAAACAGTGAAGGGATCCCAGGATCATGCACTGTCTTGAAAGCACTCTCTGTGCTATGAAGTCATTCTATTCAAAGCAAATTTCCTGTCTGGGTTCCTCTCTTCATAGCGACTTTGGATGTTCTCCGATAGAAATACATGCATACATATACAGACACACAGACTTAATGGCTCTTTTTTGTGTGGCCACTCCTGAGGCTTGAACTGTGAGCCTAGACATTGTCCCTGAGATCCTTTTGCTGAAGGAAGCACTTTATTGTTTCTTAAACTATGAATACCCTAGGCTGGGGTGCAGCATTTACACCCACAGATGATCCAGGGATCCTAGGACCCGACTTCAACTCCTAGCACTGGCAAAAAAAACATCAAAGCAACAAAAATGGAGGAGGAAAAAACCAGGAAGTTTTATACACCCATTTTACCTTTGTTTCCTTTGCACTGTGACAACCCTGGGTCTCAATAACTCAACTTGAAAATTGTACGTGACCTTGAAGGGCCTAAGGCTGGGGGCTGTCAGTGAAGCCTGAGCCCAATCCAGATATCTAGGCCCTGAGTTTGATCCTGGGGCTGCCACCTATACATGGCTGAAGATGCTAGGAAACTCATTCCTATCTATTCCTATCTATAGGAAGACTAATAGAATGTTTGGCATGTACTAATTGAATTACTAATTAGCTAGTCAATCTAGTGTAAGATTGTACACAATAAATATAGGTCATTGATTAATTGAATTAATACTTAATTAAGTCTTCTACCGAGATTAATTAATGGACTCATAATTTTAGACCAAATAATAGGTAGCAATAGAATATATAAAAAGAAGGTATAGACATCACTTATATATAGAGTTATGCAGTAGAATCTATACAAATGTCTATCTGTCTCGGTATACATTTATGTATAGATGCATATGCATATGGAAATACACACACATACTGCAATCTACACATATATCTGTTTATATATTGGCCACTCCTAGGGTTTGATCTCAGGTCCTCAAATTTACCCGCCAACTTCACTTGCATCAGACTGGTGTGCTAACATTGACCCGTTTATGAAGTGGGTCTTGTAGGCCCAGAGTTCAAATCACAGAACTGCCAAAAACTTAATCCTGGTGGAAGAGGCTAATTCTCCCACTTGTTTTCCTTATCAGCGAAAGTCCTGGGTCTCAGCAATGATGGATAATATGTAGGCATATCTATGTTCTATGTAATAGGATGTAAAAATATTATATGTGTAATCATACTCACTAAAATACTTAATAAGTAAAACACAAAATAAAATCAATAACTACATGAATCGCAATATGCAATAAACTGTAAATATAAATCATGTATTTAAAATATATAAAAATATTATTGTTTCAAGTGCTAGGACTTGAATTCAGGCCCTGGGAACAGGCCTGACTTTCTTGTCTTCCAGCATGGTGAGCTTCCCCTTCCCCCACAATGCTGCAGATTTCCCAGACCCTGAGATCAAATCCCAGGCCTGGCAGAAAAAAAATGGCATCAATTCCAAGCCATGGGGCCTCATAATTTTTAAAATATTTTTAATGTGTTTATTCATTTATTTTTATTTTGTCAGGCACAGGGCTTGAACTCAGATCATGGCAACTCTGCCGCAGCATTTTTTTTTTTTTTTTTTTTTGCTGGTTGTGGGGCCTGAACTCTGGCCCTGGGTGCTGTCCCTCAGCTCTTCAGCTCAAGGCTAGTGATCTACCACTTGAGCCACAGCACCACTTGCGGCTTTTTCTGCATATGTGGTGCTGAGGAATCGAACCCTGGGCCTCATGCATGCAAGGCAAGCACTCTACCACTGAGCCACCTCCCAGCCCCCTCTGCCTCAGCTTTGATCACTCCAGGCTGGGTTGAAGCCACTGGACTCACAGCCGAACCTGGGTTCCTGGGCCCCAAAGATTGACAGGAATAAAAACAAATAAAACGACACAGATAAAGTTTCCCTTATTTGCAATAACTAGTATATGTCTGAGTCAAGCAGAAAAGGTCAGATAAGGTGATGTTAGGAAAATGAACTCCAAGATAAGTATTGAAAAGGATTTTTATTTTATTCAATTATTTCTAACATATTTATAAGATGATTTCTATGTTGTTTGTATGTCCCTTTCCCACGGTATAACCCAAGCTTTCACTGCATTTGATGGTGGTATAATTTGTGGAGGCGTAGGGAAAAAACAAATCGTTTAAATAGGGATACCAAATCGTTTAAATAGGGATACAGGTGGACCTATTGCAACAATGAGATGTACAAGTCATTATGTCAAAAAACGAACTTTACAACATTGGTGGGGGGAGGACCTGGTAGGGTGTCAGGGAGGGTATGGGAAGGGATGGGAAGGGGAAACATATGAGGAGGCAATGATGTTGGATTAAAAAAATGTACTCATTATCTTGCCCATGTAATTGTAACCCTTCTGTACGGTATTAAAAACAAAACAAAACAAAACAAAAACAAAAAAATATCGGCAACTTGCAGATGGCTGCCGGTTTTACATTTGTTTTCTTTGCAAGGTGACCATACTGGGTCTGAATGACATGGCTGAAAAGTTTTTCTAACTTGGCATTGCTGAAGGCTGGCAGGCTACCAAGGAAGCCATAGGCCAACACGGCCACATAGGCCCTGTGTTCAAAGCCCGGTCCTGACCCCTACCAATGCAGGAGATCCCAAGAGTCTGGTTCTTATACATAGGAATACCGATAGAAGTTTATGAATGTCAATGTTGAATTAGTTGTTCTTGAATGATACTACTATATAATTAAACAGAGTGATTTTAGGAGGCCAATGGATTTTAATGGATATTTTTGACACATTAAAAGTTTACTATTAATTACATGGACGCAATAGTTTCAGGAGAGAAGTTGATTTAATTAATATTTCATTAAGGGTGAAAACAAAAATATTAATTACATGGAGGCATAATAAATACCCAAGAATTGCTAGGAATGTAGTATATATAACTGAAGAATGTATAGACATCTCTGGCACTCTTTAAAGATCTGTATTTATTTGTGTACTACTATCTGCATGTCAATCTGTTCTTATTTTGTCAACACCTGGGTCTCGATCTCAGGTTCTGAGAACTTTTGTAAGCTTTATATGCCCCAGCCTGGTGTGCTGACACTCACCCATTCATGAATTGGGCCTTGTAGGCTATGAGTTCAGATGCCAGCACTCACAAAAATTGAATCATATAGTAAGAAGCCTATGGTGACACATGTTTTCCTTTTCTGTGAAAGTCCTGGATGTCGGGTGTGAAGTTTCATACATAGGCAAATCTATATCCTATGTAATAAATGTAGTAAATGTTTCATGTGTAATAACAGTCAATAAAATAAATGGTAAATAAATGAATAAAACAAAAAATAAAATGAATAACTACACTAAGTGCAATATGGAGTCAACATACAGGGCTCGATCTCAGGGCCTGGGAACTGCCTGGAAGCTGAATTGGCTAGAGGCTGCTGTGCTGGCAGTCACCCATTCATGAACTGAGCCTTCTAGGCCCTGAGTTTAGATCCCAGCACTGCCAAAAATGTAATCATGGAGTGAGAAGCCGAGGGTGACACATTTTCCTCTTCTTTGAAAGTGCTCGGTGACAGGTAGGATGTATAAATTATATGCAAATCTATATGCTATGCAATAGGATGTCATAAAGGTAAGAAATGACATAGTTGGAAGAAAAACAGATTGAATTAGTAGTGAATCATTCTGGGATAAATTTAGACGCAATAATTATAGGACTTGGATGTTTAATTAATATTTTATTGAGCATTATGAGAATAAAAATTACATGGAGACATAATTAAATACCTACTAATTGGTAGTAACACACGATTCATAATTTAATTTGTCTCATTTATAAAATATGTAATTATATGTATGGATGAATGTACATATATGATAAATAATAATAGTATATTGAGTAATTATTAATTAATGCTTTATTAATTGTTCAACTGGGACACATCATTAAATGGAGACATAATTTAAAACCTAATAATTGGTAGTAATATTATCTATAATTCAATAATATACAGACATCTCTCTTTTTGTGTATATAATACTTATATACAGGAAACTCTATCTATTTATACCTCATTCACTCCTGGGGCTCGGTGGTTGAATGCTCGCCTAGTAAGCAAGAAGCCCTGGGGTGGATTTCTCAGTGCCACATAAACAGAAAATCCAGAAGTTCTGCTGTTTTTCAATCAAGGGAATGCTAGCCTGCAGCACCAACACTTAGGGACATTTTCTAAGCCCTTATTCAAGCCCCAGGACTGCTGCCAAAATAAAGGTAGAATGTTCTACCTGCAATGATATAAGGACAGGACTTCAAATACATAATCACAGAGCAAGCTAGGAGTCTGGCGCTGACAGCTGCCACTTAACCTGACTTAGCCATATGAAAACTGCTGCAACCCAGCTGCACCGAACCAGACGCTGATGGCTGGTTTAACCCCATCATCCTAGCTGTTTGGGGGCTTTAAAACCCAGCCCTGGCAGGAAGTCTGTGAGACCCTTCAAAACGTGGCTCCTAGTGGCAGAGCTCTAGCCCTGAGCAAATGTTATTAGAACAGTATCCACATGCTTTGTGTTCAAGCCCCATGGGTAATCCCCCTCAAATAAAAACACCCCTCTAAACCATTAGATGTGATCTTGTGTGGTTTGTGAAATGTTCCTCAAAGAAGGATGATACTGATGAAACCACCCTAATTCTAATGACAATTTATGGAATAGAGCTATGTGCTGAGCCCTTCATAGGGTGCTCTGTGCTGAGTCTTGCACAGTGTGCTATGTGCTGAGTACTTTAAAGGGTGCAGTGTGCTGAGTACTACATTGGGTGCTGTGTGCGGAGTCATGCAAAATTTCACGTGCTGTGTCCTTTATAGGGTGCATTCATTCATCTGGTCCTTGTAAGAGCTCCACAACTCAGATGATTTTGCAGACGAAATGTGATATATATATATATATATATATATATATATATATATATATATGTATATATATATATATATATGTATATATATATATATATATATATATATATATATATATATATATATATGAAAAAATGACACTGCTACATTTGTTAGGAAATGGAAAGACTTGGAAAAAATTATATTAAGTGTTGTAAGACAGGCCTAAAGAAACATAGGTCCTATGGTTTTCCTTATTTGCAATAACCAGTATATGCATGAGACAAGCAGGTAATGTCAGATATGTTGCTCTTAGACGAAATGAACCACACCATAAGGATTCAAATGTTTTCTTTTTATTTCATGCGGTTGTTTATAATATATTTATAGGATGATTTATTTGTTGCATTGTAGGTCTCTCCCCCACAGTATAACCCTTGTTTTCACTGTATTTGATGTTCGTATAATTTGTGGAGGGGAAGGGAAAAAGCAAATCGTTTAAATAGGGATACAGGTGGACCCATTGCCACAATGAGATGTACAATTCATTACGTCTAAAAACGAACTTTACAACTTTGGTGGCTGGGAGTGAGGGAGAAGGGATAGGAAGGTGAAACAAAGAAGGAGGCAACAATGTTTACTAAGAAATGTGTTCAATACTTTGCCGATGTAATTGTAACTGTATGGTATTTTCACAATAAAGAAAAAAAAGAAGTTTGATTTAAAAACAAAAGTATATTGTGGATCAGATGTGTCACCATGGCATGGACAAAATTATGTATTACTGAAGACTAGTGAGTTGTCTCATGCAGACAATTGTTTTGTTCTGTATTTTCTCAGTCGTGAATCTTGAACTTGGGCCCTAGGCACTGACCCTTATCTCTGGGCTCATGGATAGCCCTCCACCACGTGGAGCCAAGGAGCCCTTTGCAGCAGAGTGCCACAGCCTAGGGGTCTATAGCTGAGGTCTGTCATCATGCCATCTCAGGAAGCTGAGATCTGAGGATCTGGGTTCCAAACTATCTCAAACACAAAAGGTCCCATGAGACAATTATCTCCAGACACCTGAAGTGGAAGTGTGGTGCTTGTGGCTCATGCCTGTCATCCTTGCTACTCAGGAGGATGAGATCTGAGGAACATGGTTCAAAGCTAGTCTGAGCAGGAAAGTCCTTGAGATACTTAACTCCAATGAACCACAAGGAAACCTGAAGTGGTGCTGTGGCTCAAGTGGTAGAGCACAACACTTGAGCTGAAGAACTCAGGGACAGCACCCAGGTCCAGACTTTAACTGCTACAACAGACAACAACAACAATAAGAAAAAGACAGAAACAAACTAACAAATCTGAAATAGAGGCCTGGGAATGGGCCTTAAGTGTAGAGTGCTTTGCATATATGAAACCCTGGGCATGATTTCTCAGGACCACACCATTAGAAATAAGCCTGAAAAGTCTCTGTGGCTCAAGTGGGAGATAGATATCTTTGTACAAGATAAACTAGGTACACTGCTAGGGTCCTAAGTTCAATCTGCAAGACTGGTGTATGCACACATGCACACGGACACACACACACACACACACACACACACACACACACACACACACACACACACACACACACACACACACACACACACACACACACACACACACACACACACACACAGACCAGAAGTGAAGCTGTGACACCAAATGGTAGAGCACTGGGCTTCTGCACTGAGCTCATCTTCAGCACCCAGGTCCTGTGTTCCACCCCAAAACCTAGCCACCCAGGGCCCACCTAGGAGAGGTCAAATGTTTCAAAACCTGATGAGCTTTACCAGCCCTAGATGACAGGAAGCTTTGTGATATCCGACATGTGCTTGGATTTTCCAAGGTTCCAGAAACCTAGGAGAGGCATCATAGTCCCATCATCGCCTGCAATTAAACATTCCATTAGGTTTAGTGCCCTAGTTGTCTGTCAGAAGGACTCCTGAATTATAGTGAACACTGTATCTATACACCGGAATATAGTTTCACAAAGGCAGGATACGTTCAGGAAACTTGGCCTGCCAAGGGTGATGGCATAAATGAAGGCTTCCTGTCAAAACAGAGCACTGGTGATAGAGATAGCTTGGGGTACAAAGAGGTCTTTTTCTCCTGACCTTCACAGCCTACCCACACTCATCCTCACTAATTGGCCCAGATGGAGTTGTTGGTTACATAGCTGTACAGGAGTGAGGCCTTTTGTCTGCCTGTCCAGACAATGAGTGACTTCTTCCAACAGCCCTGGGATGCAGAGAAACCCTCAGGCTACACTGGGAACAGTGAGGGGAGCCCCAGAACATGCAATGTCTTGAAAGCACTTTCTGTGCTATGAAATCATTGTATTTAAAACAAATTTCCTAATTCAGTGCCATTCATCATAGCTACTCTGGAGATTCACATGGAGCTACACGGTCTTTATTTTTGGTGGGGGGCAGGTCCTGGGGTTGGACACTAACCCTAGCCATTGTCCCTGAACTCCTTTTGCTCAGAGGTAGCACATTAAAATTGAGTCACAGCCCCATTTTAGCCTTCTGATGAGCCTGGATTACAGTTAGCAGCCACTGGCACTTGCCTTTCTTTTCTTCTTCAGTTTTTACTCTGGACATCTGACTTCTTAGCAGGGTCATTCCAATGGTTTGAATTTATAAGTAAACTACCCAATGTTCTTCATAGCTGGTTTCTCTGAGAAGGATTTACTCTCCTCATCTTCCCCTTTGGCCACAGGTTTGAAGCCAAAAATGAGGAGTGTCTCCATTCAAAGCCAACCTGAGCAGGAAAGTCTGTGAGCCTCTAATTTCCAATAAACCATCAGCAAACCAGAAGTGGAGCAGTGGCCCAGAGGGTAGAACTCCAGCTTTGAGAGAGAAATCCAAGTAGGAGATATTGTCCAGAGCAGGCAGGAAAACCTGGGGGGCGCTTATGTCCAATTATTGACCAGATGGCTGGACGTGGAGCTGTGGCGGTGGTAGAGCCTCAGCCTTGAGCAAAATAGCTCAGGAATGCATTGGGCTCTGTGTTTAAACCCTGGGATGCCTACAAAAAATTCAAAAAGAGAAGGCCAAGTTATGTATCAGTGTCCTCCTACCAACTTATGTGTGTATATTACTTCCCTGACTACAAACAGACCATATAAATGCTTTTACTTTTACTTACTGATTTATTTTTCAGATATGCTCATTGTGCATACTGCAGCATTCTCATTTCAGGCCCACCACTTTTCTTTCCAAGGCTCCACACCTGCACCCTTATATGATGCACACTTAAGCTCTCAGAAGCCTTTATTTACATTTTATTATGAGGCCAACGCAGGAACAGTCACAAATCAGGCAGGGGAAGAGAAGATCAAGGTTCATAGTTATAACAGGTATTCAGAAAAATTAACCTGGGGATGAAAAATGGTCGCATACTTATGTAAAAACTACCATTAAGAAAAAGATGAGGGGGCTGGGAATGTGGATTAGTGAGTGTTTGCCTAGCATGCAAGAAGCCCTGGGTTTGATTCCTCAGTTGCACATTCACAGAGAAAGCCAGAATTGGTGCTGTGACTCAAGTAGCAGAGCGCTAGAGACAGTGCCCAGGCCTTAAAGAGATAACATGTAGGTATGTAGGTAGGTAGGTAGATAGATAGATAGATAGATAGATAGATAGATAGATAGATAGATAGATAGATAGATAGATAGATAGATAGATAGATAGATAGATAGATAGATAGATAGATAGATAGATAGACCGACAGACAGACAGACAGACAGACAGACAGACAGGCAGACTGGCAGACAGACAGACAGACAGACAGACAGACAGACAGATAGATAGATAGATAGATAGATAGATAGATAGATAGATAGATAGATAGATAGATAGATAGATAGATAGATAGATAGATAGATAGATAGATAGACCGACAGACAGACAGACAGACAGACAGACAGACAGGCAGAGTGGCAGACAGACAGACAGACAGACAGACAGACAGACAGATAGATAGATAGATAGATAGATAGATAGATAGATAGATAGATAGATAGATAGATAGATAGATAGATAGATAGATAGATAGATAGATAGATAGATAGATAGATAGATAGATAGATAGATAGATAGATAGACAGATAGACAGACAGATAGATAGATAGATAGATAGATAGATAGATAGATAGATAGATAGATAGATAGATAGATAGATAGATAGATAGATAGATAGATAGATAGATAGATAGATAGATAGATAGATAGTTAGATGATTGATTGATAGATAGATAGATAGATAGATAGATAGATAGATAGATAGATAGATAGATAGATAGATAGATGGATAGATAGGTAGATAAATAGATAGATAGAAAGATGATAGGTGAATCTGGTATTGGATGTCAGTAGGAAAGAAGGGAACACTTCCCAACCATGAGGCCATCTGCAGTGTGCCAGGACACCTGCATCACCTTCACATAACCACACAGCAGGAAGACTGTCTCTCTCTCTCACTTCTCAGGCAGTGGAGAGCCCCAGAGTCAAGAGGGCAGAGCCAGGTTCTAACTCAGGTGCTTGGAGGCAGAAGAGAAAGGACACTGCCTCTCATTGGACTGGGGATTTACATTAATGATGTGGAGAATGAAGGAAGGAGAATGGACTGGCAGAGGTAGAAGAAGGGCCTTCAAATCTGACAGATGGAGAGTCAAGAACCCACTCCCTAAGGCCAAAAAGCAGGATTTTTCTACTCTGTTCCTCCCCCTGTCCCCCACTAAACTGGCTCTCTATTGGTAACCTAAAGATAGCCTGAGGCTCCCATCACCTGAAGGAGGAAGGTTAATCAGGCATTGTTTGAAGAGGCTGAGAAAAGCCTGACCCTGGTGTAACTCTAACAAATGTTTGAAGTTGCCCCTCCCCCATTGCTGGTTGTGCCTGGAATGAATGAAGTGGTTTTGCAGCTCACTTCCCTGTTGAGTGTGTACATTCTGCCTCCTAATCCTGCAGGCCTAGGTCTCTGCACCTAGCCTGTTTTTTTGAAACTGTTTCCTGTCCTTCAAATACAGAGGTACATTGGAATTCTTTCTACTAACAGGTCTAGGTCTTGGATCCTAAGAACTTCATTTATACCCAGGATGGGTCAATGATGTTTCTTTCCTGCTTCTATAGCTTGAGAAATCTAAGAACATTTAGAGTGCAAGTAACTTCTCATCACCAAGGGAAACACAGGAATTCTTGAACATGTGACATTTCGGAAGCCCACTGGAGGACACAAGATGATTACATCTTGTAGCAGATGGATCTGCTACACTTGAACCTTGAACTCGGCCTGCTCTCCTAGTCCATGTCCTTCTTTGGTGCTTGTCCTGCTAGCTCCTCAGGAGCTTCCAAGATAGAAATAGATTGATCAAACCCAAAGGGAGTTCCTGGCTTTTTCCTTCTTTTTCTGTCCTTTGCTTTAAATGTTTTGCAGATTTTGGGCTTGAAATGTGGATCTAGGCTCTGTCCCTGGGCTCTTTTGGCTCAAGGCTAGCACTCTGCCACAAGTCCCTTTCTGCTTTGTCTGTGGTGAAGTGGAAGTCAGAGCCTCATAAACATTTCTGTCCTGGCTGTCTTCACCCTGTGATCCTCAGACCTCAGACTCCTAAGCGAGGGTGACAAGCATGAGTTTCTGTTGCTCTGCTAAGTTCAGAACTGTAATAACATTGAAAATACAAGTCAACTGTTCATCATAAAGGGCTTGGGGAGCATATTAACCCTTTCAACATTGGACCTTTCAGAACCCTGTAGCACACAAGGTTTTAATGCTAGAGCCTGAATGTCTGGACATATGGATCTGCTATACTTGAACATTGAGCTCTGATTCCACTAGCATTCATTTTACAGAAAAATGTTCTCATAATTAACAAATAGGAAAAGTACTTTGATTAACCCTCACTTTTTTTCCAGGTATGTGTCTCGAACTCAAGCCTAGGCACTATCACTAAGCCCTTCAGCTCAAGGTGAACACTCTACCACTTAAGTCACAGCTCCACGTGGGGTCTTTTGGTGGTTCATTGGAGATAAGAGTCTAAAAGGCTTTCATTCCCTAGGCTGTCTTTGAACTGTGGTCTTGCGGTCTCAGCCTCCTGATTAGCTAGGGTTGTAGGTGTGAGCCACCAGCATCTGGCCTATTGTTTTTGCCACTTCTGGGGCTTGAACCTAGGTTCAGGGTACTGTCTCTGAGCTTCTGTTTCTCAAGGCTAGCACTCTACCATTTGAGCCATTCCACAGCTTCTGGCTTTTTCTGAGTACTTGGCACTGAGGATTTAAACCCTGGCATTCATCCATGCTGAGCAAGCTCTCTACATATAAGCCACATTCCCAGCTTCACTCTTACTATCTTATCCCTCAACTTTCCTATCCTCAAGAAAAAGCCTCTGAGTATAAATCATCTAAAGAAATCCCTGTAAGAAGTTGTCCAAAGATGAATAAGACAAAGCTCATACTTGGGACAGACACTAAACATGTGATGACTGTGACAAATGCCTCCATTTAATTATGTATCATATTTCAACACTCAATAATTAATGAAAAATGACTCCATGTCCTAAATTATTGTGTATAATTTTATAATAGATGTACAAAATATAATAAATGTTATGCATGCATAATACTAAATATTTTAAACAATGAATAAATGAATAAAATAAAAATAAAATAAATAAAAAACAATGACAATAATAATAATATTTAATAAACATTCATATGTAAGTATATATCATAAATATTTTTCCATTGCAGGGCCCTACTGCAGGCCTTGGGAACTCTAGCCTGAATTTGTTTTCCTCAAGGACAGTAAACTTTGCATTTACCCATGGTGCAAAAGAGTTACCTGGAATGTGAGATCAAATCCCAGCAATGGCAGAAATACTAGCCCTATTTCCAAGAGACTGACAATTTTTTTGATGAAAGCAGTTATGTTCATTCAGTTCCATACTGAACATTTCAAAGAAAAAACAGTGTAGAATTTTGGACAGCTATTCAGACAGCTTTCCCTTACCCCCAAAGTGCTTCTCTGAGCACTTCATTGTTTATTTTTTGTATGATGTTTATTGTAAAAATGATGTACATAGGGTTACAGTTATATGAGCAAAGTAATGAGTACATTTCCTATTGAGCATTGTTGCCTCTTCCTTTGTTTTCCCCCTACTATCCCTTCCCTCCCATCTGCACAACTACCTCCCCCCTGCCAAGATCAGTGACTTATTTTTTTAATTTTGGCTTGGCACGGGTTTGAACTAAAGGAGTGGTGACTCTGCACCTTCCCTCACATTGTTATGGATTTACCAAGACCTTGAGTTCAAATCCCAGGATAGGAAATAAAACTAGCAGAAATTCCAAATCATGGAGCTTTATTTTTTCAATTTAGTTAAATAAATACATAAATAAATAGATAAATAATTTATTTGTTTGTTTGTTTGTTTGTTCTTTTTTTGCCAACCAGGGGTCTTGAACTCAGATCATGGCAACTGCCTAAGCATGATATCCCTAGGCTGGGCTGCAGCCTCTGGACCCATAGCCAATCCTGGGATCCCAAGCCAAGAGGGCTTGCAGGAAGAAAAAAAACGTGGAACAGCACCAAAAATAGTGAGCTGCAGAGGGTTGGGGGGGTTATAATTTTTTTCTTTGCAGGGTGACCCTACTGGTTCAGAATGATACAGCTGCAAAGTGGACCTGACCTGCCATTGCTGAAGGCTGGTGGGCTATCAGGGAAGCAATAGGCCCACCTATCAACATAGGTCCCAGTTTCAAATCCCTGTCCTGACACCTACCAGTGGCAGAGATCCTAAGATACTCGTTTCTATGCATAGGAATACTGATTGAAAGTGTAGTTCGTGCAGTGGTTTAGTCTAAGACTGGATGCAAGAATCCTAGGATGCTGATTGATCTTAATAGTTTATTAAGCATGAAAAGAATAATATTCCTTCAATGGAAGTATAATAAATACCTAAGAGTTGGTAGGAAAGTAGTAGATGTCATTCATTAATACATGGTCGGCTCTGGCAATTTTTTACCAATATATATTTATTTATATATTGCCGTCTGCCTATCCATGTATTGCTGTTTTGGCCAAACCTGAGGCTCAATCTCAGCACCTGGGAACCACCTGACAGCTTCATTGGCTAGAGGCTGCCAGGCTCACACTCACCCATTCATGAATTGGGCAAGCTAGGCCCTGAGTTCATATCCTAGCACTGTGAAAATTTAATCTTGAATTAAGAAGCCGACTGTGACACATGTTTTCCATTTCTGGGAGAGCCCTGTGTTTCTGGCATGATGGAGAACACATCTAAAAATCTAGATGCAATGTGATAGGATATAAACAATATAATAAATGATAGGTGTCATCAGAGTCAATAAAATAAATGGTAAATAAATGAATAAAACAAGAAATAAAATGAATAATCACACAAAACACTGTATGGACTGAGCATCTCTATGGAAGTATAAACCCTACCACACCAAACAGGATATGGACTGAACATCTGTATGGAAGTATAAGTGCTATCTTTAAAATGTATATAAAGAGTGTGTTTTCCAGGCCTGAGGCTTGAATTCAGTCACCATACTAAGACGGTATGGAGGAAGATCCCAAGATATTTGTTTATGGACCTAGAAGAGTCATGGAATGCAATTGATGTCATCTTTGAATCAGTAGTTCATGTGTTATAGGTGTAGGAAATGATAGGCAAGAATCATGGGATATTGCTTATTTGCAATGAAGATTTGATGAAGCATGACAATAATCATCAATTGTGAAACGGAGGTATCAGGAAAGATCCAAGAATCGGTAGTCACACAGGAGATTCGATTCCATCAAAGGTGGCCATCTCTCCTACTCTGTACAAATATGTACTTATTTGCATACTACCTTCAGCTTATGAATGGATGACTGCTGTGCACTCTCCCCCTACCCCCACCTGTGGGCTCAATCTCAGGTCCTGAGAACAGTCTAGCTCCTTAGTGGCTCACAGGCTGGTCTACTCATGTGGACCCATTCACCTCTTGGGCCTGCTAGGCCTTGAGTTCAGACCCCAGCACTGCCAAAAGAATCATCCTGATGTCAGAAGCCAATCATTGCACTTGTTTTCCTTTCCTGTGCAAATTCTGGGTCTCAGCTAGGATGGAGAATGCATGGATCTCCCTGTGGCCATGGGAATTGGTTGTCATCCATGTCAGTGCAGTTATACCTGTCATCATATACTCAAGAAAATACACCCTACATCCATGAATAGCATACAAAATAGAGAGAATAACTACACTAAATTATCGATGCAGTCCACACACAGATGTGAATATACTTTCCATGTTTCAATGATGCATTGATGTCTATTGTAGCCTCCCTGGGGCTCGATCTCAGTTCCGGGGAATGGCCCAGCTCCTTCATGGCTCACAGGCTGGAGTGCACACCTGGACCCACTGGCCATTTGGGAGTCCCAGGCCCCAAGTTCAAATCCCAGCACTGCCAAAAATTCACCCTGATGTGAGAAGCCAGACTTTGCACCGTTTTTTTTTTTTTTTTTCTGTGCTGTGCATGTTCTGGGTCTCAGCTAGGATGGAGAATGCATAGGCAACTCTCTACTTATTTGAATAGGTTATCATCCAGGTCAACACAGTTATATTTGTCATTCTATACTCAAGAAAATACACACCACATCAATGAATAAGACAAAATAATGAGAATGACTACACAGAATGCAAGGTACTGCCCACCCATGTATGGAAATAGAGGTCCTCTGTTTAAATTGGGAAATTTTTACTGTTTTGGCCTCCACACTGGGAGGCTTGATCTCAGGTCCTGGAAATGGCCAAGCTTCTTAGTGGCACACAGGCTGGTGTGCTCACCATGTCCCATTCACCAATTGGGCCTGCTAAGCCTTGAGTTCAAATCCCAGCACTGCCAAAAGCTTCACCCTGATGTGAGAAGACAATTGATCCATCTGTTTTGCTCTCCTGTGAAAGTCCTGGGTCTCAGCACAGATGGAGAATACTATATACGCAACTCTATAGCAATGGGAATAGGTTGACATCCATGTCAGCACAGTTATATCTGTCATACTCAATAAAACATACAATACATCCATGAATAAGACACAAAATAAAGAGAATAACTACACTGAATGCAAGTTGCATAACACACCTGTAGATAAAGAGAGATCCTATGTTTAAAAAAGGTGGGCTTGTTATTTTGTCCAGTGCTGGGGCTTCAGCCTGGGACCTGGCCTCACATTCTAGTCTTCAAGGATGGTGAGCTTCTCCTTCCACCACAGTTCAACAGAGCTACCCAGACCTGAATTCACATCCCAGCACTGACAAAAGTTTCATACTGATGTCAGAAGCCACTTGTTGCAAATGTTTTCCTCTCCTGTGATACTCCTGGGTCTCAACTAGGATGGAGAATGAATGCATAGGCAACCTTATAACTATGGGAACAGGTTATCATCCATGTCAGCACAGTTATACCTGTCACCAATAAAATACACAATACCTCCATGAATTAGGAACAAAATAAGGAAAAGAAGTGTACTGAATGCAAGATGCTGCTCACACATGTATGTAAATATAGAGCCTATGTTTAAATTATGAATTTATGACTATCTGGCCATCCCAGGCACTCGATGTCAGGTCCTGGAAATGGCCTATCTCCTTCACTGCTCACAGACTGGTGTCCTCATCTTGATCTTTTCCTCCATTGGGCCTGCTAGGCTCTGAGTTCAAATCCCAACACAGCCAAAATTTGTATCCTGATGTGATAAGCCAAACCATTCACCTATTTTCCTGTCTTGTGAATGTCCTGAGTCTCCACTAGGATGGAGAACGCATAAGAAACCCTATAGACATGGCAATAGGTTGTCATCCATGTAAACACTGTTATATCTGTTACAGTACTCAGTAAAATACACTATACCTCCATGGATAAGACACAAAATAAGAAGTACACCAAACACGAGATGCTGTCCACACATATATGTAAATACAGATCCTATATTTATTTTTTTTAATTGTATTTTATTTTATTTGAGAACATACTGTACAGAGGGGCTACAATTACATGGGCAGGATAATGCATACATTTCTTACCAAGCATTGCAGCCTCCTCCTTTGTTTACCCTTCACTTCCCTTCCCCGCCTCCCCCCTCCCCCCACCCAATTTTACCCCCCTCCCCCCACCCAATTATACCCCCCTCCCCCCCCCCACACCGACATTGTAAAGCTGGTTTTTACATGACATTTTGTACTTCTCATTGTTGCAACAGGTCCACCTGAATCCTTAAACGACTTGTTTGTCCCCATCTCCTCCACATGTTATACTGACATCAAATATAGTGAAAGCGGGGGTTACACTGTGGGGGAGGGACATACAAAGCAACAAAGAAATAATCTTATAAATGCGTTAGAAACACATGCATGAAAGAAACGAAAACATTAAAATACATATTTAAGGGTTCATTTTCCTAACATCACATTATCTGACCTTTTCCGCTTGACTCATACCTATACTAGATATTGCAAATAAGGGAAACCATGGGACCTATGCTTCTTTGGGCCTGGCTTACTTCACTTAATATAATTTTTTCCAAACCTTTCCATTTCCTAACAAATGGGGAAATGTCATTCTTTCTGATGGAGGCATAGAATTCCATTGTGTATATATACCACATTTTCTTGATCCATTCATCTACTGAGGGGCATCTGGGTTGGTTCCATGTCTTAGCTATGGTAAATAATGCTGCAATAAACATAGTTGTGCTGGTAGCTTTAGTGTGGTCTTGTTTGTAAACATTTGGGTAAATGCCCAAAAGTGGGATTGCTGGATCATAGGGGAGATCTATGTGAAGTCTTTTGAGGAGCCTCCATACTGCTTTCCAAAGTGGTTGAACAAGTTTACATTCCCACCAACAATGAAGTAAGGTTCCTTTCTGTCCACATCCCCTCCAGCATCTGTTGTTGTTAGAGTTCTTGATTTTTGCTGTTCTAACTGGAGTGAGGTGATATCTCAATGTTGTTTTGATTTGCATTTCTTTTATGGCTAGGGATGTTGAACATTTCTTCATGTGTCTATTGGCCATCCTTCTTTCTTCTTCAGAGAAGCTTCTCTTTAAGTCTTTCGCCCACTTATTTATTGGGCAGTTGTTTCTTTGAGGATTTGTTGTTGGCTGGTTTAATTTTTTGAGTTCCAAGTATATTTTAGATATGAGACCCTTGTCCTTTGTATGGCTAGTAAAGATCTTCTCCCAATCCATGGGCTTTCTATTGATCTTGCCAGCTATGTCATTTGCCCTGCAGAAGCTCTGCAATCTTATGCAATCCCATTTGTCCAACCTTTCTTTGATTTGTTGTGCTTCCGGGTCTGTATTCAGAAAATTTCGACCTGAGCCAAGGAGACCTAGGGTTTCTCCTATTCCATCCTGTAATGTTTTCAGAGTGTCTGTTTTGAGTTCAAGGTCTTTGATCCATTTGGAGTTGATTCTGGTGCAGGGTGATATATAAGGATCTAGCTTTAGTTTTCTACATGTGGTGAACCAATTTTGCCAGCAGCATTTAATGAAGAGGCTGTCTTTCTTCCATTCTATTGTTTTAGCTTCCTTCTCGAAGATTAGATGGCTATAGGTCTGTAGGTTCATTTCTGGGTTTTCAATTCTATTCCATTGGTCCTGAGGTCTGTTCTTATGCCAATACCAAGCTGTTTTGATTACTATGGCTTTATAGTAGAGTTTGAAATTTGGTATTGCTATTCCTCCAGCAGTGTTCTTTCCGTTGAGGAGCGTTTTTGCTATTCGGGGTCTTTTATTGTTCCATATGAATTTTTGGATTGCCTCCTCTATTTCCTTGAAGAATGAGGGTGGAATTTTGATAGGTATCGCATTGAATTTGTAGATAGCCTTGGGAAGTATTGCCATTTTCACGATGTTAATCTTGCCAATCCAGGAGCATGGGAGGTTTTGCCATTTTTTAAGTTCTGTGTTGATTTCCTTTTTCAAGATTTTAAAGTTTTCATCATAGAAGTCCTTCACTTCTTTGGTTAAGTTAATTCCTAGGTATTTTATTTTTTGTGAGGCTATTACAAATGGAGTTGCTTTCCTAATTTCAGCCACACTTTTCTCATTGTTGGCATTTAGAAAAGCCATTGATTTTTGGGGGTTAATTTTATAACCTGCTACTTTGCCAAAGTTTTGAATCAGCTTGAGTAATTTGGGAATGGAGTCTATGGGATTCTTTAAATACAAGATCATGTCATCTGCAAAGAGGGAGAGTTTTATTTCTTCTTTCCCTATTTGGATCCCCTTTATGTCTGCATCTTGTCTTATTGCTGTAGCTAGGCATTCTAATACTAGATTGAAGAGAAGTGGAGAGAGTGGGCATCCTTGTCTTGTTCCTGAGTTAAGAGGAAATGGCTTTAATTTTTCACCATTGAGTATAATGCTGGCTGTAGGTTTGTCATATACAGCCTTTATTGTATTGAGGAATGTTCCATGGATTCCTAATTTTTCCAGAACCTTCATCATAAAGGGGTGTTGGATCTTGTCAAATGCTTTTTCTGCATCTATTGAGATAACCATGTGGTTCTTATTCTTGCTCCTGTTGATGTGATGAATAATATTAATTGATTTGCGTATATTGAACCAGCTTTGCATCCCTGAAATGAATCCTGTTTGATCATGGTGTATGATTTTTTGGATGAATTGTTGAAGTCGATTGGCCAAAATTTTGTTGAGAAGTTTTGCATCAATGTTCATCAAAGAAATGGGTCTATAGTTCTCTTTCTTTGATGAGTCCCTTCCTGGTTTTGGGATGAGGGTTATGATGGCTTCATAGAATGTGTTGGGTAGTGAGCTTTCTCTTTCAATTTCATTGAAGAGTTGGAGGAGTATTGGTGTGAGCTCTGCATTGAAGGCCTTGTAAAATTCCGCTGTAAAACCATCTGGTCCTGGACTTTTCTTAGCTGGGAGGTCTCTTATTGCTGTTTCTATTTCAATGCTTGATATGGGCCTGTTACGCTGGTTTAACTCATCTTGGTTTAGTTTTGGCATGTCAATATTTGCTAGGAAAAGGTCCATTTCTGTCAAGTTCTCAAACTTATTAGCATAAAGTTTTGAGAAGTATTCCCTTATAATGTTCTGAATCTTGGTTGTTTCCGTGGTGATGTTTCCATTCTCATCTCTGAGTTTATTAATTTGGGTGTGTTCTCTCCTTTTTCTGATAAGGTTTGCTAAGGGTCTGTCAATTTTGTTAAGTTTTTCGAAGAACCAACTCTTTGTTTCCTTGATTCTTTCTATAGTTTTTTTGGATTCTAATTCATTTAATTCTGATTTAATTTTGATTATTTCTTTCCGTCTACTGGATTGGGGTTTATCTTGCTGCTCTTTTTCAAGGAGGTTTAGATGTGTCATTAAATTGCTAGTTTCCGATCTCTCCAATTTGTTGATGTAGGAGATCAGAGCTATAAACTTGCCTCTGAGTACTGCCTTTGCTGTGTCCCAGAGGAGCTGGTAATTTGTGTGTTCATTTTTGTTGAATAGCATGAACATTTGAATTTCCTTTCTAATCTCTTCCATGACCCACTCATGATTCAGCAGTGTGTTGTTCAGCCTCCATGTGATACCGGACTTTCTTTGGTGGCTTTTGGTGTTGAGTTCTAATTTTATTCCCTTGTGGTCAGAGAGAATGCAAGGTATAACTTCAATGTTTCTGAATTTAGACAAGTTTGCTTTGTGGCCTAAAATGTGATCTATTTTAGAAAACGTTCCATGTGCTGCTGAGAAGAACGTGTATTCTGATGCTGCTGGGTGAAATGTTCGGTAAATGTCTGTTAAGTCTAGTTGATCTTTGCAGCTGTTTAGATCTGTGGTTTCTCTGTTGAGTTTTTGCCGAGTTGATCTATCTAGTGGGGAGAGTGGTGTGTTAAAATCCCCAACAATTAATGCCTTTGGATATATATGGGATTTGAGGGAAAGTAGTGTTTCTTTGATAAATTTGGGTGCTCCATTGTTTGGCGAATAGATATTTAGAATTGTAATATCCTTTAATTAGTATGTACTGACCTTCTTTATCTCTTCTCACGAATTTTAATTTGAAGTCTATTTTATCTGATATTAGGATTGCAACTCCCGCCTGTTTATGAGGGCCGTTTGCTTGGTAGATTTTGTTCCAGCCTTTAACCTTGAAAATATGTTTGTTTTTACGGGCAAGATGTGACTCCTGCAGGCAGCAAATAGAAGGGTCTTGTTTTTTAATCCAATTAGACAGTCTATGTCGCTTAATTGGAGAGTTCAGTCCGTTAACGTTAAGAGATAGGACTGAGAGGTATTTGGGAGTTCCTGCCATGTTATCCACCTTCTTGGGGGCTGTGAAAGCTGGGTTCTTCCTAAGGTTCTTGGATTCTCAGTTTGGGTGCAGTTTCTTGGCCTTTGTTGCGTTCTTGTTGGTTTTCTATGTGTAGGACATCTTTAAGAATCTTTTGTAGGGCTGGTTTGGTGGAGATGTATTGTTTCAATTTTTCTTTGCTATGGAAGGTTTTTATTTGGCCTTCAGTTATGAAGGAGAGTTTAGCTGGGTACAGTATTCTTGGTTGATAGTTGTTTGTTTTTAGGGCATGGCATACGTCATTCCAGGCTCTTCTTGCTTTGATTGTCTCTGCTGAGAAATCTGAGGTAATTCTAATTGGTTTCCCTTTATAGGTGATGAACCTTTTCTCCTTGACAGCTTTAAGGATCTTTCCCTTGGTCTGGGTTGATCCTGTGTGGATTATAATGTGACGGTGGGATGTCCTATTCTGGTCTGGTCTATTTGGGTTTCTAAAAGCTTCTTGTATCTGAATAGGCCTATCTTTTTGTATGTTTGGGAAGTTCTCTGCTAGGATCCTCTTAAACAAATTTCCTAGACCATTAACTTCTGTTTCTAGGTGCTCCTCTACACCCATTATCCTTAGATTGGGCCTTCTGATGGTGTCTTCCAGGTGTTGGATAGACCTATCATATTTCTTGGACTTGTCTTGGATGGTTGTATGTTCTTTCTCTATAATATCTAGGCTGTCTTCAATCCCTGAGAATCGATCTTCTGCATGGTCTAACCTGCTGTCAAGACTCTCTACTTTGTTTTTTATCTCTTTTCCTTCTAATTGGTCAGCTTTGATGGCTTCAAGTTCTTTGTTGAAGCTCTGTTTTAGGTCTTGTATGAATTTCTTTACTTCCTTAATTTGGTGTTCAGTGTTTGTTCTCAAATCACTTAGTTGATTGGTTATGGTTTCTTTGGACTCCCATTCCTTCTGTTGGGTTCCATTCAGCCTCCTCCTGGGCCCATATCCTGTGACACACACAACACACGATCCCCTCACTGCCGATTGGACTTCTGGCTCCCCTATACCCTCCACTCTGGCCAGGGCTCTGCCACAAATGTGCCCCAGGGGTGGGGGTGGGAGTGTGTATTGATCAGGGGATCCCACTCCCATCCCTAGCTGCCAGTGTCCCAGGAAACAGGGAGATGCAGGGATGGGTGAGGAGAAGTCACCACAGAGGCCCTGTCCTGGAGCAGTGAGAGCCACACAGCCACGCATCTGTACCCTTCCTCTTCTTGGTGGGAACCTGGTGGCTTTAGTCAGAGGTGGGGAGCCGCACCTACACACCTGCCTTCTTGGGTATTTTCCTTTTTTCTGGGGGCTTGGGGTGTTGGATGCAGAAGATAGGTCTCTCTTGCTGTGTGAGCCCTTGTCCTCCATGCTCAGTCACCCTTTCACCTGAAGAGAGGGTCCCAGAAGAGGCCATTAGGGAAGTGAGAGTGCTGGGGGTCCGAGCAGAATGTGAATATCTGGGAGGACCCCCAAAACAAACACACATACACCCAGCCTGTACCCTCCCCCCAACTATCAACAGTTCTCACAGAGTGATCACATTTCCCAGCTCTGCCAGATTCTGCTGGTGCTCCCAGTCCATCTGGTCTCCTTGTCCTTTCCAAGAATCTGCCATGTGGCCCAGAAGCATGTAGCCTGGAAGTAGGGAGTAAGTCTATGTATGAAGCTTTTAAGACTCCATCCATTTCCCCAACGCCGCCCTCACCTCGGGTCAGACACCCCCATGGGGACCCCATGACCCCCTGCTTGTTTTCAGTCCTGGCTCTGAGGAGCCACTTGTCTCGGGACTCCTTAACCAAGCGGCCTAGCCTAGGGTTTTGTTGAATGGGGAGTGAAGGGTCTGGCCCTGGAGAAATGGATAGGCAGGGTGGTGCTGCATCATTAGAGTGGTGTCCACTTGAGTGGGAGCCCCTGATTCCTCTAAGGGAACCCCTGTGCTTCAGCTTGTACATTGTCCCAGATGAGGAACCAACAAACTCTGGAGAGGCACTGCTCTGAGACTCTGTGTGTGTGTGTGTGTGTGTGTGTGTGTGTGTGTGTGTGTGTGTGTGTGTGTGTGTATGTGTGTTTGTAGAAGTGGGTTGCAATAAGGAGGCTGGGTCCTTTGGTAACTTCTGCTTGCTACATTTGGGGGATGCATGGACTTTGTGCCTGGGGTCTGGGGGCCTGGAACTGTGAGATGCTTGAAGGGGACTCAGCAACATTAAATTACAAGACCAAGGGTCCTCTGTGCCTTGGAGCTGTCTACTCCTTTGGGCCTGGTTGGTGGCACCTGGAGCTTGGGAGGACCTGGATATGAAGCCCACAGGGTTTGGCTTCCAAGGGGGACAGACAGTATGGTCGGGACTTAGTACGGATGTGAGCCCTGCTGGTATGGAGTTCACCAGCATAAATCAGACTCCGTGTTTTCTCATCATGACTTCTGATGGGTGAGGCCAAACCTATTTTATATCTTTTGCTGTGATCTTCATATCTCAGCCTCCTGAGTAGCTAGGATTATATGCATGAGTCTCTGGCATTTGGACTCTCATTCTTTTTGGTGTATTAGGGTTTGAACTCAAGGCCTTAGGCTTGCCAGTCAGGTCGTCTACCACGGTAGCCAAGCCTTTCTCTCTTGGGCAATTCCGAGATAGACACTCACTCCATATGTGCTCAGGCTGGGCTGGATCGTGATCCTCCTATCTGTGACAGGCATGAGCCATGAGGCCTGGTCCTCCTTAGTTGGGATGGTAGACATATAGCGCCATGCTCAGTCATTGCTTTAGATGATTGTCCTGAACTTAGTTTACAGCAACCGTAAAGCTCTGGGTTGCCTCCAGTTGTGAGGAAACAAGGGATCAATACAGGGGGATCTCTGCAGCAAGGCCAGGCACAGAGGGAGCAGCTGTCAGATACGGTTCTTGGCAATTCTGTGAGCATATGACAGGAAGATAACTGGGAAAGTTCTCAGATGGGGCCTGTTTTTAGTCATGTGAAATGTACGGGATTGTGAAACAAAACATGCTTCTCTTTCATCCTTATCCTATTCCCATGAGGAAGTAGATCCTTCACTGTGTTCAGTTTTGTAGCTGGGGAAAATGAGGCATGGAAAGCCAGGTGACCAACTCATGACCTCCAGTTGACAGAAAACTCAGCCTGACTTCTATGCCATGGTCCCGAGGAGAATGTGTGGTATTCAGTACACTTCTTGTGGTGGGAAGTCCACTTCTTGTCAGTCGTGGGGCTTGAACTCTGGGCTTGGGTGCTGTCCTTGAGCTTCTCAGCTTAAGACTAGCACTCTACCCCTTGAGCCACAGTGCTACTTCCAGTTTTCTGGTGGTTCTTTGGAGATAAGAGTCTCATGGATGTTCCCGCCTGGGCTGGCTATGAACCATGTTCATCATATCTCAGCCTCTTAGTTAGGATTATAGTCCTGAGCCACCGGCACCCGGCTTAATTGTAATTCTGACTTTCTTTATCTCTCTCTCTTTCTCTCACAGGAACTGGTTGAATGGGTGCTGAAGAGGTGGCCCAGTGTTCCCATGTGGCTGGAACCCAAGGTGGCCCTCTCATTCTGGAGGTGGGTTGTGGGTCAGGAACTGTCTCACTCAGCCTGTTGAACCAGCCCCATGAGGTAAGCCCCTCTGTGCCTGGCTAGACCGTGACAGTTATTCATTGTCCATCTAGCCTTATTGGACTTAGTATTGTTTTCTACATCCTTTTCTAGCAATTGGCCACAATAATGATACATAGTTATGGAATGAAAATATGATACCATCTTAAGAAAGTCATTTAGAGCTCTGGGAATGTGGCTTCGTCGTACGGTGATTGCCTACCATGCATGAAAACCTGAGTTCAATTCCTCATACCACATAAACAGAAAAAGAAACACTGGAAATGGTGCTGTGCCTCAAGTGGTAGAATGTTAGCCATGAGAGAAAGAAAAAGCTCAGGAATAATTCCCTAACCCTGAGGTTAAGCCGCAGTACTATAGGACTGGCAAAAAAATTTTAGTTAGTAAATGCAAAATAAATAATCCATACTTGGAATATATATTGCTCCTTCCATACTAATACCTGAAAATACTCCCTAATTCATGTATTTTACCTATATTAGGACACTGTGTTGAAAAAAAAGTTTTGTTCATTAGATCACAGCAATTAATGCTAGGAATGTGCTTAGAAGTCAGGTGAAGATTAATTCTGGAAACTCAAAGATTCTAGGCTTTTGAGTGGTCACTGCTAATCACAATGAGAAGGATAGTCAAGTGAGATTTGGAAATCTTTTGGGTCAGTCATGGCACCAAAAATGCAGAGGCAAATTATCAGTTGGGACAAGAGAAGGAAAAACTCAAGATGGAAGGAACAAATGATAGTAACTAACGCATACCAGAAACCATTCTAGGGAACCATTTTTGGTTATTTAAGAACTAGTTATCAACCTAGTTCTTAATCTCTGTGTGATAAATGTATCTCCTCCTATGCTGTTTTTCCACACCTGATCTCTTTTTCTTTTTAAAAATCTCAGTCTTTCCTGATACTAAATACACCTACACAGATGGCAAGAGGTTGCTAATGTAAGGGTTCCATAGCTCATGTGTCATTAATGTAACAAAATGGAATAGGAGGACTTATGCATTGCAACCTCAATTTTTCTGAAAAGGGGCCATGTCATCATTTGATTCAAATTTCCATTCTTTGTCTAAATAGTGTCATTAAATGCACTAAATGGAAATATGAGCTGGGTGCTGGTTGCTTAAGCTTGTAATCCTAGCTAATCAGGAGGTTTAGACCACAGGATTCCAGTTCAAAGCCAGCCTGCTCTGGAAAGTCCATGAGACTCTTATCTTCAATTAACTACCAGAACCCCAGAAGTGGTGCCATAGATAAAGGGGTAGAGCACTGAGCTTGTGCTGAATCGTTGAGGGACAGCACCCAGGATCAGAGTTCAAGCCCCACGACTAACAAAAAAGTGCAACTATGACTTTAAGTTTCCCCAAAAGGAAGGACAATGTCAATAGTAATCTTCCAAAGCAGAAAAAAATTCCAAAATGATTCATTGCACTTTCTTTTGCTGAGTTATTTAAGTTATGGCTTCTTGAATGGACATATTCTCTTCTTTTGAAAATTGTCAAATATTAGCTTTATAATAAACTTCATTTAGTATTTATTGGTTCAAATCAGAAGTCTTGATACAGTTAATGTCACTTGGCTTTTTTTGCCAGTCAAGGTGCCTGAACTCTGGGCCTGGGCACTGTCCCTAAGCTGTTCAGCTCAAGGCTAGTGCTCTACCACTTGAGACACAGCACCACATCCAGCAGCTTTTTCTGCTCTTGTGGTGCTGAGGAATCGAAGCCAGGGCCTCATGCATTCAAGGCAAGCACTCTACTCCTCACCACCTTCTCAGCCCATCACTTGGCTTTCTTACTATCTCAGTTCAAAGCAAACCCAGGCAGGAGAGTCTGTCAACCTCTCATCTCTAATTAACCACCAAAAAGTCCAGAAGTGGGGGTCTGGCTCAAGCAGTAAAGTACAAGCTTTGGGGGCAGGTGGGCAGTAAAGACATCTATTCAGGTACATGGTCCAGCCTCTGGGATCAAGCTCCAGAATCAGCACAAACTGAACAAACAAGCAAACAAACAACAACAACAAAAAAAAACAGGTATTTCTTTGGGACCCTCCTTAAAGGAGTACTGGTCTGAGAAGAGACTGAATTTGTTGATTATACTCACTGGATCCTGCTTTTTTGGAATCTATATTGCTATGGAGAACTCAGGACCAGACTAAAGGAATGGATAACTAAATCATGCAACAAGAGAATCATCTCAGGAGTGAAATATCCATCCATAAAGCACTTTAAAATCTCTATGTCTATTTTTCTTTTCAGTAGAACACTTTTAAAACAACGTTATTTCCTTTTCTTCCATGCTGGCCCTCAAATGGCACATTATTTCCTTTTGTAATATTCGCAACCAGAAGTTTAAAACAAGTTTTATATGAGTAAAAACACACTCGAAAAATCAGGGACAGAGTTTCTCTCAAGCCTTGGATCCTTTTCTTGTACAGTAAAAAGGAAAACAAATTAACTTGAACTTTGTCATACATCTATGTTCAATTCCTCTCCTGGGATCAGTTTCCACTTCCAGTAATAGTTACTTCCAGTAGCAATTTATGGTGCTGCTTGATGTATAATGAATGTGTGCTGGCTTCATTGAAATAGCACAAGGAAACCTTTGGACATCATGTAGCAGTGTTTAAGATACAACTTAGTAAAGAGAAAATATGAAATTTAAATTGCTTATAAATACATTATCCATGAGTTCATTGAGTTCAAACTTCATAAGTGCTCTGTAAATTAAGGTGAATTTTAAATGGGAAGAGGGTTCTCAGATCATTTTTTGTGAGTGTATGTGCTGTGCATTATTTTCAAGTGTACAAAAGTTAATAGTAAGAGAAACAATAGCAATAATAGGAGAAAGAGAAGCTCTGTGTTTAAGGGTTCAATACAATATAGAAGACTCTACAAATAAGACAACATTGAAACAATGAAGCCAAGTTCAGTATGTAGATTTACAGAAGTGATATAGAGAAAGCATTTCTCCTAAGTGGAACATAAAGTATGACACCACTCCCTTTCTAAATCACATTTCCAATTGTGCAAATTTGTAAAAAGTAGAATCGAAGAATGATTCTGGTTCCATGCAAGTCAAATATAAGAGAATGGGCTTAACTGGAAAAAAAAGTCCATTTTGAAAGTGCAGGTATTATACTTGCAATGAACCTGGAGGCAAAGATCATGTTTATTTTTATTTCATATATATATATATATATATATGGGCGCTGTCCCTCTGCTATTCAGCTTCAGGCTAGTGCTCTACCACTTGAGCCACAGTACCACTTCCAGTTTTCTTGTAGTTAGAGAAAAGAGTCTCTGGGACTTTCCTACCAGGGCTGGCTTTCAACCTCAATTCTCAGATCTCACCGCCACCCAGCTTAAGATCACATTTCTAACAGTGTACATTCAGCATATGTAATGTGTATGTTCATCTATCATTATATAAATTCTTAAGTTAAAAATCTGTGCTACAGGTTAGACTTCACACTCACAAAACGTTTGTCGTTTAAAAGTTGATACTCCTGGAAAACTAAAACTTAAGAATGTAAAGGAGTCTGGGAAGTTCAGTTTGCATCCCGCCTGGGCAGAACAATCTTTGAGACACTATCTATAATTAACCAGCCAAAGCTGCATTGGAAGAACAGTTCAAGTGATGGAATACCACTCATGAGCAAGATTGTTGAATAAGAGCTTGAGGCTTTTGCATACATACATACAAACATACGCATACACACAGAGGCACTTATATGTGCACACATGAATACACAAATGAAACAACTCTCAGAATATGTAGAAAAGTTAGAAAGCAATAGAAAATATTTTCTGAGTAAAACTAGAATCAAGTGATAAATTTTAATATTAAAAAGTCCTCAAGTGAACTTTATTCAAAAATGTTTGAGACTATTACATAGGTAGGGACCAGAGATAGTAAGAAAGTCAAGTAATCATTATTAAAGGGATCGGGTTCATGGGGGAAAGAATCAGAGACCCCTGCATGTGCATCTGAAAATGGTCATATCCTGTGTCAAATGTTAGAACATCTTTCAAATTGTACATAAACAGTCTGAGCAGTCAATGGATAAGATCCTCAGAGAAGTTCAGAATTGCTAGAGTGTTTCTAGATTAAATAAACCAACAAACTATGGCAGGGCAATGTGATACAATCCTGGAATTCTAGCACACAGACTAAGACAGGAGATTAGAGAGTGGAATTACACAGTTATACCTTCCCTGGACCAGGTAGTATAGTTTTGTCTCAAAACAAACCAAATTACAAGAAAGGAATACACAGTTGGAAGTTTGGGCTAATTTTGTCATTATGTTTTGAGAAGTCAAGTTTCCTATTGAAATGCAACTGATATATAATCCTCAGTTGTGTTTTAAATGTTCTCTTCATTACAAACATTCTTAGATGCAAAATAGCTCATGATTCCCATCCAAAATTTGAAAAAGTAAGTAAACGTCATTCTGTTGGATGCCAAAGAAATGATGAAGGTTTACAAAATTTAAGCCCGGAGAAATAGCACAGTTCGTCTAATGTAGGACTTTGTGGACCTTGCAAAATTAGAATTTAGATTCAAAATAAATAGATTGTTTTTTTTATAATTCCATATTCTATAGGATACTACAAAATACTTTTTAAGTAGAGGCTTTAACTGACAAATTCACAAATTATTCTGGCATTCTATTTGCCTAGAATATTCTTTTAAGAGAGTTATAATTTGAACTTAGCTAATAGGTAATTCCAAAAGTTCATGTATAAAATAATAATGTGAATAATCTAGACAGAATTGCCAACAAATGGATGATATTAATTTATAAATTTAGAAAAATCTTTTTTTGAGGGTTTGGTATAACATGGTATGAAGAGGATGATTGTGTGACATCTTTCTTCTACCTATATGTTACACAGGAAGCAATTTCCTTAATTATGTGCCTCGGTATGCAATGAGAATAACGCTAGGTTTGGGTTCATTTTTGTTTTATATTTTTTTAGGGGGGTCCGGTCGTGAGGCCTGAACTCTGGGCCTGGGTGCTGTCCCTCAGCTCTCCTGTTCAAGGCTAGCGCTCTACCACTTGAGCCACAGCGCCACTTCTGGCTTTTTTTCTTTTTGCATATGTGGTGCTGAGGAATCAAACATGCATGCAAGGCACTCTACCATTGAGCCACCTTACCAGCCCAATTTTTGTTTTTGTTTTATTGATTTGACCTAGAGCTTGAACTCTGGGCCTGGACACTGTCTCTGAGCTCAAGGCTCCTGCCCTACCACTTCAACCTCAGTGCCACTTGTGTCTGGCTATTTCTGAGAAGTTTATTGGCGATAAGATTCTAAGGGACCTTCCTGCCTGGATAGGCTTTGAACCATAATCTTCTGATCTTAGTATCCTGAATATCTATGATAGTTAAAAAAGTATAAATATAAGAAATATTTGCAAGTGTTCTGATCTCAAGAATACCACTGGGGGAAAATTGATGCAACTGAGTTTATTGTGGTGTTCTTTGCAGAACAAGGAGGGCATCACAATACCAGACATGTACTATTTTTTTCACAGTAGAGATAAACTATTCATGATGTGAATTAAGGGAATTTTAAGGTGCACCTTACAATTTGGAAACTGTTGGGATAGGATGACTTTATGGCATAAAGCTGGGGATTGCTTACTCTTGAAGAATTATTACAGATACTTCATAGTTTTATCCTCTACAAGAATGTGACTATTTTTCTGTTGACTTCTCAATCTTTAACACCCCATTGGAAACTGCATCTATTGCAGAATTATATAACATGAAAACAAGTACTGTTTTGAATCTCTCAGGTATGGAATGTTCAGAATTTGAAAATGAGTAGTTATTAGTCATAGGAATTTTGAAGAACACATATATTCTGTCCTAACAAATTATTTAATTTTTAAAGTTATGGGTTTCTATACAATTAAACTGTTTTCGGTTTTATATGTGTGAAAGTGCTAAATTTATTTTTTCCAAAATATGCAAGTACATTGTGAAAATATTGTCTAGTTGGAAAACATTCAAGTTGACGAACTTCTGATAAACAAAGGTTAATTAAACCAAATTAGATGACAAATAGTATTGATTTTTTAAAATTTTACTCTATAAAGAATAACATTAACTATACCAATACAGTGAAATTTTATTTTATGCAGCTCATTTGTTAAATTTAATTTTACTGTCAAAGTGATGTACAGTCGGGTAACAGTAATTGTAAGGTAGTTAATACATAACTTTTCAAACTTGTTACCCCCTCCCGCACTTTTCTCACAGTTTTCCTTCACCTCAATACCCCTCACAAGTTGTAATGTATATTTCCAACATATTGTCTTGTGAGTATTGCTAATGCATTGGTTTGCCCTTTGTCATTTGTGTCACCATTGTTATGTTCCTCTTCCCTTCCCTAATTAAGGTAAATGTATACACAATACACAGGGTAACAAAATCAAATACAGCAAGGGATAAACCAAACGGGGAAAACCAAAGAAAATAGAAATCACATAATACATAAAAAAAAAACAACCGCAAATAAAAATCTCTGATTCCATATCTTGGAGTTCATTTTGTTCAACATCAGCTTATATGGTCATATATATGCATAACGAAGTCACGGGAAAATAATAGTTGAATGGACACTATATAGTGAAAACAGCATGTTAGCTGTTTTTGATGGTAAAGGTGGAATTAGGATTGGTGAATTCGCGGTTTTGATAAAGGAATTTTAAAAGAGTTTTAAAATTATGACAAGTAAATTTTAATTGTTCAAACTTTTTAACAACGTAGCCTATTAAGAAAATTTAAAATTGCCTGGGAAAATAGGCTTTCATGCAAAGAAATCTATGGATACTTAGGGGAGAGGGAGCAATGTGAGTGAAGATGGCTCATATTCACACTAAACAAACAAACCTCAGAAACCTTTCTGTAAATCCTGTAGCTTCCCTTGAAAATTGTCCTTACCCAGGAAATATACTCTTACTGTGTGAAACAAGGTTATAGTGCAATTTAATTCAAATTTCTTTTTTAAAAAAAGACATCAAAATTTGTGAACTGACCTTTAATTACCAAACAGTAATTATCTGAAAAAGATAATTTGGGTCAAAATATTTTGGGAGAAAGTGCCCTCCACAATGAAAAAAGGTATTGGGTAAACACATTTCTGTTTGTAATACTTTCCACAATGTCTTTGCACGTAAAGCACTGAAACCGAAAAAAAATCTGATTGGCTCCTTCAAACCAGTGATTTCACATTTCTAAGTGGCTCACAAATATAATATCCTTATTAACATGAGATAGAGATGACTTCTCCTATTACATAAGACAAAAAGGTTTGGGTTCAGAAAAGAATTGAGCACATGGAAAAGGTAAGAAAACAGTGTCCTTAGAAGCCCTAGCTAAGCAAATTGGCTTCAGCAGTGGAGGGAGGTAAAAACTTTTTGATATAGATTGTAATATTTTTGCTACCTAAAGTGATATTACAAAGCCGATTTGGCTCACTACAATGCAGAACTGATTGAATGAAAACATGAAAATAAACCCCACATCCAAACGAGGCAAATTCAAAGATTTTTAAAGGAGAAACCATGAAGATGTAGCAGTGAGGGAGGCCTTATAGTCCTTTAGCTTCACTAGACTTGAAGCCAAGAAGTTGTGATTAATTGGAAATCAGACAAGAGATAAGAGGAAGACATAAAATAGGACATAGAAGCATTGTCCTTTGTAACAGACACTGTCATCCAAGGTATGGGTGATTTAACTTTATTCTCTTCCATACATCTTGATGAGCAAATGCAAAACTAAGAGAAAAAAATCTACTGAAATAATTTTGCAAAGAATAACTTCACTGTTCCTGATATGGTATCAAAGGAGATTCTTAAGAGAGAAGATAAAAGTGGAGTATTCTGCGGTTTCTCTAAGCACCTAGTTAGCAAAATATATCTTTGAGGTTAGAAGTGATTGAACCAAAAAGTGTTGGAGTACTTATGTTTGTGGGCACTTTAGACACAAGAAGACTTTCAAGGTAAAAGAATAAAGAAAAACGGATATCCAAATATTTGTGATCACAATTTCTTGGACTGGTTTTTTTGGAGACAAAGTTTTACATTAGAGTTTAGTCTGATTAACATCAATGTTGGGTTTTTATGGCAACCAAATGCAGGGGTGAATTTTAATGGACTCCCTTGAAAAAGTAAACAGCATGATAAAAAAAAAATGGCAGAAGTAGTGCTGTGGCTCAAGCGGTAGAGTGGTAACCTTGAGCTGAAGAGCGAAGGTACAGTGCCCAGAGTTCAAGCCCAATGACCACCCCCCAAAAAAAGTACCCATTACTTTAGGGGCTGGGAAGGTGGCTCAGTGGTAGAGCGCTGGCCTTGCATGCCTGAGGCCCTGGGTTTGATTCCTAAGCACCACATAACAAACAAGACCACACTAAACCTACCAGCACAACTATGTTTATTGCAGCACTATTTACCATAGCTAAGATATGGAACCAACCCAGATGCCCCTCAGTAGATTAATGGATCAAGAAAATGTGGTATATATACACAATGGAATTCTATGCCTCCATCAGAAAGAATGACATTGCCCAATTTGTTAGGAAATGGAAAGGCTTGGAAAAAATTATATTAAGTGAAGTAAGCCAAGGCTAAAGAAAGATAGGTCCCATGGTTTCCCTTATTTGCAATATATAGTATATTTATGAGTGAAGCAGAAAAGGTCAGATAATGTGATGTTAGGAAAATGAACCCTTAGATATGTGTTTAAATTTTTTTTTCATGCATTTGTTTCTAACGCATTTATAAGATTATCTCTTTGTTGCTTTGTATGTCTGTCCCCCACACTACACCACTGCTTTCACTATATTTGATGTCAGTGTAATTTGTGGAGGAGAAGGGGAAAAGCAAGTCGTTGAAGGATAACTGTGGACCCGTTAGAACAAGGAGAAGTACAAATTATCATGTCAAAAACGAACTTTACAACTTTGCTGGGGGGGAGGGTTCGTTGGGGGGGTAAGGGGAGGCTGGGAAGGGATGTGAAGGGTAAACAAAGGAGGAGGCTGCAATGCTTGATAAGAAATGTACTCATTATTTTGCCCATGTAATTGTAACCCCTCTGTACAGTATGTTCACAATAAAAAATAAAAATTAAAAAAAATCCAGAAGTGGCGCTGTGGCTCAAGTGGTAGCGCACTAGCCTTGAACTGAAGAGCTAAGGGACAGCAACCAGGCCCAGAATTCAGGCCCCACGACAGCACCAAAAAAAATGGCAAATAATATTTTGTGAATTACTTTCATCATCACTTTTCCAGAACAAAGAAGGAAATATATATCACTCAAAATCAATTGACTTTAAAGTATGAGGAAAGAGTAGTGAAGAGAGATGAAAGGAAACATAGAGGATTGTTTTCTCTCCAGCCGAGTAATAGGTTCTTGATCTTGTTTCTTCCATTCTGTCTTCACAAGCTATTAAGTGTGGCTCAGGACTGGAGTATCCATTTCAGACAGAGAGAACTCACAGAAGGAAGATAACATTTGCAGCAAATATAGGAGATTTGTAACCTGAGACAATCTTTTTAAATCCGTTCAAATTTCTCCTCCACCCCAAACTGCCCTCTTTGAATAGTTTTGTTTGCTTTTCCCAAGACTGCCCTTTATTAACTGCTTAAAATTTTGAGAGGTCATATTCATATTCTTTAGAGATTGCTGTTTGGTTGTAATTTTTGTGTGTTTTTTCACTGATTTTCAAAAGATTGTGCAAGTGTGTTACAATTAAATATGTCCATCTAATTGACCAATGCTCCTGGATCAGATTCACTCCTTCTATCATTGTCAACCAACTCCTTCTCCAAGATTTATTTCAGATTTACCACTTCCTTTATCACATATGTACATTGATGTTCTAGCTGTATTTGCTCCTTGTTCCATTTCTCATTCATTCTTTGTATTTACTATTATTCCTCTCTGGTTTCAACTTCCTGATAGTCATTCTGTTAAACTGTCTGTTAATAGTTTGAAAGGTTTATATACATTCCATGGAATTTCAATCCTGCATATACTTGAACTTATGTCAGCTTATATTTCCATAATTCATTCATCTGCAATAATAATTTGCAAGACTGAAGGCGTGAATCACCTAGACATGATTTAATTCTCATCCATTTGGAAGATTGATCTTTAGTCAATAAGCAAGTTTAAAAATGGTTTAGAATGTATTCCTACCTACCGGTTTTTATAAATGGCTTTGTACAATGGTGTGTGATTATTTTATTTTACATGGGATAATATTTTCTACTACATTTAAGTTTTCAAACAAGAAAATTAAAATTTACTATTATATTGGAATATGATAGAAATAGAAGATAGATTTTATGTTTGTCACATCTCTGACGAGTACCCATATTCAAGACTTACTATGTTAGACAGATAGGGAAAATACAAAATAACATATGATAAGGCAACTATTTGTGACTTTTTAAAATGTACCTTATTAAATGATAAAATTTACTTTATTAGCTAATGTTTGGTTTTGAAATATGGGAGGCTGATATATTTAACAAATTTTGGAAGGCACCTAAAGAACAACACAAATGGTGGGTGGTACTATTTCTACAGTTCAATGAATGGTTGAACCTAATTGGCATTATTGCGGGGTAAGTAAATCAACTCTATTGTAACTCTATTATAACTCTATTGCCACTAAGTATCATCTGTTTGTCAAATGTTATTTTGGAGAATGTGATTTTTTTTGGTAGGTCGTGGGGCTTGAAATCTGGGCTTGGGGACTGCCCCTGCGCTCTTCAGCTCAAGGCGAGCACACTATCACTTGAGCCACAGTTTCACTTCTGATATTCTAGTGGTTTATTGGAGATAAGTGTCTAACGGACTTTCCTGCCAGGGCTGGTTTTGAACAATTATCCTCAGATCTCAGGCTCCTGAGTATTTTTTTTAATATTTTTTATTGTGAACATACTGTACAGAGGGGTTACAATTACATGGGCAAGATAATGAGTACATTTCTTATCAAGCATTGCAGCCTCCTCCTTTGTTTACCCTTTACATCCCTTCCCAGCCTCCCCCTGTACCCCCACCAAATGGTCCCCCCCCACCAAAGTTGTAAAGTTCGTTTTTGACGTGACAACTTGTACTTCTCATTGTTGCAACTGGTCCACCTGTATCCGTAAACAATTTGGTTTTCCCCTTCTCCTCCACAAATTATACCGACATCAAATATAGTGAAAGCAGGGGTGTAGTGTGGGGGACAGACATACAAAGCAACAAAGAGATAATCTTATAAATGCGTTAGAAACAAATGCATGAAAAAAAATTTAAACACATATCTAAGGGTTCATTTTCCTAACATCACATTATCTGACCTTTTCTGCTTCACTCATAAATATACTAGATATTGCAAATAAGGGAAACCATGGGACCTATCTTTCTTTAGGCTTGGCGTACTTGACTTAATATAATTTTTTCCAAGCCTTTCCATTTCCTAACAAATTGGGCAATGTCATTCTTTCTGATGGAGGCATAAAATTCCATTGTGTATATATACCACATTTTCTTGATCCATTAATCTACTGAGGGTCATCTGGGTTGGAACCATATCTTAGTTATAGTAAATAGTGCTGCAATAAACATAGTCTTGCTGGTAGGTTTAGTGTGGTCTTGTTTGTAAACATTAGGGTAAATGCCCAATAGTGGGATGGGTGGGTCATAGGGGAGTTCTATGTGAAGTCTTCTGAGGAAGTTCCATACTGCTTTCCAAAGTGGTTGAACAAGTTAACACTCCCACCAACAATGAAGTAAGGTTCCCTTCTGTCCACATCCCCTCCAGTATCTGTTGTTATTAGAGTTCTTGATTTTTGCCATTCTAACTGGGGTGAGGTAGTATCACAATGTTGTTTTTATTTGCATTTCTTTTATGGCTAGGGAGGTTGAGCATTACCTCATGTGTCTTTTGGCCATCATTCTTTCTTCTTCAGAGAAGTTTCTCTTTAAGTCTTTAACCCACTTATTTATTGGGCAGTTGTTTCTTTGAGGATTTGTTGTTGGGGGATTTAATTTTTTGAGTTCCAAGTATATTTTAGATATGAGACCCTTGGCCGTTGTATGGCTAGTGAAGATCTTCTCCCAATCCGTGGGCTTTCTATTGATCTTGCTAGCTATGTCCTTCGCCATTCAGAAGCTCTGGAACTTCATGTTATCCATTTGTCCAACCTTTCTTTGATTTGTTGTGTTTTGGCTCTCTAAGAAAAATTTGCCCTGTTCGAAGGAGACCTAGGGTTTCTCCTATTCTATCCTCTAATATTTTCAGAGTGTCTGCTTTGACTCCGAGGTCTGTAATCCATTTGGAGTTGATTCTGGTGCAGGGTGATATATAAAGATCTAGCTTTAGTTTTCTACAAGTAGTTAACCAATTTTGCCAGCACCATTTACTGAAGAGGCTGTCTTTGTTCCATTCTATTTTTTTAGCTCCCTTATCAAAGATTAGATAGCTACAGGTCTGTAGGTTTCATTTCTGGGTTTTCAATTCTATTCAATTTGACCTGAGGTCTGTTCTTGTGCCACTACAAACTGATTTGATTACTATACCTTTCTAGTAGAATTTGAAATTTGGTATTGATATTCCTCCAGCAGTGTTCTTCCCGATGCGAAGCGTTTTTGCTACATGGGGTCTTTTATTGTTCCATATGAATTTTTTGATTGCCTCTTCTATTTCCTTGAATCATGAGGTTGGAATTTTGATAGGTATCACATTAAATTTGTAGATAGCCTTGGGAAGTATTGCCATTTACACGATGTTAATATTTCCAAACCAGGAGCATGGGAGGTTTTGCCATTTTCTAAGTTCTGTTTTGATTTCCTTTTACATGTTTTTAAAGTTTTCATCATAGAGGTCCTTCACTTCTTTGGTTAAGTTGATTCCTAGACATTTTATTTTGGGGGGGCTATTACAAATGCAGTTGTTTCCTAATTTCAACCACACTTTTCTCATTGTTGTCATACAGAAAAACCATTGATTTTGGGGGGTTCATTTTATACCTTGCTACTTTGCCAAAGTTTTAGATCAACTTGAGTAATTTGGGAGTGGAGTCTATGGTATTCTTTAAATACAAGACCATGTCATCTGCAAAGAGGGAGTTTTACTTCTTCTTTCCCTATGTGGTTCCTCTTTATGTTTCCATCTTGTCTTATTGATGTAGCTAGGCATTCTATTTCACTACATTGAAGAGAAGTGGAGAAAGTGGGCATCCTTGTCTTGTTCCTGAGTTAAGAGGAAATGGCTTTACTTTTTCAACATTAAGTATAATGCTGTCTGTAGGTTTGTCATATATAGCCTTTATTGTATTGAGAAATGTTCCATGGATTCTTAATTTTTCCAAAACCTTCATCATAAAGGGGTATTGGATCTTGTCGAATGCTTTTCCTGTATCTATTGAGATAACCATGTGATTCTTATCCTTGCTAATGTTGATGTGATGAATAATATTAATTGATTTGCATATATTTAACCAGCTTTGCATCCCTGAAATGAATCCTGTTTGATCGTGGTGCATGATTTTTTGGATGAATTGTTGAAGTCGATTGGTCAAAATTTTTTTGAGAAATTTTGCATCAATGGTCATCAAAGAAATGGGTCTATAGTTCTCTTTCTTTGATGAGTCCCTTCCTGGTTTTGGGATGAAGGTTATGATGGCTTCATGGAATGTGTTTGGTAGTAAACTTTGTCTTTCAATTTCATTGAAGATTTGGAGGAGTTTTGGCGTGAGCTCTGCTTTGAAGGCCTTGTAAAATTCCGCTGTAAAACCATCTGGTCCTGGACGTTTCTTAGCTGGAAGGTCTCTTATTACTGTTTCTATTTCAATGCTTGATATGGGCCTGTTAAGCTGGTTTAACTCATCTTGGTTTAGTTTTGTCATGTCAGTATTTGCTAGGAAAATATCCATTCTGCCAAGTTCTCAAACTTATTAGAATAAAGTTTTGAGAAGTATTCCCTTATAATGTTCTGAATCTTGGTTGTTTCTGTGGTGATGTTTCCATTCTCATCTTTGAGTTTATTTATTTGGGTATGTTCTATTCTTTTTTTAATAAGATTTGCTAAGGATCGGTCAATTTTGTTAATTTTGTCGAACAACCAACTCTTTGTTTTGTTGATTCTTTCTATAGTTTTTTGGATTCCTATTCATTTCATTCTTATTTAATTTTAATTATTTCTTTCCATCTACTGGTTTGGGGTTCATCTTGCTGCTCTTTTTCAAGGAGATTTAGATGTGTCTTTAAATTGTTGGTTTCAGATCTCTCCAATTTGTTGATGTAGGAGCTCAGAAATATAAACTTGCCTCTGAGTACTGCCCTTACTGTGTCCCAGAGGAGCTGGTAATTAGTGTGCTCATTTTTGTTGGATAGCATGAACATTTGAATTTCCTTTCTTTATCTCTTCCATGACCCACTCGTGATTCAACAGTGTGTTGTTCAGCTTCCACGTGTTATCGGACTTTCTTTGGTGGCTTTTGTTGTTGAGTTCCAATTTTATTCCCTTGTGGTCAGAGAGAATTCAAGGTATAATTTCAATGTTTCTGAATTTGGACAAGTTTGCTTTGTGGTCTAAAATGTGGTCTATTTTAGAAAATGTTCCATGTGCTGCTGAGAAAAACGTGTTTTCTGATGCTTCTGGGTGAAATATTTGGTAGATGTCTGTTAAATCTAGTTGATGTATGCAGTTGTTTAGATCTGCGGTTTCTCCGTTTAGTTTTTGCAGAAGTTGATCTATCTAGTGGGGAGAGTGGTGTGTTAAAGTCCCCAGCAATTAATGTCTTTGGATATTTGTGGGATTTGAGGGAAAGTAGTGTTTCTTGGATAAATTTGGGTGCTCAATTGTTTTGCGAATAGAAATTTAGAAATGAAATATCCTCCTGAAGGAGAGATCCATTAATTAGTATGTAGCGACCTTTATCTCTTCTCATGAGTTTTAATCGGAAGTCTATTTTATCTGATATTAGGATTGCAACTGCCGCCTGTTTATGGGGGCCATTTGCTTGGTAGATTTTGTTCCAGCTTTTAACATTGAAAATGTGTTTGTTTGTATGGGCAAGATGTGACTCCTGAAGGCAGCAGGTAGAAGGACCTTGTTTTTTAATCCAACTAGAAAGTCTATGTCGCTTAATTGTAAAGTTAAGTCGGTTAATGTTAAGAGATAGGACGAAGAGGTATTTGGGAGTTCCTGTCATGTTATCCATCTTCTTGGGGGTTGTGAAAACTCTGTTCTTCCTATGGTTCTTGGATTCTCAGTTTGGGTGCAGTTTTTTGGCCTTTATTGTAGCCTTGTTGGTTTTCTATGTGTAAGACATCTTTAAGAATCTTTTGTAGGGCTGGCTTGGTGGAGATGTATTGTTTCAATTTTTCTTTGCTATGGAAGGTTTTTATTTGGCCTTCAGTTATGAAGGAGAGTTTAGCTGGGTACAGTATTCTTGGATATTTTGTGGTTTTCCATGCAAAATCCTAAAATAATTTTACATCAAGCTCTTTTTTTTTCTTAACTTCTTAAACTTACCACAAGGAGATATTTTAACTAGAGCTGAGCACCATTTCGAACAAATACCAAAAAACTTTATTTAAACACTCCCACATGGATTAAGATTACATTGAAAGCAGAATGTCAACTATTAAAATTATCCAATAAGGGGCAAGGATAAGGTTTTGTGTCTACAAAGGATGGCAAACAATTCTGACTTCCTCCCCAATGGATACAGACACAGCCCAGTCAGGACAGCCCTGTATCCTGCAAGGAATCGGCCACCAGTTGAGAAAAAAGAAATCCCCACTGCGCACCAGGGGGCAGGTTAAAAAGTTGACTGCAGAAGGTCAAAAGATGTTACAACGCACTGGTAAACCTGTCACGGTTGAGAACTTGTTCCTGGCCATTTGTGCCCTGCTTACTGTAAACTCTGTCCATGCTAATGCTTATGTGAGTTATTGGGCCTTTGTTCCTTACTCTCCTTTATTGGAACCTGTTGTTTGGGGAGACATGGATATATCTGTCTATAATATTCCTGCTGTTTTATCTCCTCCTTGGAATAATTTGACATTTTACAATAAGGATGATGATAGCTTTTTAAATATTACTTACTCATTCGTTGACTGTTCGCCTGGGGCCTCCTCCATGTTTTGTTATGAATTGGCAACATTGGGTTTTACCTGGGAAACACACTTCCAATTCTAAAACACAGCTGCAGCGATTAACTACTTAGTCCATTAATAGTAGCTGGGAAAGCATCACCTATGATGGCGAGATATCCTTACCTATGTGCCCTAATTTTACTTATATTAATTTAAAATATCAGCCTTTTGTGTGTTAAGAGTGTAGAGGAACATTTGGAAAAATGTTCAATAATTTTATTAATTGGAGACCTTTTGGAGAGTTTATTAACACATGTTCAGAATGGAATATTACCAGATGTGAATTATCAAATGTTACTAGGATGCTGGATGCCATTAATGGATCGCTTACTGAAGGTCGATTGATGGCCTGGGGAGATGGAGGCATTGCAGATGCTCGATGGGCTTTCATGGCTGCACCCACTGCTGTTCAGACTCATCTTTGGAAGGTCGCAGAGGCGCTGACACCCGTGATGCTATCAAAAGGATAATTTTTGGGGATGGCGAACTCTGCGTCCACTTATAATTTTACTTTGTACAAATCTTATAATGTAACTTCCTGTGTACCTCTGCCTTATGTATTTTTAGTGGGAAATTTTACATTTTCCACTACTATTTCTTGTTTTAATTGTCGCCTGTATTCTTGCGTTAATTCGTCTCTTAATTTTAATGACAGTGATAGAACTATGATATTACAACAAAGAGCTCGTATTTGGCTACCTGTTAAATTAGGAAGAGAATGGTCCCAAAATTCTTTGGATAGTGTTGTTATTGAATTTTTTACCAAACTACTAAAACGTACAAAACGTATGATTGGAGCCATTATAGCTGTGATTTTAAGCTTAATTGCTATTACCACTGGTGCTATGGTGTCTGGAATTGCCCTACACACTTCCTTACAAACAACACTTTGTGAAAGAATGGCACCGGGATTCATATAAATTGTGGGTCTCAGAGGTAAAAATTAATGCTCGATTAAAAACACAGATTAATATTCTTAAACAGACAGTGGGATGGTTAGGAAAAAAGTTATTGGTTGTGGAAAAACAGTTATTGTTAAAATGTGATTGGAATTCTACTACCTTTTTCATTACTAATGTAAAATATAATAAATCTATACATGATTGGAATGTAATACAGCAGTATTTATGAGGAAATTCTACTGCTGCTCAATTGATTGCTCAATTACAATTTAATGTACATGATATTATTGGTAAACAATCTGCAAATGATGGTGCTTCTAATATTGCTGATACATTTATTAAACAGTTGGAAGGGTTATATCTGAAAGGAATACTACAAAGCATTTCACATACTGCTAGTGGTTTGGGAATTATGATTGTTATTATTCTGTTTGCACTTGTGTGGTTATATTTGATTTTTATGAAACCAATGCCAGCTTGTGGAAAGCTTTTTTTTTCCTTGTGGAAAGCTTTACTTTTAAAACAAATGAAAAAAGAAAGAAATTGTGAAGACTCGGGGTCTATGTTGAGGGGGCAGAATGATACAGGCTCCAGCCTCAGGATTATCTGAGGACTGTGTTTGGGATTAGGAAAGCTCTTGGCATGCTGGGCTAGAGAGGGAAAATGTTCTCTCTCCCTATCTCAAAACACATGTCATAGACTCCTGGGAGCCGAGGAAGTAGCTCTTCTGCTTGCTTACGCATAGATTAACAGTTGGTCAAGCATTTTCCTGAGATTGGAGAAGTGGTTTGAGCTTGCTCTAAAATAGTTTATATAATTATATACCAAGACATTGTCTCATAGGTCAAGTAAAAATGTATCTGTTGCAATTTTTATGTGAATGTCTTCTGACCAAATCTTGGCCAAGATCATGCTTCCTTGTCTTTAAATACTCACTAACAATAAAGCACAGCATGCAGTGGCAATTGTTGTTTGCACTCTGCATCCTCTGCGTCCTGGTGATTTTGTTACCCTTACCTAAGGACCCCAAGGCAATAGACTTTGACAATAGAGGATACCAGGAAATTGAAAGATTTCCCATATTCATGGATAGGCAGAATTAATATGGTGAAAATGGCCATACTGCCAATTAATAAACGCATTCTATGCTATTTCCATTAAAATTCCAGTGACCTACTTCTCTGAAATAGAGAAAATATTCCAAAAATTCATATGGAACGACAAAAGACCTAGCATAGCCAAAACAATTTTAGGCAAAACAAAGAATGCAGGACGGTTCATGATACAGGACTTCAAGCTATACTATAGAGTCATAATAAAAAAGACAGCTTGGAACTGGCACACAAAGAAACCCAAAAATAAATGAAACAGGTTAGAGGACCCAGAAATATAGCCGCATATGGACAGTCAGTTGATATTTGACAAAGGAGCCAAAGATATACAGTGAAAGAAGCACCACCTCTTCAACTACTGGTGTTGGGAAAACTGGCCACATGCAGAAAACTAAAAGTGGATCCTAGCCTATCACAGTGCACTCACATCAACTCAAAATAGATTAAAGACCTTAACATCAAGCCTGAAACTCTGAAACTACTGCAGGACTGAGTATGAGAGACACTTTAACTTGTAGGCATAGGTAGGAACTTCCAGAAGAGATGCCCAGGGTCACAACAAATTTGAGAATGACTCAATGGGACTACCTTAAAATAAAAAGTTTCTGCACAAATAAAAATAGCAACCAAACTAGAAGGAAAGTCAAATAATTGGGAAAATTATTAACCAGCAATAGATTAGACAAGGGTCTAATAGCCATTATATATGGTGAACTCAAGAAACTACCTCTTCACAAATCTAACACACCAATCTTGAAATGGTCAAGGGAGCTAAAGAGAGACTTCTCAGAAGAAGAGATAAAAAACAGCACAGAAACACGTGAGGAAATGTTCATAATCCCTGGCTGTAAAGGAAATGCAAATAAAAACAACTCTGAGATACCACCTTACTCCATTCAGATTGGCCCACATCCTAAATTCAGCCAATGACAAATGCTGGAAGGGATGCAAAGAAAGAGAAACATTACTGCATTGCTGGCGGTAATGTGTATTAATATAACCACTTTTTAAAGCATTCTGGAGGTACCTCAGAAAGCTAAATATCGACCTCTCTTATGAATTGGCCATACCACTCGTAGGCACCTACTCTGAACAACAGGAACCAGTATAAAAAGACACACATGTCAATGATTATTGCAGCACTGTTCACAGTAGCCAAGATTTGGAAACAACCCAGATTAGCCACTACTGATAAGTGGATCCAAAAATTGTGGTACCTATATAAAGTGGAATACTATGCAGCCTTTAAAGGACAAAATAATGGCATTTTCAGGGAAATGAATGGAACTCGACCAAATTATTTGAGTGAGGTAAGCCAAGAATAACAAACAAACGGCACAGGGTCTACCTGATATGTGGATTCTAAAGCCAAAATGCAAGAAGGTATGACAAAATAAACAGGACTTGATAAACAAAGGACAGCCACTCATTTTGTTGTATCACCATTAATGATTCCATGTTCTTGACCATGTAGATAGTAGAAATATGCACGCAATGGAGAGAAGCCAGGAGGAACACAATAAGTGGAAAATGGAACAACATACAACAAAGTGGCCCATCAGCTGCACTGGACATACAAGAAAAATAACTAAGCAAGACAAACACAGTGATGGGAAGGGAGGGATGTTTGGGAAAGAGGTAAAGAGGGAATACCCTACACTAAGCAAAAGGAAAAAAATGTAAACATTATCTGAGGTAGGAAAAATAATTACAATTGTCAAAGCTCATAGAATTAACAAACTTTAGACCATGATAACAATAATTTGCCTAGTCAAGGTTAAAATGTGTTTGTGACTTTAACTATCAAAATTCCACAGAAATGTGAAATATATGTAATCACCTATCTCAATTTTTACAAAATGTGTGAGAAGGGAAGTTTTATGAGGGATGAGTGACAATGTTGTCAGACACCTTGTATTCATATACTGTTCTGTAGAATGGAAACTTCTTTGTACAACTACTTAAAGATAATAATAAAAAGCGTTTAAAAATAAATAACTATTAGCATGACAATAAAAAAGTTCAAATATAAAATAAGAAATTAAATCCAGTTGGAAGGAAAATTTCTTTGGGGAGAGTAATGTAGTTTATTCTATAGCAAGTATCAGTTCAGCATTAAATTCAAAAGCTAGACCTCAAGTAAATGAAATAAACTAAGAAATTGAGTTAAAAAAAGGAAAAAAGAAACTCCACCCACTCTTCCTTGCCTGGACAGCTGGTATGGGTAAAATGCATCATGCTCCTGAATTGGAACCGAAATAGCAAGGACCTTACTTAGTCATGCTAACTTCACTGTTGCCTATTATATTAGTACGAAAACAGCACTAGATCCATCAGTCTCTAGTGAAATAGGCAGTCGACCCATATATAGAGAAGGCTACAAGATGGACTGTGCAGACACTCAAAGGATCCCTTAAGGATAAGACTTACTAAGTATTAATTAGTAATAACTAGTGTGTTTCTATAATTTACTTGTTTACAATTAAATTTACATTTTAAGCCTGTTCATTGGGTAGAGATATGGGAATTTTTAGGACTTGGTAGAAAGGAATCAAGGATTTGATTGGACATGAAAACCAGTGGGGGATGTACAAAACAGCAAAGCCCTAATAATCAGCATGACCCACTAATCAATGTGGCCCCATGTCCTGGCCCACAGAAGTGCATGAGTCATGCCACCAAAAGGGACAGGGTATGCTGCTGGAGGGGGTAGTATGTCATCATCAAATGAGCTGTGAAGAAGTTATTGAGGAATGTGCAGTTCATGAAGTGATGGTTGAAAACTGTTAGGCAGGAGACCCACTGGAGTGATAGAGGGCTTCAATCCATATATAGGCTGCATGGTCATAGCAATGGAATTGGAGAAAATCAAGTGAAGACCTGGAAGGAAGGAAGTGGTGAGATAGCAGGAGGGGAAAAACTTTGGAGAAGAGGAAGTTGAGGGAGTGCAGGAGGGGAAGGATGCCAATTGGCCACCAGGCCAGAGAATTGTAGGCCTGTGGATAGTCGAGAAGCCTAAATAGAAGAAGGAAATGATGGAAGGGAAAAAGGGAAATGAAGGACATGTCTATAAAAAAGGAGGGAGTAAGAAAAATCGAAAAAAGCCTTACCTATTGAAGTATGGAGTTTTGGAGATGATAATTTGGGGGGTTGGTGGTTTGCAGACTAATTAACTATGTTCAGGGTTGCCCTTTGGAGGTCTGAGATTTGGTGGTTGGGGCTGGCTTGTCACTGAGTGTACAGTCCAGGACAAGGTAAATGTAGGCCCATTGCTAGCGTAAATAAAGTTATCCTCAATGTGCCTCATTAGATTGTCTTGTACTTTATGTAACATAAGTATACGAGTTTACAAGTTAGTGTCAAAGGCCACGAATTTCGTAAAATGTTATGAGGGCATAATAGGATTGCAAAATCCAATGGGACAGTGATATCACAATGGCAATATGATGTCACCATATAAAGTCATAATAAAATTTTGATGTCATAATTAGTTGATGCCATAATGGTGATGAGGTCACAATAGTTTTATGATGTCACAATGGATTGATGATGTCAAAATGGCATGCTAGGCTTTAATTTTCCTTAACTCCAAATGAGATTATAAATTCACAATGGGATTGTGAGATCTACAAAGTCATGCATTGGCCTAAACATTATGAACTCCCAATAATTATGTAATGTCACAATGTGACATGATGTTCATGATATCTGACAGAGTGGTGACATAATTTTCATGATATCAGAGTGCATTTCTAATATCACATGTCATACCTGAAATAAGTAAAAAACAGATTATGAGATCAAAAATGGCCTATGTATCAATAGGGCTTAATGTCCAAGTTATGAGGAGAGGACCAGTTAATGATGTCACACTGGTGATTCTGCCTCGAAGGGTTTGTAATATTACAATGGTATAACTGATCTCAATTGTTAGGCCACAATGATTATATGGGTAAACAACTGAACTTTTTTGTCACAAATGCCATAGGCTGTTTCAAAGGTGCTAAAAGGTCATAACCGATTAAAACGTCACAATGTGATGGTGATGTCACAATGACAATGTGATGATGCAATAGGTTTGTGATATTACCGTGGTCATGAGGTCACCCATGGAATAGTGATGTCATTATGAGTTTGTAATATTACAATCACCTGTCTGATTTCAATTGCTACTAGTTTACAATGAGGATAAGAATTCCAGGAAGGAGCTAGAGGTCCTATAACCCATGAATTTTCTAACATGTGATGTCATAAAAGGTTTGTGAAAACAGAATGGTAGAGTAATACCACAATGTCAATATGATGTCACAATATCATGTCATAATAAAGTGTTAAGGGAGTTCTGAGGAAGATGGAGAAGAAGCTGTAGGCTAAACAATGTCTCTCATAGAAAGCAGTTTTAGTGTTCCAGTGAACAGGCCTAGGGTAGAGAATCACACCAAATGTGCCATCACAGTACAGAGAGTGTGGCCAGAGGGGGAAAATCCAGACAAGGAGACAGATCTGAGCACTTGCTAGTAGCCATGCCTAGAGTGGCTGCAGCGGCAGCACTGGTGGCCATAGCCATCATCCCTACAACAGAGAGATCCCAGGACAAAGGTGCCAGACACAGCGGAGGAGTGGATTCTACTCAATACCACTAAGGACTGAGAAAGAGCAGATACTTTCATGCTTCAGATTGCAGACCAGAGAGGGCCCAGGAACCAAGATTCTGACATGAGTAGAACCCTGAAATCCTCACGCCCTCTCAGGGAAAAAAGGTGGGAATGCCAGCCCTCTCCCCTACCACCACTGGAGATCTCCATCTTTGATACTGACAAAGGCCTTGCTGAGCAGCTAGCTTCAATTCAGGCCTTGGAAGAAAACAAGAGTCATTTTGCAAATCACAGGAATTAAAAGTGACCTGCCAGGCTCAGTTCCACCCAGAGGAAAGTCACCCCGCCCAGGCAGAGAGAGCTCTTCCCTCACAGAAGCGACTTTCTTCACCCTGTAAACAGAGCCAGAGTCTGCCCCTCCCTACAGAAGCCTAGACAAACAATTGAAATTCAGTAAAAATAAATTCTGAGAATGGCTCGAAGCTGGACTCTGTGTCTCAAGAGGTAGCCCTTCAGGGAAAAGCTACTGTTTGCTGAAAGGCCTCAACCCTACCCAGAACCCAGCCTCATCACAGCATCTCCAAACTAGAGAAAATTCCCACTTCCCTCTTTTGGAATACTGAAAGCAGATCTCTCTCCCATTGAACTAACCTGGGAGGAGGATCACGACATCCTGCCTAACACAGAGCATTTTCTGCCTGCCCAAACAAACTGACTTAAGAAACCAATCAAGCCATAGGAAAACCAAGCACCACAAACAGACCAGAGACTCGACCAAGAGACTGGTATGGACACAGGGGCGATACAGGTTCTTTCCATTCCCCGCCCCCGCCCCAAAAAACCTAAAAAACCAAAGAACTCTTTTATGATTTTTTTTTAATTTTAATTTTTTAAAGTGTTTTCTGTGAATGTTTTTTTCTCATAATTTGTATTTTTGGTGTATGTGCATGTGTGTGTTTAATATCTTTTGAACTTTTGGTCTTTTTATTGTTTTCATATTTTCTCTTTCTTTTTTGCATGCCTTAATTGCTGTTCAGCTCATCCCAGATATATACCTGTTGTCAATTATTATACCTTATCCCCCATTTCGTACATAATTAATCCAGAAATTTATTACTCAATTCACAACCTCTTAGGCTTAAATTCTTTATGAGCAGTCTTATCTCTTTATACCTACATAATTTTCTAGCAACCAATTTAATTTATTTTTATTTTTTAGTTTTTCATATCTCCTTTCTGTCCTCCCTTCTTCTCATCCTATTCTTTTCTTCTCTCAATATCATTTCTTGAAACTTACATAAATTGTAAGTGTTTTACTTCTTAAATTTAAATTTTAGTTTTTCCATTTTTTCTTTAAAATATCTCCCCAATCATTCTGCCCAATCCATTTCCCGCTCAGAGATTAGGACTTGGTTATATTTACTCTCCTTTAATCTGTCCAGATCCAATAGTCCTATTTTTCCCCACATTTCTACCTATAGTTAATAAGTTCTGGTTTGGCAAATCCTTCTTTGCTGTTTGTAACTTATTAATCCATGGTTGTCTGATGTTGAATAGATTGTATCTGTTGAACTATATTGTATTTGAAGCTATTTTGGTTGTGCGACTACAGGATTTGGTTGATGCTTGACTTAAAATAGTATTCTAGCACAAAATTGGTGTTATTTTCATACCAAATTGGCAGAATAAGCTGGAAGAACACAAAAGATATGGCAAGTCCACGTGTCTGAACTCCCACTCATGATAACCAGATGACAGAATAGTTGATGAATAATCCAGAGGAGAGTTATCAAAAGCTCTACAGAAACTGCTGGTAAACATGGTGAATGAAATGATTGAAAACTTGCTAAGGACTCAAAGTGAGTATGATAGAGAGTGAGAGGAGGCAAACAAAAATTAATACAGAATCTTGTGAGCATTAGGAAGCTACTTAAAGATTAAAACAGGAATTGCATAAGCAGGCTGAGAACAGTCAAAGAGAAATACAGGGATAACATGAGAAGTCTGAAAACAGTCATGGAGAATTACAGGAATTGTGTAAATGTGAGGAAACTTATCAAAGTGTAATACAGGAATTGAGAGAGTGGGATGAGAATAGATGAAGATCAATACAGGCATTCATGGAATCTATAAACAGACAGCTGAAACAATTCAGAGAGACCACAAAAGGAATGATGAATGGAGACCAACAGAAGGAATTGGAGTCCAAGGAAACCATCAACAATCAACTAAGTGATTTGAGAATAAACACTGAACACCAAATTAAGGAATTAAAGTTGAAACAATATCTAAAACAAATCTCCAACAAAGAATTTGGAGCCATCAAAGCTTACCAATTAGAAGGAAGAGAAATAAAAAACAAAGTGGAAAGACTTGACAGTAAGTTAGACCATGCAGAAGATCGAATCTCGGGGATTGAAGCCAGCCTGGATATTGTAGAGAAAGAACATACAATTATCCAAGACAAATCCTAGAAATATGATCTATTCAATATTTGGAAGACACCATCAGAAGGCAAATGTGAGGATACTTGGTGTAAAGGATCACCTAGAGACAGAAGTTAATGGTCCAGGAAATTTATTTAACAGAATCCTAGCAGAGAACTTCCCAAACAGGCAAAGATAGGCCTATTCAGATACAAGAAGATATTAGAACCCCCTATAGACCAGCCCGGAACAGAATATCCCACCGTCATATTGTAATCTGCACAGGATCAATTCAGAGCAAGGAAAGGATCCTTAAAGATGTCAAGGAGAACAGATCAATCGCCTCTAAAGGAAAAACAATTAGAATAACCTCAGATTTCTCAGCAGAGATGAATAAAGCAAGAGCCTGGCATCAAGTATGCCATGCCCTAAAGATAAATAAGTATCAGCCAAGAATACTGATCCCAGCTAAAACCTCCTTCAAAACCAAAGGTCAAATAAAAACAGTCCATTGCAAAGAAAAATTGAAGCAAGATATCTCCACCAAACCAGCTGTACAAAAGATACTTAAAGATGTCCTACACATAGAAAACCAACAAGACCACAGTAAAGGGCGAGAAACTGCATTCAAGGGAAAAAAATTACAACTCAACAGCAAAGGCCACAACTGAAGTCCTGTAACACATGGAGGTTGAACAACAAACTGTTGAATCAAAAATGGATCATGGAAGAGATTAGAAAGGAAATACATACAAATGTTCATGATATTCAACAAATATGAACACACAAATTACCAGCTCCTCTGGGACACAGCATAGGCAGTACAGAGAAGCAAATTTATGGCTGTGAGTTCCTATATCAATAAATTAGAGAGATCTGAAACCAACAATTTAATAAGACATCTGAACCTCCTTAAAAAAGAGCAGTAAGATAAACCCCAATCCAAGAAATGGAAAGAAATAATTAAAATTAAATCAGAATGAAATGAATTAGAATCCAAAAACACCATATAAAGAATCAACAAAACAAAGAATTGGTTCTTCGAAAAATTTAACAATATTGATAGACCCTTAGCAATTCTTAACAGACAAAGAAGACAAGAGACCCAAAAAAGCTCAAAGATGAGAATGGAAACATCACCACAGAAACAACCAATATTCAGAACAGTATAAGGGCATACTTCTCAAACCATTATGCTAATAAGTTTGAGAACCTGACAGAAATGGACATTTTCCTAGCTAATATTGACTTGCAGAAACTCAACCAAGATGAGATAAATCAAGTAACATGACCATATCAAGCATAGAATAGAAAGACCAATAAGAAACTTCCCATCTAAGATAAGCCCAGGACCAGATGGATTTACAAAGGAAATCTACAAGGCCTTCAAAGCAGAGCTCACACCAATTCTCCAAAAACTCTTCAATGAAATTGACAGAGAAAGTTCACTACAGAATTCTTTCTATGAAGCCATCATAATCTTCATCCCATAGCCAGGCAGGGACTCATCAAAGAAAGAGAACTATAAACCCATTTTTTGATGAGCATTGATGTAAAACACCTCAAGAAAATTTTGTCCAATCGACTTCAATATTTCATCCAAAAATCATACACAACGATCAATCAGTATTTACTTCAGTGATGCAAAGCTGATTAAATATATGTAAATCAATTAATGTAACTCACTATATCAACAAGTGCAAGGATGAGAACCACATGGTTATCTCAATAGATGCAGAAAAAGCATTAGACAAGATCCAACACCCCTTTATAAAGAAGGCTCTGGAAAAACTATGAATCCAGAGAACATTCCTCAATACAATAAAGGCTGTATATGACAAACCTACAGCCAGCATTATACTTATGATGAAAAACTAAATCAATTTTCTCTTAACTCAGATAGGAGACAAGGATGTCCACTCTGTCCACTTCTCTTCAATCTAGTATTAGAATGACTATCTACAGCAATAAGATGCAAATAAAAATGGGATCCAAATAGGGAAAGATGAAGTAAAATTCTCCCTCTTCGAGATGACATGATCTTGTATTTAAAGAATCCCATGGACCCACTCAGAAATTACTCATGCTGATTCAAAACTTTGGCAAAGTAGCAGGGTATAAAATTAACTCTCAGAAATAAATGACTTTTCTGTATGCCAAAAATGAGAAAAGCTTGGCTGAAATTAGGAAAACAACTCCATTCATAATACCCCACAAAAAGAAAATACCTAGGAATTAACTTAATCAAAGAAGTGAAGGACCTTTTTGATGAAAACCTTAAAAACCTGAAAAAGGAAATCAAAACAGAATTTAGAAAGTGGCAAAAACTCCCATGCTCCTGGATTAGAAAGATCAACATGATGAAAATTGTAATACTTCCCAAGGCTATCTAACAAGGCTATCTATCAATTAATGTGATACCTATCCATATTCCAACCTCATTCTTCAAGGAAATAGAAGAGGCAATCCAAAAATTCATATGGAACAATAAAGGACCCCGAATAGCAAAAACAATCCTCAACAGAAACAATAGTGCTGAAGGAATATCAAAACCAAATTTCAAGCTGTACTACAAAACTATAGTAATCAAAACAGCTTGGTACTTGCACAAAAACAGACCTAAGGACCAATGGAATAGAATTGAAAACCCAGAAAATGAACACACAGACCTATAGCCACCTAATCTTCGAGAAGGGACCTAAAAAATAGAATGGAAGAAAGACAGCCTCTTCAGTAAATAATGTTTGCAAAGTTGGTTAATCATTTGTAGAAAACTAAAACTAGATCCTTATATATCACCCTGCACCAGAATCAATTCCAAATGGATTCAAGACCTCGGAGTCAAAGCAGACACACTAAAAACATTACAGGACAAAATAGGAGATACTCTAGGTATCCTTGGAACAGGAATAAATTTTCTTAATCGAGACCCATGAATACAACAAATCAAAGAAAGGTTGGACAAATGGGATTGTATGAAATTACAGAGCTTTTGCATGGCAAAGGACAAAGCTCGCAAGATCAATAGAAAGCCCACGTATTAGGAGAAGATCTTCACTAGCCATAAAAGGGACAAGGGTCTCATATCTAAAATACACCTGGAACTCAAAAAATTAAATCGCCCAACAACAAATCCTCAAAGAAACCACTGCCCAAAAAATAAGTGGGCTAAAGACTTACAGAGAATCTTCACCGAAGAGGAAAATAGGATCGCCAATAGACACATGAAGAAATGCTCAACCTCCGGAGCCATAAAAGAAATGCAAATCTAAAGAACACTGAAATATAACATCACTCCAGTTAGAATGGCTATTATCAAGAACTCTAATAACACCAGATGCTGGATGGGATGTTCGTGAGATTGTAAACTTGTTCAATCACTTTGGAAAGTTGTATGGAGATTCCTCAAAAGACTCCACATAGAGCTCCTTGATGACCCAGCAATCCCACTTTTGGGCATTTACCCAAGCAATCAAAAACAAGAACATACTAAAGCTACCAGCACAATTATGTTCATTGCAGCATTATTTACCATAGTTAAGATATGGAACCAACCCCGATGCCCCTCAGTAGATGAATGGATCAAGAAAATATGGTATATATAAACAATGAAATTCTATGCCTCCATCAGAAAGAATGAATTGCCACATTTGTTAGGAAATGGAAAGACTTGGAAAAAATTAAATTAAATGAAGTAAGCCAGACACAAAGAAATATAGGTCCCATAGTTTCCCTTATTTGCAATAACTAATTTATGTCTGAGACAAGCATAAACGGTCACATAAGTTGATGTTAGGCGAAATGAGCCCCATGGTAAGGACTCAAATTGTTTTTCTTTCTTGCTATGGTTTCTAGCATATTTAAAAGATTATTTCTCTGTTGCTTTGAATGTTCCTACTCCAAGGTATAACCCCTGTTTTCAGTATATTTGACGTTGGTATAATTTGGGGAGGGGAAGGGAAAAAAATAATTGGGATACAGGATGACCCATTGCAACAATAACATGTACAAGTCGTTATGTTGATAACCAATCTTTATAACTTTGGCGTGGAGTGAGGGGGGTGCAGAGGGGTAGATGGGAAGGGATGGGAAGGGGAAACAAAGGAGGAGGCAACGATGATTGACAAGAAATGTACTCATTACGGTATTCATATAATTGTCAACCCTCTGTATGTATTTTTACAATAAAAAATCATGAAATAATAAAGTAAAAATATATGTCAATTTTTTGGTCGGTCATGGAACTTGAACTCCGAGCCTTGGCACTGTCCCTCAGCTCTTCAGCTCAAGGATACCACTATACCACTTGAGCCACAGTGCCATTTCAATTTTTCAAGAGTTATATTGGAGATAAAGAGTCTCACAGACTTTTCTGCACAAGCTTTGAACCACTATCCTCAGATCTCAGACTTTGGGGTAGCTAGGATTATAGGCATGAGTCAACAAAGCCCAGATCCAAGACAATTTTAAAAAAGCAAGCTTATTGAAACTTCTGGCTTTTTCCAAGAAACAGTCTTACTTTTTCAGCATTAGTGTAGATGTAACTGTGAGTTTTTTAATAGAATCAAATATAAGTTTCATTATTACTAAGTATCTTACAAAAATCCAATGTAATTGACTTTCCACAAAGTCAATTATTATATACTATATTACTCACTATTATTGTTAGAGTCTATATTACATATAGTGTGAAGTGAACCATTTCATATGAATTAGTAGATGCTATTTTAGCATTATAAATTCACATCTGTGATTTTAAACGAAGGAAAGAAGATTTTAAAGTTAAAATGACATATGAATGTGTAGTGTGTCCCAACTGAACCAAAAATTCTGAGTTCATACAGACAAAATTATTTTCTGTCCACTAAAGACTTTGAAGTAATACTATTAGAAATAGTGAGGCAAGAGGAGGAAAAATTAAAATCATGTCAAACAATGTGTCTGTTATTCTGCTAACCCCTCCTCTTTGATGACCTGCCAATTCCCAGTTGTCACAAAGCTTCAAGTGTCTCTCTTAGAATTCTATTTGTAAAAGTTCTCAATCACTGATTCTTTTTGTACTTTCTGTTATATAAAACAAAATATAGACACAAAAAAATTGAAATAAAATGCACACATATGTTGATGTCACCACAACTGGAAAAACAATCAACAAAGTAGAACTCCCCCAGGAACAAAACCCTGTTGTGTCGGCTTTTTTTGGAAAACACAAATAACTCAAAAACATGTTAACTTAGAGTAGAGCAATAAAGATAACTGTGTCTCAGAAATACGGTTGTGTTAATTTGTAATTAAATTAATCTAGATGAACCTAATATAGCAAATCCCTTAAATGGATAAAATTGTTTAAAACAAATGTAACTGTATGTGGAGTGAGATCTGCACATATTTAAAAGAATAAAATAACGAAATCATGACATACTTTAAAAATTGAGAAATGCTATGAATAGGTCCAATAATATCCATATTGAAAACTAATTCCTACTGCTATAACAAGAAAAAATATGCAACTAACACAATCTGAACAGTGTCCTTGAGTCTACATAATTTTAAACTACTCCAAATTACACTTTGTAGAAGACTGATTGTGGGTTATCTAAAGGAAAACTTCAACACATGATATAAATGAATTTTAAAAAATCTCATGAAAAGAGAGAAGTAGTTACTGGAAAATTCTAGTTCAATAAATGATGGTCAAAATCTTTCTAGCACTGAAAAAATTGCACACCTATTTAGTTAGATCCAGAAAAAGACCCAAGTTACTCGAGCTTATTTGAAACTTTGGCAAAGTAGCAGAATGTTGACTCTGGCAAGGAATTCATTTCCTCTTTGATCTGACAAATAAATATATGAAAGAACATAACTTCCCCAACTAAATATCAAGACCTAACTAAACATATAACCAGAAAAGTCATCATGTAAGCCGTATTGCAACTGGGGTAAAATTGAGATACCACTTTACCCCAATTAGAATGGCTATAATTAAGAACTCTAGTAACAAGAGATGTTGGTCAGGATGTGGACACAAGGGAAACTTAATGCATTGTTGGTGGAAGTGTAAACTTGTTCAACCACTTTGGAAAGCAGTATGGAGGGTCCTCAAAAACTCCACATAGAGCTCCCCTATAACCCAGCAATCCCACTTTTGGGCATTTACCCAAATATTCACAGACAAGACCACACTAAAGCTACCAGCATGACTATGTTCATTGCAGCCTTATTGACCATAGCTAGGATATGGAACCAACCCAGATGTCCCTCAGTAGATGAAGGTATCAAGAAAATGTGGTATATATACACAATGAAATTCTATGCCTCCATCAGAAAGAATGACATTGCCCCATTTGTTAGGAAATGGAAAAACTTGGAAAAAATGATATTAAGTGAAGTAAGCCAGGCCCAAAGAAACATATGTCCTATAGTTTCCCCTATTTGCAATAACTAGAATATATCTGAGTCAAGCAGAAAAGGTCAGATAAGTTGATGTTAGGGAAATGACCCCTAAGATATATATTCAAATATTTTTTTTTTCTTTAATGCGATTGTTTCTAACACATTTATAAGATGATTTCTCTCTTGTTTGTATGTCCCTCTCCCACTGTATAACCTGTGCTTTCACAGTATTTGATGTCGGTATAATTTGTGGAGGGGAAGGGAAAAAACAAATCGTTTAAATAGGGATAGTGGTGGATCCATTTCAACAATGAGATATACAAGTCGTTATGTCGAAAATGAACTTTACATCTTTGGGGGGGGGGAAGATGGGGATGCGGGAGGAGAATGGGAAGGGATAGGAAGGGAAAACAAAGGAGGAGGCTACAATGTTTGATAAGAAATGTACTCATTATTTACCCATGTAATTGTAACCCCTCTGTATAGTATTTTCACAATAAAAAAGAAAAATCAGTGATACTGATTCTGTATTGTAAATGTTGATTTTTTTCATTAATTATTTCCTTTAGCTTGTTTTTTAAAAAAACATTGTGTTAAATGATGTAAATCTTGGTAACTAATTTTGGATGCCTCCTTAAATTTTGTTCTGAGTGTAATGTTTCACTGTACTTCCTAACCCATGAAATGGTGTTGATTACAAAAAAAAATTCTAATAGCCACTGTTTATAATACACTAAATCTCATAAGCATGGCAACAATAAGCATTGGTTAACATTTGGATATCAGGGTCTCATGATTGATGAGGCCTGTCTGCATGAGTATCATTGTACCTAAATTCCTCAACCTAAATTTAGCCACTGTTAAAAATTGTTTAAATCTTTGTCACCCATCAGAGATTAAATCTGAATATAAAGCCTAAGGAAAATGATAAAGTAAGAATTTAGATTTTCTAGATATAAAGTAACATTATGCATCATAGATTACCTCATTGGTTTAAAATCAACCTATCTCTCCAAAACATTCTAAGTATTTCCTTAAAATGTGTATTATTCTCATGAAGGGAATGGGGAATGTGAAAAGAGGATTAACCAAGCATTGCCTTCAAACATACGTAATTTGAATTTACCTCTACAATTCGCTATAAGCATTTCTGATAAAAAAGTATGAATAATTGATTTTCTGGTCAGGTCTAATATATCCTAGATTCCTATACTAAACTACATTCCGAAAATGGTATGTACTGATTAACTAAAGAAAGCACTGGAAGAAAAAATGGCATCTCTATACTATGTGATGCCCAATTCATAGGTATTTCATTTTGTCTCTATTTAATGAATGTGATTGTTTAAATCCTTCATAAGGTATTAATTAAAATCGATCAGTGTCCTATAATATAATTGTGTATGATTTTATCCTAGAATGATTCAAGGATTGCCCATTCAATCATGACAAACATCACATTCCATTGGTATTCATATGGATAGGAATGAGTTACTTAGGATCTCCTGCCATTTTAAGGTGGCAGGATCAGGATTCGAACTATGGGCTCCAGCTCCCACCACTTAAACCTGAGGATAGGGAACTCACCTGTCTGTCCAAGAACATCATCAACACCAGTGATTAGGCAGGCACAAGTGGCTCTCAGCATTCCTCCTTGATACTTACAAGGCTGTGATAGGAGGATCATGGTCAAAGTCACCCTAGGCAGAAAAGTCCTTGAGCCCCCTTTCCTACTTCAGTGCCAACAAGCCAGAAGTATGGCCGCATGGCTCCAGTTGTAGAGAGCTAGCCTTAAGCAAAAGCAGCTCATCGACTGTGCCCAGATCCTGAGTTCAAGGTCTGGAACTGGCAACAAACAGACATACAGAACAATCTGTGCAGCCATCCAGCTAAAGCAGATCACCCTCAGCAGCCTTTATTCACATTTTATAATGAGGCCAATGCAGAAACAGCACAAACCAGGCAGGGAAAGAGAAGATGAGGTTTCTTAGAAGTAACCGATATTCAGAAAATTAACCTTGGGAACATAAAATGGTAGCATACTTATGTAAAAACTACCATTTAAAAAAAAGATGAGGAGGCTGGGAATGTGGATAACTGAGAGAGTTCTTGCCTACATGCAAGAAGCCCTGGGTTCGATTCCTCAGTAGCACATACACAGAAAAAGCCAGAATTTGTTCTGTGGCTCAAGTAATAGAGAGCTACAGAAAGTGCCCAGGCCTTGTGTTCAACCCAAGAACTGGCAAAGAGACAGCTAGGTATGTGGGTACGTAGCTAGGTAGGTAGATACATAGATACATAGAAACATAGATACATAGATACGTAGATACATAGATATATCCATAGAAAGATGATAGATGAATCTGGTTTTGGATATCAGGAGGAAAGAAGGGCGTTCGTAACTGTTTTCTGCGTTCAAATACAATGTTACCCTGGAGTTTGTCCTGCTAACAAGGCTAAGGCTCAGATCCTGAGAACTTCATTTGAACCCAGGATGGGTCAATAATGTTTCTTTGCTGCTTCTATAGCTGGAGAACTCTAAGAACATTTAGAGTGCAAGCATTTTATCACCAAGGGAAATACAGGAAACTCCTGAACTTCTGACATTTCAGCAGTGGAAGTAAGAGTGTCATAGACTTTCCTGCCCTGGCTGGCTTCACCCTGTGATCTTCAGACCTCAGCCTCCTGAGGTAGGATGACAGGTGTGAGGTACTGGTGCTGTGCTAGGTTCATAACTGTAATGATATTGACAATACAAGTCAACTGCTTATCACAAAGGGCTTGGGGAGCATATTAAGTCTTTCAACAATGGACATTTCAGAACCCTGTAGGACACAATGTTGTAATGCTACAGTCTAAGAGGCTGGGCATATGGATGTACTACACTTGAACCTGGAGCTCTGACTCCAATTCTGGTGTACCTCAGCGTTCATTTCCAGAGAATGTTCTCCTAATCAGCAAATAGGAAAAGTAATTTGATTGACCGTCACTTTTTCCAGTTGTGTGTCTCAAAATCAAACCTGGGCAATGTCCCTGAGCCCATCAGCTCAAGGTGAACACTCTACCACTTGAGTCATAGCGCCACATGTGGTCTTTTTGTGGTTCATTGGAGATAAGAGTCTAACAGACTTTCCTTGCCTAGGCTGTATTTGAACTGTGGTCTTCAGATCTCAGCTTCCTGAGAAGCTAGGTTTCCAGTTGTGAGCCACTGGCATCTGCCCTATTGTTTCACACAGTCCTGGGCCTTGTTCTAAGGGCCTGGGTACTGTCTCTGAGCTTCTTTTTCTCAATTCTAGCGTTCCATCACTTGAGCCACTCCACAGCTTCTAGGTTTTTCTGAATATGTGGCACTGAGGATTCAAACGCTGGCATTCATGCATGCTGAGCAAGCTCTATACCACTAAGCCACATTCCCACCCCCACCCTTACAATTTTATCCCACAACTTGCCTATCCTTAAGAAAAAGCTTCTGAGTATAAATCATCTAAAGAAATCCCTGAGGAAGTTGTCAAAAGATAAATAAGGCAAAGCTCACATTTGGGAGAGACTCTAAACATGTGATGACTGTGACTAATGCCTCCATTTAATTATGTATGATGTTTCAACACTTAATAAAGTATTAATGAAAAACGAGTCAATGACCTAATTTATTTTGTATAATTTCATAATAGATGTACAAAACATAATAAATATTATGTGTATAATAATTCTAAATTCAATAAACTATAAAATGTATAAGATAAAATAAATACAAAAATCAATAAAAATCATAATATGTAATAAACATACATATGTAAATATATCATATATTACACATATATAGAAATATTTTTTCCATTGCAGATCCTTCATTCAGAACTCTAGCCTGAATTTCTTTTCCTCCAGGACAGTGAGCTTTGCGTTCATCCGTAGTGCAAAAGAGTTACCTGGAATGTGAGATCAAATCCCACCAATGCTGGAAATAGTCCCCAGTTCCAAGACAGTGACTTAATTTTTTTAATCAAGCAGTTATGCTTATTCAGTTCCATACTGAACATTAAAAAATAGCAGTGTAGAATTTTGTACATCTATTCAGACATTTTTCCCTTACCCCCAAAATGCTTCTCTGAGCATGACTTATTTCATTTTTTATTGTAAAAATATTATACAGATGGGTTACAGTTAAATGAGCAAGGTAATGAGTATATTTCCTATTGAACATTGTTGCCTCCTCCTTTGTTTTCCCCATAACATCCCTTCCCTCCCATCTCCACATCTACTCCCCCTGCCGATCTCAGTAACAATTTTTTTTTATTTTTGGCTTTGCACAGGGTTTGATCTCAAGTAGTGGCAACTCTGCACTTTCCCTCACATTGTGACACATTTACCAAGACCCTGAGTTCAAATCCAAGGCTAGGAAAGAAAACTAGTAGAAATTCCAAACCAGGGAGCTTTGTTTTTTATTTTAGTTAAATGATTAATTAATTTTTTAATTTATTCTTTATTTTGCCAACATGGGGTTTGAACTCAGGTCGTGCAACCCTGCCTCAGCTTTGATCGCTCTAGGCTGGGGTACAACTTTTGGACCTATAGCCGGTCTTGGGCTCTTAGGCCCAGAGCGCTTGCACGAAGAAAAAAAAAGTAGGATACCACAAAGAGTGGTGAGCTGCAGAGAGCTGGGGGTTTACATTTTTTTCTTTGCAAGGTGACCATCCTCGGTCTGAATGACACAGCTACAATTGGACCTGACCAGCCATTGCTGAAGGCTGGTGGACTATCAGGGAAGCCATAGGCCTACCTGTCAACATAGGCCCTGGGTTCAAATCCAGGTCCTGACATCTACCAATGGAAGGATGTTACAAGAGACTCATTCCTGTGCATAGGAATACCTATTGAAAGAGTACTTCATGCTTCAGTCTAGTCTAAAATTGGATGCAATAATCCTATCATGCGGATTGATCTTAATTAATAGTTTATTGAACATGAAAAGAATAATATTACTTCAATGGCAGTATAATAAATGCCTAAGAGTTGGTAGGAACATCACAGTAGGTTTCATTCAACCATAAACAGATAGATCTGGAGGCTCCTTTCCAATATGTATTTATTTGTATACCATCATCTGCTTATCCATGTATCACTGTTTTGGCCAAAACTGGGGCTGGATCTCAGCACTTGGGATCCATCTGATAGCTTCATTGGCTAGAGGTTGCTGTGCTCACACTCATCCATTCATGAATTGGGCCTGCTAGGTCCTGACTTCAGATCCGAGCACTGCCAAAAATTTAATCTTGGAGAAAGAAGACGAGTGTGACACATGTTTTCCTTTTCTGGGAGCGTCCTGAGTGTCAGGCATGATGGATATCATATCTACAAATCTGGATGCTGTGTGATAGGATGTAAACAATGTAATAAATGGTAGCGGTGTCATCAGAGTCAATAAAATAAATGGTAAATAAACAAATAAAACAAGAAATAAAATGAATAACTACACCAAACACAATATGGACTGAATATCTGCATGGAGGTAAAAATCCTATGTTTAAAATGGATATAAAGGGTATGTTTTCCCAGCCTGAAGTTTGAATTCAGGCCTAGGGAACAGGCCTGACTTTCTTGTCTTCAAGCATGGTCAGATTCCCTTCTCTCACAGTGCTGCATATTTACCCAGACCTTGAGTTCAAATACCAGGCCTGGCAGAAAAAATGGTACAATTGCAAACCTGGGGGCTATTTTTTTTTTTAATGGCGGGATATTGGGGAAGCCATTGTCTTGCACGACAACTTAGGTTGTGAACCCTGGAGAAGCAAAAGTTGAGGAGGTTACGCCTCCACAAATTGAGCATCTCAGAGGATGGAGAGGTGCTCCAGACCTAGAGGGATGTGGCTCTGCGAACACTCTCAGAGGCTGAGATCCACAGGGGGAAACTCCCACTGCAGGAGTGGTGACCCCTTTGAAGGTGCCCGGCAAACACAGCAGCTCAGTGGCAGACAGAGGTGGAGCCACAGGCCTCCCGCCCCATGAGCTGCCACCAGAGCAGGCGTGGGGATGGGAAGTGGGATATTCGGGCATCGGAGAACAAAATCTGCTTCATCCATGACCTGCATGATGACCTGTACTTCCATAGTCCAGTGGATGAGCACCGCCATTGATGCAGCCAGCTGTTGGCACACATCTGCACTGTCTTGGAGTCCCTCATGGCATGTAAAGAACAGATGTTCATCCTGGATGAACTGTGTCAGGAGAAAGTCAAGCGCATGTGCTGGCTCTCCCAAGAGAAGATGGAGAAAAGAGAACTGGGGGAGCTGCTGTCCCTTCTTGCAGGGGAAGGAGTGGATAGAGGGCTCCAGATGCCAGCACAGGATGAGCCCCCACCACCGCAGGTGCTTCAGATGCCTCAGGCTCTGCAGTGGGCAAAATGAGGGAGGAGCAGAAAGGTTTTGAAAAATTGCAACTTCAAGACAGCTTGGAAACTGCCAGAGGAGAGGTCTGGGTTCCCGACTCTGTAGATGACTCCCCTATGGAGCACATCCTGCAACAGATGTCCCACATCCAGAGCTGCCTACAGCTGGCGGGCTTGGTCAAGGAGTGCTCGCTTTCTTTCTTCTGTAGACCGATGTGGATTATGACTCTCTATGTGACATAATGATTCTCAAAAGCCACGGCAGCCACCAGAAATAGGTGGTCAGGCAGCCTTCTGTCAGGCCTCCATCTGCCAGGTGATGGGAAGGGTAAACTGCAGGTCAGGTAGGGCAGAGGCTGCCGGGAAGCAGCCCAAATTCAAGGGACATCTAATAGCCCATTGGTGGCCAGGGAAGAGACCCATGTTATGCTTATCTCAAACAATAAATTGTTTTCAAGGGGAAGAAAAGCCTCCAACAAAGATTTGTTCTTCCAGTCATGGGGTTTGAACTCAGGGCCTGGCCTCTGTCCCTGAGCTCTTTTTGGTTAAGGCTGGCACTCTACTAGTTGAATGTTTTCTGATGTTTCATCGAAGGTAAGAGTCTCACACACTTTCCTGCCCAAGCTGACTTGGCACCATGATCCTCCAGATTTCAGCTTCCTGAGTATCTAGGATGACAGGTAAGAGCCCCCAGTGCCCAGCTTGTGATGCCTTTTGAAGACATCTTGTCGAGTCTGTAAAAAGAGTCCCAAAGGGCCTGGATAGACCATGACCCAAATAAGGAGCTGTGATGGAGGAAGACTGACCTTCTAGCCATTCTGTTCTCCACAATTAAAGACGCCAGATGGGGTTGTGTGCATCAAACACCTAGGCCAACAGCCACCAGGCTTAGTGGGGAATAGGTAAAGAATACCTGAAGATTGCAGTGTAGAAATCTCTGATTTTGCATGCATGTGGTGTGTGTGTGTGTGTGTGTGTGTGTGTCTGTGTGTGTGTGTGTGTCTGTGTCTATGTGTGTCTGTGTCTGTGTCTGTGCCTGTGTCTGTCTGTGTCTGTGAATGTGCCTGTGTCTGTGTGTCTGTGTCTGTGTCTGTGTGAGAACTCAGGGCCTAGGCTCTATCCCTGAGTTTTCTTGGTAAAGCCTAGTGCTCTGCCACTTGAGCCACAGTCCCACTTGCTTTTTGATGGTTAATTGTAGGTAAGAGTCTCAAGGACTTTCCTGTCCAGGGTGGCTTGGAAGCATGATGGGGCCCCAGGTAAACAAGAGTAAACAGAACTCACAGGTACAATCCCTATGGTGGGCAACTCCTGCCCCCTGCTAGCCAGACATGGAACATGAGAGGCTGTGCCATCCTACTCTAGAGTTAATTGGGGGAAGTAACCAGGGCCAAGCTGACTTTTGCTCACCCTAGGTACTGATGCCAGAGCAGGTCTGTTCCACCCTAGGCCAAGAGAGCTCCAGGAGGCCCGGCTCCAAGGGCACAAGTAAGGGAGAGGTCAGCTCCTGGCCAAGTTAAGATCCTTTGCCCACAGACACCCCAACTTGGCCTTCCTGATCACCATAAGACCTGTCAAAGAACAACCCCCCCAAAACAAAATTGGAGCTGTGGGTCAAAGTGCTAGAACTCTAGCATTGATCCAAAGAGCTCAGGGACAGGGACCCCAAGCTTTGAGTTCAAGACCCCCAGCTGACCCTCCCCCATAAAACACAGGTTGGCTAAAGTAAACTTGTAGGATTTGTGAAGTGTTTCTGAAGAATGGTGATAAAAAAGAAAGCACCCTAATTCTAATGACAGCTGAATTTGTGACATACAGCTATGTGCTGAGTAGTTCACAGGATGCTGTTTGCTGAGGCTTTCCCACATGGAATTTTGTGCTGAGTCCTCAAAAAGGTACTGTTTTCTGAGTCATCCCAAAGGGTGCTATGTGCTGAGTCCCTGAGAAGAGTGGGCCATGCTGGGCTTTTCAAAATGTACTGTGTGCTCAATCCATTACACAACATTCTATATGCTGAGTCCTTCAAAAGGTGTGGTGTGCCAATTCACCCCAAAGGGTGCTGTTATGTGCTGAGCCCTTGAGAAGTGAGGGAGGAGGTGAATTTTTCAAGTGCTTTGTGCCAAGACCTTAAAATAGAGTGCTCTGTACTGTCTCTGGGCTGAGTCCTTCAACAGTGTGGTATGTACTGAGTTCTTCCACACTGTAGTAATGTGCTGAGTCTTTCAAAATTGTGCTATCTGGAATGGATCAAGAAAATGTGGTATATATACACAATGGAATTCTATGCCTCCATCAGAAAGAATGACATTTCCCCATTTGTTAGGAAATGGAAAGGTTTGGAAAAAATTATATTAAGTGAAGTAAGCCAGGCCCAAAGAAGCATAGGTCCCATGGTTTCCCTTATTTGCAATATCTAGTATAGGTATGAGTCAAGCGGAAAAGGTCAGATAATGTGATGTTAGGAAAATGAACCCTTAAATATGTATTTTAATGTTTTCGTTTCTTTCATGCATATGTTTCTAACGCATTTATAAGATTATTTCTTTGTTGCTTTGTATGTCCCTCCCCCACAGTGTAACCCCCGCTTTCACTATATTTGATGTCAGTATAACATGTGGAGGAGATGGGGACAAAAAGTCGTTTAAGGATTCAGGTGGACCTGTTGCAACAATGAGAAGTACAAAATGTCATGTCAAAACCAGCTTTACAATGTCGGTGTGGGGGGGGGGGAGGGGGGTATAATTGGGTGGGGGGAGGAGGGGAGGGGGGTAAAATTGGGTGGGGGGAGGGGGGAGGCGGGGAAGGGAAGTGAAGGGTAAACAAAGGAGGAGGCTGCAATGCTTGGTAAGAAATGTATGCATTATCCTGCCCATGTAATTGTAGCCCCCCTGTACAGTATGTTCTCAAATAAAATAAAATACAATTAAAAAAAATTGTGCTATCTGCTAAGTTTTTTGAAGGGTGCTGTAAAGCACTGAGTGTTTTACACAGGGCGCAATGTACTCAGTCCTTCAAAGGGAGCTGCGTGTGTCTTAACACAGGATGCTATGTACTAAGTCCCTGGGAAAGAGTGCTTGTGTGCTTGAGATTTTCATAGTATGCCATGTGCTGAGTCCTTTACACTGTTGGCTATGGACTCCCTCATTTAAAGAGAGCTCTGTGCTGAGTCCTCTACACAGGTTACTATTTGCTGAGTCATTAAAAGGGAGCTGTGTGCTGAGTCCTATACACAGGATGCTTTGTGCTGTTTTTAGAAATGTGTTGTGTACTGAGTCATCTCAAAGGGTGCTATGTTCTGAGTCCTTGAGAGGCAGTTATCCCCAACAATCACACACACACACACACACACACACACACACACACACACACACACACACACACACACACAAACACACGGGTCACTGTACACCTGCTTGGTGTGTAGAGTGGAGGGGGAAGGAGGAGAGTCTGCTCCAGTGGTGGGTCTGAGGGGAGATTCGATCCCCCAGGCAGGTACTGGGGTTAGGGAGGAGTTATGATCTGAGATGAGGCAACAATCACGTGGACTGGAAGCCTTAGGGCCCAGTCAGGGCTGGGCATGCAGCAGGGGTGGGGGAAGGGGGCAGGGACAAGGGGAAGAGGGGTAGGACCCAGAGGACACTGTGTTCACAGTACGGGACGGTGCACCCCATGGGGGCAAGGCAGCCCAGGAGAGGAGTGGGGGCAGAGAGAGAGAGCAGATCGAAGAGTGAGCACACACACAAGGTCAAGCAGCTTTATCAGCTGGTGACCTCCCAAATCTTAGCGAGGTCCTGGAGGGGAGCACAGAGCATGTGGAGCTCGTGCAGCAGGCACATTGCCACAGGCAGCCACTCGTAGGTGTGGTGGCCATGATAGGCCTGAGTCTGAGGTCCCTGCGCAGGGAGCACGGCAGTGGAGATGGCTGAGGCTGGCACAGTGTTGGCTGATGAGGAGGTGCAGAGGCCATGTGCAGCCCCGACATGTCCCCGCAGACGCGAGCCTGCCTACTACCTGCAGCATCGCGTTTCAAACATGGTGTTTTCGGCTCGCACCCACGGTTCCTCTTGAAGTCGCCCAGCAGAGATGGCACCCCCCCTGGCCTGCTTGCAGCCCCCACCAGGTCTCTGATCCTGGTCCTAGGACTCCGGGCCTGCATGTACCCAGAGCCGCTGCCTACAGCTTCTCCCAGTAGTTCACGAGTGGCTGCCCCATGGGCCTGTGCCCTGGGAACCTTCCTGCCAAATGCCCCAATCCTGCTGACATGGACCCGCCCCTCCTGCCTCCCCTCTCCTGTCCTGCTATTGCCTGGTCCATGCCCCACAGTCTGTCATGTCCCTGCTACAAATGTGCCCCAGGGTTGGAGTGTGGGAGTGGGGGTTGACCCGGGGATCCCACCCCCATCCCTAGTAACCCATGTACCAGGAAATGGGGAGATGCAGGAATGGGTGAGGAAGGGTCACCACAGAGCTCCTGGCCTGGAGCAGTGAGAGCCACACAGCCGCACATCTGCACCCTTCCTCTCCCTGTTGGGAACCTGGTGGCTTTAGTCAGAGGTGGGGAGCAGCACCTCCACACCTGCCTTCTTGGGTCTTTTCCTTTTTGCTGAGGGTGGTGGGTGTTGGACGCAAAAGATAGGCCCTCCTTGCTGTGTGAGCCCTTGTCTTCTGTGCTCAGTCACACTTTCACCTGAGGAGGGTCCCAGAAGAGCCCACAAGTTATGTGAGGGCTCTTGGAGTCAGATAGAAGGTGAATATCTGGGAAGAACACACCCCCTCCGACACACATATACCTGACCTGTCCCCCCCACATTAGCTGTCAACAGTTCTCACAGGGTGATCACATTTCCCAGCTCTCCCAGCATCTGCTGGCTCACAGTCGATCTGCTCTCCTAGTTCTTCACAAGAATCCACCAAGTCACCCAGGAGCATCTAGGGTGGAAGTATGGAGTCTGTCCATGTATGTAGCCTTTAGGACCCCATGCATTTCCCAACACTGCCCCCACCCCAGGTCAGACACCCCTCTGGGACACTGTGACCCCTTGCTTGTTTTCAGTCCTGGGTCTGAGGAGCCACCTATCTCAGGACACCTTCACATAGCGTGCTGGCCTGGGATTTTGGTGAATGGGGAGTAAATGCTGGTTGTTCCCAAGGAAAAGGGTCTGGCCCTTGAGAAAGGGAGAGGCAGAGTGGTTCTGCGTTATTAGAGCGGTGCTCCTATGGGTGGGAGCCACTATTTTGACAAGGGAATCCCTGTACTCCAGCTTGTACCTTGTTCCAGAGGAGGAACCAACAAACTCAGGAGAGACACTGCTGAGTCTATTTGTGTGTGCGTTTGTGTGTGTGTGTGTGTGTGTGTGTGTGTGTGTTCAGAGAGCAGGGAGAACAATGAAAACATATTTAAGTCATTGTGTCTAAAAAGAGCAAAAGCGTTTTATGTGTATGTGTGTGTGTGTGTGTGTGTGTGTGTGTGTGTGTGTGTGTGTGTGTGTGTGTGTATTTGTTCTTCTTTTTTCATCAATGCCAAGTATGAGTCCAGCCATAATTTGTTTCCTCCTTCACTGTTTCATGGCTCCTTTGGGGAAATTTTCAGTAGACGTTCCTTTCCTCCTACCTCTTCACCTTTTCCTAAAGCCCACAGTAGCTGCTGGGCCTGTGTGGGCCTCCCCTAGGAGGCCTGTGTGAATTACAGACCAGAGTGGAAACCTCTCCTTCTGTCTTCAGCCAGAAGGCCATGAGGCAAGTGTGAATGCAGCTGTACTCTTCTAGCCAGTCTGCTCTTGTGTGTATAGTTGGAGCTAATTCAAGGGTTAGGAATGTGTCTGCCAAACATAATCAAGGAACTATATGCGGGGAGAGTAGGGCAGGGGTTGTGAGGCAAGGAGTGGCAAATGATGTGACAAGGCACATGGTTCACTACAACCGAGAATGAGAAGGCAACCTTACCCAGGGTATTGACTGTGTCCGTGGGCATCTGGGAAGGATGCTCCAGGCCCCTACTGGTGACATGTATTCCCTCCCGAGGCATTGTACCAGTGGTAAATCATCCCTTGGGTCCTGCAGACTCCAGTCTATTTCCATCCTGGGCAGTTTCCAGCTGGGCAGTGGTATGCAAGTGCGTTCCCCTTGCGGAGCCCGCTTGGTATCAGGCTGTAGACGTTAGCTAGGGCTCTCTGAATGCCAGTTTCTGTAACCTGCTGTAGGCTGTATGGAAGGAAAAGGGGACTGCTGACTTTGGAACCCTTTGATTGGGACAAATTAAATACCATGTTTTCCAGGGTTTTATCTTGAAGCTGGAAATTTCCACTAACACCTGGGATTATGGGTCAAATTTGATGGACCATTTCATCCACCAAACAATGACGTTCAAAGCAGCACAGGTAGAGTTCCCTAGCCAGATGGTCTCCTGCTATGAACGTCATGTCTTGACTGCCTTTCTCTGACAGCTGTTGATTCTATTCCTGCTCTCTCTCGGATGACCACCACAGTCGAAGACATCGTAGAGAGCAGAGATTGTGACTTCACCATCCCCAGCCGGCCAGCTGTGAGCAGAGATGATTCTCAGAACCTGCAATGGACTCTTGGAGATTCAGAAACCCAGGATGCTTCAAGGATCCTTTCTCTGCAACATGAATCTTGGGGGCCGGATATGGTAGACCATCCTGGCTGGCCCCAGGGGGAGAAGAGGAGGCCCCTTCAGCCAGGCCTTCAGCTCAAGGCAACCTCGTTCACACCTGTGTGGGGAATTGAGTTCCACAGAGGTGGTCAGCCAATGGACAGAGTTCTTTGAGAAGATAGGCATCCCAGAAGCCCCAGAATCCAGCGAGTACATCGTGCCTCACTTCTCAGAGCCAAATCAGTTAAGTGCAGTGGCACCAGGAGGGCGGGAAGAGGGAGGACAGAGAACTGTGGGAGATCTACATCAGGCTTCGCCCCACCAGGATGCTTACCTGTTTCAGATGGGACTTTTCTGTAGTATTTTTGTAGGAAGATGCTCATTTATTTATCCAACAAACAGTTACAGTGTGAGCCAGGATCCTGGGGCTTCATAGACAATGAAAGATTCCAGTGCTGGTTCCACAGCACATGAAGAAACCTTGAGTTTGAGCTGGATGCTGATGCTTCACACCTGTCATCCTAGCTACTAAGAGGCTGAGATGGGAGGATAGAGACTTAAGGCCGGGTCAGGAAAGCCTGTAAGACTCTTATCTCCAACTAACTAACAAAAAGAAAACAGCAGAAGTGCATGTGTGGCTGAAGCTGTAGTCTGTTGGCCTTGAGTAAAAGGCTCAAGGACATCACCCAGGTTCTGAGTTCAAGGCCCAGGAGTGAGAGAAAGAAAGGAAAGAGAGAGAGGAGGGAATTACAGAGATAGAAAAGGAAGAAAGGAAGGAAGAAGGAAGAACAAGCAAGCCTTGGTATGGAGTCCCTGGATCAAAGGAGCCAACCATTCACAATCTCTGTGGGGACAGATTCAGAGCATAAAGGCAGTATGTAGGACCAAGCCACTGACCCCTCAGCAAATTCATGACATCCAGGAGCCTTGTGTTCCCCAACCGCAGAGGGAAGCAGCCTCAGGTAGACCCTTGGGCTCAGGGAGGGTCACCAGGTTTCAATCATCTCTGGCCCCAAGGAGTTTATTTTCTGGTCAGATAAGAAGGAAATGTCTAAGGGCTATGGAGGTGTTGGGGTGATGGAGTGTCAAGAGGGGGGAGCAAGGGATAAAGAGGAATGAAGAGGGAGGATGATCCCAGGTCAGGTGTGTCAGGACCTCACCTGTCAACCTAGACCATCACTGATAGACCTTTGGACTCAGGCACATTGCTATTAAATGTCCTGGTGCCTGTTGACCACCTGGCTATCATCCACCGCAGGATGCCTGTGCAGTACGACTTTGGGAACTGGGATTTCCAGGCTCAATCTGAAGATCACATTCCCGGTGCTCATTTCTCGACCAGAGACAGAGGTAAGCATGCCACTAGCACAGGACAGACAGGCAATGAAGGCAGGAGTCGGGATCAGTGGTACCCCAAGACTTACTTGAGTGGGCATTAGGACTCCGTGATTGCCATTCTCAGAGGCACAGATGGGTGTTTTTCCTGGCTCAGCCTTTAGTCTAGATGGCAGATCTGGGACTCAGAGAGGGACACTGAAGGTGGGGAAGAGTTGGGTAGAGGCTGGTGGGAAAAATAGAGGCACTAGGCTCTGAGCAGGGTTGTTTCATTGAGGATACTCACCACCTAGGAGCATTCCTGGGATGGATGAGCCCTTTTCTCCTCATGAAAGAGGGACCCTTGGCCCAGAAATCTTTTCGTTCCCACATCTTGTGGTTGGATAACTAGAACTCATCTCACTGCCCAGTATTGAGGCAGTACAGTGAGAGATCCTGAGTCTTTGATAAGGTCAGGGGATCCTCAGTATGAGACTGTACTTGAATGTCCTAACTAGGTGCATGGTCTATCCCATCTAAGACTGTCATGATGTAGGACATAGAATCTAAAGAATCAGAGCATGATGGGGCCTGTTCTGGGAGTCTTGAGTATTATGTGTTAACTTCAAGCTCCCATGTGCTGACCAGCTTCTCTTTCTTGGGTGGGTCTTTGCTAGAAAAAACATGAAACTAGGGACTGGGTCCTATCCTTTGTTTTTGATGCTGAAAGCTAGCACACTACCATTTGAACCACAGCTCCAATTCCAACTTTTTTGGGTGTTTAATTGGAGATAAAGACTTATGGTCTTTGTTGCCAAGGGTGGCATGCAACTACAGTCCTCAGATCTCAGTCTCCTGAGGGGATAGAATGACAAGCATGGAAAAGTATGTTTTGCTGGATGCCAGTAGCTCATGGCTGTAATCTTAGGTACTCAGGAGCTGAGATATGAGGACCATGGGTCAAAGCCAGCCTGGTCTGGAAAGACCCTGAGACCCTTGTCATCAAGGAACTGCCAGAAAACCGGAAGTGGTGCTGTGGCTCAAGTAGTTGAGTGCTCGCTTTGAGCTGAAGAGATCAGGGACAGCACCCAGGCCCAGAGTTCAAGCCCCACAACAGCAAAAAAGGAATAAAGTAAGATATCTTTGTCTTCAAAGGATGGGGAATGGGGGGGTGGAGGCAGGCAGATGCCGTGGTTGGGAGAACAGTTGCTGGCCTCACTCTACAGACATTTCTAAGAATTCCCCAAGTTTGCCCCAGTTTGAAGCCACAGCTTCAGGAGGATGTGGCCTGTGGCAGGCAGGGATTGAGTGAATGGGTGCAGGGGTGAGATTTTTGTGTCTGTATTCTCTCCATTGAAGGATGGATTTGGATGCTGGGTGTCAGAGTCTGAAGTGAAAGTTTGCAAGAAGTTTGTGGCCTGATGAATTGGGTTTCTTCTGGTATATGAAGGTGGCTGAAGCCAGGCGCCACTGGTGCTCACAACTGTCATCCTAGCTAATCATAAAGCTGTAAAGACCACGGTACAAAGCCAACTTGGGCAGGAAAGTCTGTGAGAATCTATGTCTAATGGACCACCAGAGAACAGGAAGTAGTGCTGTGGCTCAATTGGGGAGTGATCATCTTCAGCTGAAGAGCTGAGGGACAGTACCCTGGCCTAGAGTTCAAACCCCATGACCAACAACAAAATAAGAGGTGACTAAGTTTTCTGTATAGCAGTGTGTATGGTAGGAAATTATGAGACATTTCAGATATGTGAGAGTCTCATTGTTTTGTCTACAGTAGGTCTGAGGTCGGTAGTGCCACCTTCTTGGGGATGGGTTGTGATCCTAATGGAGGGAGTTCATGGTTCCGTTCTCAGGGACTGCTGAAGCCTTGGGCTACACATGTGTGTATGTGTGTGTGTGTGTGTGTGTGTGTGTGTGTGTGTGGTGTGTGTGTGTGTGTGTGTGTGTGTCTGTCTGTCTGTCTGTCTGTCTGTCTGTCTGTCTGTGTCTGCATCTGTGTGTGTTTGGAGATAGAAAAACTGGGCCTTGAACTCAGGGCCTAGGTGCTGTTCCTGAGCTTTTGTGCTCAAAGCTAGTGCTCTGACACTTGAGACATAGCTCCATCTCTGGCTATTTGTTGGTTCACTGTAGATAAGAGCCTCACAGACTTTCCTGAATGAGCTGGCTTTGAACAGTGATCCTCAGGTGTCAGCATGCTAGGATGACAGACATGAGCCACCAGTGCTGGCTTTGTGTGTATGTGTGTGTGTGTGTGTGTGTGTGTGTGTGTGTGTGTGTGTGTGTGTGTCTGTCTGTCTGTCTGTCTGTCTGTCTGTCTGTCTGTCTGTCTGTCTATCTGTCTGTCTGTCTATGTCTGCATCTGTGTGTGTTTGGAGATAGAAAAACTGGGCCTTGAACTCAGGGCCTAGGTGCTGTTCCTGAGCTTTTGTGCTCAAAGCTAGTGCTCTGACACTTGAGACATAGCTCCATCTCTGGCTATTTGTTGGTTCACTGTAGATAAGAGCCTCACAGACTTTCCTGAATGAGCTGGCTTTGAACAGTGATCCTCAGGTGTCAGCCTGCTAGGATGACAGACATGAGCCACCAGTGCTGGCTTTGTGTGTGTGTGTGTGTGTGTGTGTGTGTGTGTGTGTGTGTGTGTGTGTGTGTGTGTGTGTGTGTGTGTGTGTCTGTAGAAGTGGGTTTATCAAGGAGCACCTGAACCTTTGGTAACTTCTCACCGCTGTCTTTGAGGGTGAATGGGCTTTATGGCTGAGGTCTGGGGGCCTGGAAGGGTGAGACGCTTGCAGGGGACTCAGGACGGCTAAATTATAAGATGAAGGGATTTGTGTGCCCTGGAACTGTTCACTCCCTTGGGCCTGGTTGGTGACAGGGGGAGATTGGGAGGACCTGGGGGTGGGGCCCACAGGAGGTGACTCCTCAGGAGGACAGGGAACATGGCCAGCACTTAGTATGGAGCATATTGGCATGAGTTAGACTCTGGGTCTTCTCATCATGACATCTGATGGGAGAGGCCAACCCTATTTTAAATATTGACCTATGATCTTCAGATCACAGCTTCCTGAGTATCTAGGATTATACGCATGAATCTCTGGCACAGGGCCTCTGATTCTTTTCAGTATATTAGTGTTTGAACTCAAGGCCTTAGGCTTTCCAGGCAGGTCTTCTACCATGGGAGTCAAGTCTTTCTGACTTGGTCATATCTGAAATAGGGACTGAATATATGCTCAGGATGGGCTGGATTTTGGTCCTCCTGTGAAAAGAATTGGCCACCATGCCTGGTCCTCTGTAGTTGGGATGCTAGACATGTAGTGCCATGCTCAGTCATCAGGTTAGATGGATTGTCCCAAACACTTAATCCATGGCAGCTGATTCTTGACCACAGTTGAAGCTCTGCATTGGGCCTCAACCATGTGACCTCAGTCTCCTCACAGGACAGTTGTGAGGAAATAAGGGATCAATACAGGGGGATCAGTGGGGCAGGGCCAGGCATAGAGGGAGTGGTCATCAGATATGGTTCTTGGCAATTATGTGAGCATATGACAGGAAGATACTTGGAAAGGGCTCAGAAGGGGCCTATTATTTACCTGCTGCAGGTATGGGATTATGAAACAAAACATGGCTCTCTTTCATCTTTACCCTATCAAATGAGGAAGGGGATCCTTCACTGTTCAGTTTTGTAGCTGGAGAAAATGAGGCACAGAGAAACTGGGTGACCTACTCATTACCCCCAGCTGAAAGGAAGCTTGGCCTGACTTCTCTGCCATGCTCCCTAGGACAAAGAGTGCTATTTAGTCCATTTCTTGGGGTGGGAATTTCAATTATTGTCAGTTGTGGGGCTTGAACTCTGGACCTGGGCCCTGTCTCCAAGCTCCTCAGATAAAGGTTAGCACTCTACCACTTGAGCCACAGCACCACTTCCGGTTTTCTGGTGGTTCTTTGGAGATAAGTGTCTCACAGACATTCTTGCCTGGGCTGATTATGAACCATGATCCTCATATCTCAGCCTCCTGTGTAGTTACCATTATAGGCCTGTGCTACCGGCACCCAGCTTAAGTGTAATTCTGACTTTCTCTCTCTCTCACTCTCTCACAGGAACTGGTTGAATGGGTCTTGGAGGAGGTGACCCAGGGTCCTCTGTGGCTGGGATTAAAGGTGTCCCTTTCATTCTTGAGGTGGGCTGTGGTTCAGGAACTGTCTTGCTCAGCCTGTTGAACTTGCTCCTTGAGGTAAGCCACTCTGTGCCCGGGATAGACTGTGATGGTTATTCCTTGTCAGTCTGTGTGGCGAGTTCTTCCCCACTACCATCTGCTAAGACAGTTAAAGGAAAGTGGATTAGGAAGTGTCGCATTGTCCAACCAGACAGCACGATCCTGGGCCTCTGATCCTCATCTCCACCTATCTGGCCAGACACTGATTATAACAAAATGAATTCACTCTATGTCTACTTTGCTTTGCTGAGGTATGTTGTTACGGGGAGGGGGTCAGTGAGCAGAGGAAAGATCTGAGAACTAACATCTCCTGGGGAACATTTGTTCTTGTGACAGAGCCAAGTCATTGCTGTGGATAAGGAAGAAGCCACCATCACACTGACCCGGAATAATGCTCAAAGGTAGGTAGGCTGTTGAAGTAGCAAACCCACCCATGTCTGCTTCCCACTCACAAGGGGGGTGCAGTGAATGTGTCCCGGCACTGGCTCTAGGGGATTATACATGGATGGTGGTGGTCAGGTGCCAGTGGCTCTTACCCGTCATCCTGGCTATTGGGAAAGATGAGGTCTGATGGTCATGACTAAGAGCCAGCCTAGGCAGGAGAGTCTGAGAGATTCTAATATCCCATAAACCACCTCTCCCCCCACAAAAAAGCCAGATGTGGTGATGTCACTCATGTGTTAGAGCCTCAGCCTTGAGTAAAAGAAGCTCAGGGCCTGAATCCAAGACCTAGGACTCAAAAACATAAAATAAATGAATAGTGGGCACCTTTTATCTTACTTCCAAAAAGGATGGATTCAGTCTTCTCTCTGGTACTTGTAGCCAAAGGTAAGGGTCTTCCCTTGATGTTCCCCTAAACTTCTCTTTCTCTCTATTATCTCTCCTGGCTTCAGTTGCAGGATAGAATTCAGATCATCACACTTGGTGTGACCTTATGTACCCTCTTCTACCTGCCTTCCTTGAGGTGGAGATCCTGGATGTACTCACCACTGGGAGAATGAAGCACCAGAGAGATAATGGTAGGTATCCCGAAACTCATACTCAAACACACACACACAAACTCACCTAGCCAACTCAGACTAGCCTTTTCCAAAGACATTTTATCTCCTTGGATTAACTGACCTAAGAGAGGAATGTGATCCCCTGTAAATGACTATTTTAACTAGAGCTTGCTAGTTGACATGAGATAAACAAAATCTCAAAAGAAAGGCCCTGGTGCCTGTCACCTCTGGCTCAGGATCACACTTGACAAGGTGGCTACTCGAGAGGCAGAGATCTGAGGATCAAAAAGTGAAGCCCGCCCTAAGCTGAAAAGTCAGTGACTCTACTCTCCATGGAACCACCAAATATCCAGAAGTGGAGCTGTGGCTCAAGTGGTAGAGTACCAGCCTTGAGCATGAAAACTCAGAGAGGCAGCTCCCAGACCCTCAGTTCAAGCCCACACAAATAAATGGCCCCATCTGTTGCCCCCAGACTTCCTGGGCCTCGAGTGCCTCGTCATGGATTTAAATACAGCACAGGTCCTTGGGTAATGTATCAGAGCCTTCAGAATGAAATTGGGTGGTGGAAGCCAGGCCTTCCCTTTTGTGGGCTCACAACTCACATCAACTGGAAGGCAGAGCATGACAAGACCTGCAGCTTGCAGAGTGGAAGTGATTCTCCTCTGCCAGGGTTTTTGGAGTGGGCTTCTTAGAGACAGCACTTGAAAGTGGGTATTGATTAACAAGGAGGATCTGACAGGAAGCACAGAGAGCAAAGATGCTGTAGATAAAGGACAACATAGCAGAGTGTGTTCATTTCCAGCCAGGGCTGATGGTGAGAAACTCAGAAAATACGTGCAAGACTGTGCCAAGACAGGCCCAAGTTGTCACAGAAGAACAGCTATCCAAGTTTGGGATTGTGTCTTAGCAGAAGTGGATTCGCGTGGCACACAGGAAACCCTGGTTTTGATTCCTAAATCCCGCATACATAGAAAAAGCCAGAAGTCTCACCTTGGCTCAGGTGGAAGAACACTCACCTTGAGCAAAAGTAATGCAGGAACAGCGCCTGGGCCATGAGGTCAAGCCCCAGCACTCCACGGGACCTGGGTGACAGGTGGATGGCTATGCCCTGTATCTCTTACTTGATCTATCCATGCATTGTGTCTCTTTCTTTGACAGCGTGGATCTGGACACTCCTTCTGTCCTGAGCATTCTTGGACCCACTTATCAGCAACCCTCTTGACATTTTCCACGGGGACATGGAGCAGCTGGCCCCAGAAATTCTCAGGTAATGGTTGGGTGGGCCGGGGGGATACAGGGCAGGCTACAGATGTCCTAGTAGGTCTGATCTGCCCCGCAAGAACAGGACATCCAGAGGAGGCGGATGGGAGCTTGGAGAGGGGGGGTAATGATGTGAAGGGGGCCCTTTAATACCCATGGCCTACCCAGAATCCGAGCTTCCATTTGCCATGCCTGAGGGAGGAGTGTCTAGGTGGTAGTGTTTAGAGGAGAACGAATTGGAAATTCTAAGGAATGAGAAACCATAAGTCCCGCGCTGGTGGCTCACGCCTGTCATCCTGGCTACTTGGGAGGCTGAGATCCAGAGGATCTTGTTTCCCAGCCCAGGCAGGAAAGTCCTATGAGAGTTTCATCTCCAATCTCCAACCAGAAGTGGCACCATGGCTCAAGTGGTAGAGCACTGGCCTTGAGCAAAAATTATCATCAGGGACAGTACCTAAGCCCTGATTTCAAGCCCCTCAACCAAAAACAAAAAAAAAAACCCAAAAAACAAAAAAGAATGCATCCCTTGCTTGCAAGAGATGGTGAAGGAATATGGTTGCTGTTTTTGGGGGAACAGGTGCTGGCCTCAGTGTACAGACATTTCTAAGAACTTCCCAGGTTTGCCCCAGTGTGAAGCCACAGCAGGGCATTCATTGCCTTACCAAGAACTCCAGAGGTTGTGTCCTATATTAGGCAACGAGTGGGCGAATGAGAGCAGGGGTGGGAGGGTAGAGTCAAATTTATTCTCTCCATCCAAGGAGGAATGGTTTTGGATGCTGGTGTCAAAGTCTGAAGTGAAGGGTTCCATGTGCTTTGTGGCCTGACAAATTGGGTTTCTCCTGGGTCTATGAAGTTGGCTGAAGCCAGGCGCTGCCCATGGCTCACAAATTTCATCCTCGCTACTCAGGAGGCTGAGATCTGAGGATCACAGTTCAAAGCCAGCTTGGGCAGGAAAGTCTGGGAGACTTTATCTCCAGTGAACCACCAGAAAACCAGAAGTGATGCTATGGCTCCAGTGGTATAGTGCACACCTTCAGCTGAAGAGCTGAGGGACTACACACAGGCCCAAAGTTCAAACCCTATGACCAACAACCAAAAATAAGGTGGCTGACTTTTCTTCATAGCAGTGTGTACAGTAGGAAGTGCCATGCTGATTTATGTGCCATTACAGATGTATGAGAGACTCTGAGTTTTGTCTATATTTGGTATGAGGTCTATAGAGCCATCTTTTGGGGGTTAGGATGTTCAGGTGATCTGGGACTGCTGAGGCCTTGTGTTACCTGTGTGTGTGTGTGTGTGTGTGTGTGTGTGTGTGTGTGTGTGTGTGTGTGTGTGTTCCTCATCTTTCTCTATCCACTTCCAGGGTGCCTGTTCCCCTCTTCCTAAACTCGGATGGTACCCCTCCTCAATAGCAACCTTGCATTTAACCCCCTATCAGGGTCGACAATGAGTCCTAAATTGCCAGAGACCTGCATATACCAGCTTATCTTTGGGGCCCAAGTCCGGCTGTCCATATCTTTGGCCACCTCCAGGGGATTCTGGATCTGCAGGGCCAGCTGGTATATGTTCTCCCCTGCCTCTGGGGTGGCAGAGTCAGTCATACGTTGTCATGTCCTTTTCCTCTGGCTGCATGTCCTACTCCCAGCAGGCTGGTAGTGGAGTGGGGAAAGGGTGGTTTCCAGTGGCTTTGGCCAGATCGAGCTTGATAGATAACTGAAGGCTGCCCAAGCAAGGATGATCTGGGAGGTGAAGCCAAGGTGGCTTAGAAGTGTTGATCAGTATCAAGGAAAAGTCAACGTACCTTATCACAGGCAAGTCTATCTTCTGGGCCCAGCCGGGCCTCTCAGGTCCTTCTAGACAATTCCGGATCCCCAGAATACAGAGGCACAGACTTTAGATTCCAGGACCAGGGAACTGTGGGATAAGGGACTGGTATGTACCAGTACCTCAGTGTTCTGGGGCATTAGCCTTGACCTGGATATGCCCCACTTATGTAAGTTCACTTCTTAACCCAGTGCTGGCCACACATCAGCTACTTGTGCTGTGGAAGTGGTAGGATCAGAAATGAGATCTAGGCTGACCAAAATCTGGATTTATGGCCTGATTGGGGTAGGGGGGGCTGTCTAAAAAAATCTTAGAGCTGGAACACAGAGCTTGGCACTGTGTGCCAAGATTCCTTTGCTCAAAACTAACACTTGAACCACAGGTCACCTTTCATCATTTTTACTAGTTTAGTAGACATAAGTGTCTCTCATACTTTCCTGCCTGGGCTGGCTGGCTTCAAGTTGCTACCCTAAGAGCTCAGCCTCTTGAGTAGCTAGGATTTCTGGTATGAGCCACGGGCACCTGCTAAGGTTGTGTGTGTGTGTGTGTGTGTGTGTGTGTGTGTGTGTGTGTGTGTGTGTGTGTGTGTGTGTGTGTGTGTGTGTTTCCCAGGGCTTGAAATCAAAGCCTAGGGGCTATTTTTTAGCTTGTTTGCACAAGGTTGGTGTTATACCACTTAAACTACAGTAGCTCCTCCGGTATCAGCCTTGAGTAGCCAGGATTATAGCAACTGGCATCCAGCTACAAGGATGTCTTTTCATACTCTCTTCTATTCTAACAGCTGTCTACTTGCCCTAGCCTAGATCTCTGATTTCCACAACAGCTCTCACCAGCCCCTGATTGTGTGGAGAACAAATTTCTTTGTCCTCAGGGAAGGAGGTTATGTTTCGGCTGAAGCCTGGGTAGGCTGTAGATGGGTCCTCAGCTGGGAGAGAAGTAGTCTCTTTTAGCTAAGAAGGGTTAGTGTGGCCTAATGGTAATAGCTCATTTCTCATATTCCTAGCTCTTCAGGAGTCTGAAATCTGAGGATTGCCATTAAGAGGAAGTGCAGCAAGAAACGTCTGTGAGACTCTCCTCTCCCAAGAATCACCTGAAAGCTGGAAGAAAAGCTGTGGCTCAAGTGGTAGAGAGCTAGCCCTGAATGAAAAAAGTGAGGAACAGAGCCCGGGCCCTCTGTTCAAGCCCTAGAACCAAGATGCATACTTGCTCATCCACACACAAACACACCACACACACACACACACACACACACACACACACACACACACACACACACACACACACACACACACACACACATACAGAGGAAGGTGGTAATGATGAGCTGAGCTAGAACTGGGGGCAATCCTGAGGCATAGTCACAGTAAATTCTCAAGCCAAATCAAGTGCTTTCTCCCTAAGTCCTTCTTGGGCTGAGGGGTCTGGGCCATGGCAGTAAGTTCCATAGAACCTGCCTTTCCATCTGTGCATGGGGCCACAGGAGCAAGGGAAGGACACTAGGGATGCTCGTTTGTAGTCGGCCCACGATTGCAGATCTTAATCTGTACCCGAGCAATGGTGAGGAAAGCAGGACTCCAAGCCCTGGGATTCCTGGGATAGCGACTGCTACAAGCAGCAGCCAGTTGGCTTTGGATTCTTGAACCTACAAGCCTTTCATTAGCCCAACTCAACACCTGCCCAAGGTGTGCCTGACAAATTCACACACTTGTGATGCCGGCATGAGTGGATGTTACTTGGTGTGACATCTTGCACCTCCTGCCTCTCCTGGCCCAGAATCGTGGTCTGAGATGGCGATTTACTGCTGAGATCCATATTGCACCCATGACAGATGCAATTCTGATGATCTCCATGCCCCGAGGCTCGACCCTTCTCTGGTACTGTGGCCTGCTATGTAGGCAATGGCCTCCAAACAGGCTCCACTCAAGACTTGTAGGACACGGAGACATTGGGAGACCCTCAGGGAGCCCACTGGAAACTACTTTGCCTTGAGCAACAGAGTGAGGTCCAAGCAGACCAGGTGTTGGTCACAGGGTTTGAACTCTGGGTGTGGGCTCTGTCCCCAGCTCTTAAGCTTACCACTTGAGCTACAGAACTATGTCTGGTCCTCTGGAGGTTCCTTGGAAATCAGTCTCCCGGACTTTCCTGCCTGGGCTGGCTTTGAACTGCGACCCTCATATCTCAGCCTCCTGAGGAGGTAGGAGGGCAGGTGTGAGCTACTGGCGTCCAGTGGATCTGGCCTTCACCAGAGTGGACTATGAGCTCCTGAAACTTTTCTTTATTTTCCTGTGCCAGTACTGGGTTTGAACTCAGGGTTTGGTCTCTGATCTCTTAACTTTTTCCCTCAAGGTTAGCACTCTACCACTTGAGCCACAGATCCATTTCTGGTTTTTGGTAGTTCATCTGCAAGAAGAGTCTCATTAACTTTCAACTCCTGATCTGGCTTGACCCTCGATCTCTATCTCAGTCTCCTGAGTAGGTAGGATTTACAGGGTTTCAGCCATTGGGGCCATTGGGCTAGAACCTTTTCTTTTTATATTTATTTATTTATTTATTTATTTATTTATTTATTTATTTATTTATTTATTTATTTAATTTGTGAACATACGGTACAGTGGTGTTACAATTACATGGGCAGGATAATGAGTACATTTCTTACCAAGCATTGCAGCCTCCTCCTTTGTTTACACTTCACATGCCTTCCCAGCCTCCCCCCTCTACCTCAAGTCCCAATCCTTCTCCCCCCATCCCCCCTCCCCCCCTTCCGCACCAACGTTGTAAAGCTCCTTTTGGACATGACAACTTGTACTTCCCATTGATGCAACAGGTCCACCTGTATCCTTAAACGACTTGTTTTTCCCCATCTCTTCCACAAGGTATACTGACATCAAATATAGTGAAAGCAGGGGTTATACTTTGGGGGAGGGACATGCAAAGCAACAAAGAAATAATATTATAAAGGCATTAGAAACACATGCATGAAAGAAAAAACATTAAAATACATATCTAAGATTTCATTTTCCTAACATCACATTATCTGACCTTTTCCGCTTGACTCATACATATACTAGATATTGCAAATAAGGGAAACCATGGGACCTATGTTTCTTTGGGCCTGGCTTACTTCCCTTAATATAATTTTTTCCAAGTCTTTCCATTTCCTAACAAATGGGGAAATGCATTCTTTCTGATGGAGGCATAGAATTCGATTGTGTATATATACAACATTTTCTTGATCCATTCATCTACTGAGGGGCAACTGGGTTGGTTCCATATCTTAGCTATTGTAAATACTGCTGCAGTAAACACAGTTGTGCTGGTAGCTTTAGTGTGGTCTTGTTTGTAAATATTTGGGTAAATGCCCAAAAGTGGGATTGCTGGGTCATAGGGGAGTTCTATGTGGAGTCTTTTGAGGAACCTCCATACTGCTTTCCAAAGAGGTTGAACAAGTTTACATTCCCACCAACAATGAAGTAAGGTTCCCTTCTGTCCACATCTCCCCTAGCATCTGTTGTTGTTAGAGTTCTTGATTTTTGCCATTCTAACTGGAGTGAGGTGGTATCTCAATGTTGTTTTGATTTGCATTTCTTTTATGGCTAGGGATTTTGAGCATTTCTTCATGTGTCTATTGGCCATCCTTCTTTCTTCTTCAGAGAAGTTTCTCTTTAAATCTTTCGCCCACTTGTTTATTGGGCAGTTGTTTCTTTGAGAATTTGTTTGTTGGGGGATTTATTTTTTTATGTTCCAAGTATATTTTAGATATGAGACCCTTGTCCGTTGTATGGCTAGTAAAGGTCTTCTCCCAATCCGTGGGCTTTCTATTGATCTTGCTAGCTATGTCCTTTGTCATGCAGAAGCTCTGCAATTTTATGCAATCCCATTTGTCCAACCTTTCTTTGATTTGCTTTGTTCCCATTTCTCTATTCAGAAAATTTCGGCCTGAGCCAAGGAGACCTAGGAATTCTCCTGTACCATTCTGTAATGCTTTCAGAGTATCTGCTTTGATTTCGAGGTCTTTGATACATTTGGGGTTAATTCTGGTGCACGGTCATATATAAGGATCTAGCTTTAGTTTTTTACATGTAGTTAACCAATTTTGCCAGCACCATTTACTGAAGAGGCTGTCTTTGTTCCATTCTATTGTTAGAGCTCCCTTATCGAATATTAGATGGCTATAGGTGTTTATATTACTTTATGGGTTTTCAATTCTATTCCATTGGTCCTGAGGTCTGTTCTTATGCCAATACCTAGCTGTTCTGATTACTATGGCTTATAGTAGAGTTTGAAATTTGGTATTGATATTCCTCCAGCAGTGTTCTTTAGTTGAGGAGCGTTTTTGCTATTCGGGGTCTTTTAGTGTTCCATATTAATTTTTGGATTGCCTCTTCTATTTCCTTGAAGAATGAGGTTGGAATTTTGATAGGTATTGCGTTGAATTTGTAGATAGTCTTGGGAAGTATTGCCATTTTCACAATGTTAATCTTCCCAATCCAGGAGCATGGGAGGTTTTGCCATTTTTTAAGTTCTGTGTTGTTTTCCTTTTTCAAGATTTTAAAGTTTCCATCATAGAGGTCCTTCACTTCTTTGGTTAAGTTAATTCCTAGGTATTTTATTTATTGTGGGTCTATTACAAATGCAGTTGTTTTACCAATTTCAGCCACACTTTTCTCATTGTTGACATACAGAAAAGCCATTGATTTTTCAGGGTTAATTTTATACCATGCTACTTTGCCAAGGTTTTTTTGTGTGTTTTTTTTTTTAATTTAATTTAATTTTATTTTATTTGTGAACATACTGTACAGAGAGGTTACAATTACATGGGCAGGATAATGCGTACATTTCTTACCAAACATTGCAGCCTCCTCCTTTGTTTACCCTTCACATCCATTCCCAGACTCCCCCCTCTCCCCCAATCCCAATCCTTCAACGTCCCCCCCCCCCGCACAGACGTTGTAAAGCTCGTTTTGGACATGACAACTTGTACTTCTCATGGTTGCAACAGGTCCACCTGTATACTTAAACAACTGGTTTTTCCCCATCTCCTCCACAAGTTATACTGACATCAAATATAGTGAAAGCAGGGGTTATACTGTGGGGGAGGGACATACAAAGCAACAAAGAGATAATCTTTTAAATGCGTTAGAAACACATGCATGAGGGAAAAAACATTAACATACATATCTAAGGGTTCATTTTCCTGACATCACATTATCTGACCTTTTCTGCTTTACTCATATATATACTAGATATTGCAAATAAGGGAAACCATGGGACCTATGTTTCTTTGGGCCTGGCTTACTTCCCTTAATATAATTTTTTCCAAGTTTTTCCATTTCCTAACAAATGGGGCAATGTCATTCTTTCTGGTGGAGGCAAAGAATTCTATTGTGTATATATACAACATTTTCTTGAACCATTCATCTACTGAGGGGCATCTGGGTTGGTTCCATATCTTAGCTATTGTAAATACTGCTGCAGTAAACACAGGTGTGCTGGTAGCTTTAGTGTGGTCTTGTTTGTACACATTTGGGTAAATGCCCAAAAGTGGGATTGCTGGATCATAGGGGAGTTCTATGTGAAGTCTTTTGAGGAAACTCCATACTGCTTTCCAAAGTGGTTGAACAAGTTTACATTCCCACCAACAATGAAGTAAGGTTCCCTTCTGTCCACATTCCCTCTAGCATCTATTGTTGTTAGAGTTCTTGATTTTTGCCATTCTAACTGGAGTGAGGTGGTATCTCAATGTTGTTTTGATTTGCATTTCTTTTATGGCTAGAGATATTGAACATTTCTTCATGTGTCTATTGGCCATCCTTCTTTCTTCTTCAGAGAAGTTTCTCTTTAAGTCTTTCGCCCACTTATTTATTGTAATTTGGGTGTGGAGTCTATGGGATTCTTTGAATACAAGATCATGTTGTCTGCAAAGAGGGAGAGTTTTATTTCTTGCTTCCCTATTTGGATCTCCTTTAGGTCTGCATCTTGTCTTATTGCTGTAGCTAGGCATTCTAATACTAGATTGAAGAGAAGTGGAGAGAGTGGACATCCTTGTCTTGTTCCTGAGTTAAGAGGAAATGGCTTTAGTTTTTCACCATTACGTATAATGCTGGTTGTAGGTTTGTCATATATAGCCTTTATTGTATTGAGGAATGTTCCATGGATTCCTAATTTTTCCAAAACCTTCATTATAAAGGGGTTTTGGATCTTGGTGAATGCTTTTTCTGCATCTATTCAGATAACCATGTGGTTCTTATTCTTGTTCCTGTTCATGTGATGAATAATATTAATTGTTTTACTTATATTGAACCAGCTTTGCATCCCTGAAATGAATCCTGTTTGATCATGGTGTATGATTTTTTGGATGAATTGTTGAAGTCGGTTGGCCAATATTTTGTTTAGAAGTTTTTCATCAATGTTCATCAAAGAAATGGGTCTATAGTTCTCTTTCTTTGATGAGTCCCTGCCTGGTTTTTGGATGAGGGTTATGATGGCTTCATAGAATGTGTTTGGTAGTGAACTTTCTCTTTCTATTTCATTGATGAGTTGAAGGAGTATTGGTGTGAGCTCTGCTTTGAAGGCCTTGTAGAATTCCACTGTAAAACCATCTGGTCCCTGACTTTTCTTAGCTGGAAGCTTTCTTATTGTTGTTTCTATTTCAATGCTTGATATGGGCCTGTTAAGCTGGTTTAACTTATCTTGGTTTAGTTTTGGCATGTCAATGTTTGCTAGGAAAAGGTCCATTTCTGTCAAGTTCTCAAACTTATTAGCATAAAGTTTTGAGAATATTCCCTTATAATGTTTTGAATATTGGTTGTTTCGGTGGTGATATTTCCATTCTCGTCTCTGAGTTTATTTATTTTGGTGTGTTCTCTTCTTTTTCTGGTAAGATTTGCTAATGGTCTGTCAATTTTGTTAATTTTTTCGAAGAACCAACTCTTCGTTTGTTGATTCTTTCTATAGTTTTGTTGGATTCTAATTCATTTAATTCTTATTCAATTTTAATTATTACTTTCCATCTACTGTATTGGGGTTTATCTTGCTGATCTTTTTCAAGGAGGATTAGATGTGTCATTAAATTATTGGTTTCAGATCTCTCCAAATTGTTGATGTAGGAGCTCAGAGCTATAAACTTGCCTCTGAGTACTGCTTTTGCTGTGTCCCAGAGGAGCTGGTAATTTGTTTGTTCATTTTTGTTGAATAGCATGAACATTTGAATTTCCTTTCTAATCTCTTCCCTGACCCACTCGTGATTCAGCAGTGTATTGTTCAGCCTCCATGTGATACCAGACTTTCTTTGGTGACTTTTTGTGTTGAGTTCTAATTTTATTCCCTTGTGGTCAGAGATAATGCAAGGTATAACTTCAATGTTTCTGAATTTGGACAAGTCTGATTTGTGGCCTAAAATGTCAGTTTTAGAAAATGTTCCATGTGCTGCTGAGAAAAACGAGTATTCTGATTCTGCTGTGTGAAATGTTCGGCAGATATCTGTTAAATGTAGTTGATCTATGCAGCTGTTTGGATCTGCAGTTTCTCTGTTGAGTTTTTGCCGAGTAGATCTATCTAGTGGGGAGAGTGGTTTGTTAAAATCCCCAACAATTAATGTCTTTGGAGTTATATGGGATTTGAGGGAACGTAGTGTTTCTTGGATAAATTTGGGTGCTCCATTGTTTGGAGAGTAGATATTTAGAATTGTAGTATCCTCCTGGAAGAGAGATCCCTTAATTAGTATGTACCGACCTTCTTTATCTCTTCTCACCAATTTTAATTTGAAGTGTATTTTATCTGATATTAGGATTGCAACTCCCGCCTTTTTATGGGGGCCGTTTATTTGGTAGATTTTGTTCCAAACTTTAACATTGAAAATGTGTTTGTTTTTACGGGCAAGATGTGACTCCTGCAGGCAGCAGTTAGAAGGGTCTTGTTTTTTAATCCAACTAGACAGTCTATGTTGCTTAATTGGAGAATTCAGTCCATTAACGTTAAGAGAAAGGACTGAGAGATATTTGGGAGTTGCTGCCATGTTATCCACCTTCTTGATTGTTGTGAAAACTGAGTTCTTTCTATGGTTCTTGGATTCTCAGTTTGGGTGCAGTTTCTTGACATTTATTGTGGTCTCGTTGGTTTTCTATTTGTAGGACATGTTTAAGAATCTTTTGTAGGGCTGGCTTGGTGGAGATGTATTGTTTCAATTTTTCTTTGCTATGGAAGGTTTTTATTTGGCCTTCAGTTATGAAGGAGAGTTTAGCTGGGTACAGTATTCTTGGTTGATAGTTGTTTGTTTTTAGGCATGGCATACATCATTCCAGGCTCTTCTTGCTTTGATTGTCTCTGCTGAGAAATCTGAGGTGATTCTAATTTTTTTTTCCTTTATAGGTGATTAATCTTTTCTACTTGACAGCTTTAAGGATCTTTTCCTTTTTCTGAGTTGATCCTGTGTGGATCATAATATGAGGGTGGGTTGTCCTATTATGGTCTGGTCTGTTTGGAGTTCTAAAAGCTTCTTGTATCTGAATAGGCCTATCTTTTTGCATGTTTGGGAAGTTCTCTGCTAGGATCCTGTTAAACAAATTTCGTAGGCCATTAACTTCTGTTTCTAGGTGCTCTTCTATACCCATTATCCTTACATTAGGCCTTCTGATGGTGTCTTCCAAGTGTTGGATAGATCTATCATATTTCTTCCACTTATCTTGGATGGTTGTATGTTCTTTCTCTATAATATCTAGGCTGTCTTCAATCCCTGAGATTCGATCTTCTCCATGGTGTAACCTGCTGTCCAGACTTTCTACTTTGTTTTTTATTTCTTTTGTTTTTTATTTCTAATTGTTCAGCTTTGATGGCTTCAAGTTCTTTGTTGAAGCTTTGTTATAGATCTTGTATGAACTTCTTTACTTCCTTAATTTGATGTTCAGTGTTTATTCTCAGATCACTTAGTTGATTGGTTATGGTTTTCTTGGACTCCCATTCCTTCTGTTGGGTTCCATTCAGCATTCCCTTTCTGGTCTCCCTGACTTCCTTCAGCTCTTTGTTAATGGATTCCATGAATGCCTTTATTGATCTTTGTGTATTCTCTTCCTGCTCTCTCAATTCCTGTATTACTCTTTGATTAGCTTCCTCCTGTTTGTGTGATTCCTGTAGTTCTCTTTGAGTGTTCTCAGCCTGTTCAAGCCATTACTGCCTTTCTCTTTGAGTATTCTCAAGCTGCTCATGCAAATCCTGTATCAGCTTTTGAGTAGCTTCCTCATGCTTATGATATTCCTGTATAAACTTTTGGAATGCCTCCTCTCTCTCCCTATCACGCTCATACAGAGACCTTTGTATGCTTTCAATATTTTGATTTATAATGTTTGCCAGCAGTGTTTGTAGAGCTATTTGGGAATTCTCCTCTGGATTATTCACTATCTGTTCTGTCCCCTGATTATCGGGATTGGGAATTGAGATACCCGGATTTGCCATTTTTCTTGTGTTTTTTCGGCTTACTCTGCCCATTTGAGTTACAAATAGCACCAGTTTTGTGCTAGAACACTATCTTAAGGCAAGCATCAACCCAAGTCTGAATTTGCACAGTCAATAGTCTACAGATACAATCTAGTTCAACAGATACTTCTATTCAACATCAAACAACTATACGTTAATGTGCTACGAACCGCAAAGTAGAATTTGGAAGACCAGAAATTATTAGGTTTAGGGATAGATGTGGGTAAGAAAATAGGAATAGATTGATGTGGGGAGGCTCAGGGAGAGTTAACTAAGTCTTAATCTCAAAGCAGGAAATAGGTTGGGTAGGATGAAAGAGAGAGAGAGAAAAAAGAAAGGGAACAGGAAAAGAAAAGAGACCAGAAAAAATAGAAAGGTAGAAATTAATAAAATTATGTAGAACGATAACAATCTATTTACTTAAGAACGTGAACTTTTTGAGAGAAGGGGAGGTATATAAAGGAGATGTGAAAAATCTAAAAATAAAAATGCTTAAAATATTATATAGGTAGAAAGAGGTAGAACTGCTATTAAGGAATTTAAGTCTTAGTTGTTTTGACTTGAGTAATAAATTTGCGGGTTAAGTGTGTACACAATTTGGGATAGGGTCTAATATTCAACTCGGGTTTATCTGAGGATGTGCAGGACATGAATTAAGTCACGTAAAGAAGAACAAAAGAGAGGAGAAGGTGAAAAGGATAAGAAAGGAAGAAGAAAAAGATGAGAAGTTCAGTAGAGCTAAACAAAAAACAAAAAGATACTTAAAAAAGAAAAAAAAGAGAAAGAAGACCAAAACAGAAAACAAAAACGCACACTCCCGTATCCCCAAAATAAAAATTATAAGAGGAAAAGAAAGTTTCTGGAAAACATTTTTTTAACAAAAATGGCAAAGATTAAAGATTGAAAAAAGTTTTAGAAAAGAAAAAAAAATTTATATAAGGTACCAAAAATAAAAACTAAAAAAAAAAGAAGACGAAAAAGAAGAGAAAAAACAAAGCAAAACAAAAAACAAACAAACAAAAAACTTCTTTGAGTATTTTTGGGGGGGAGGAGTGGGAAAAATCCTTTATCTCCCTTGTGTCCGTAACCAATATCTTGTTGGAGTCTCTAGTCTGCTTGTGGTCCTGTGGCTTGGTTGGTTTCTTAAGTCAGTTTGTTCGAACAGGCAGTAAAATGCTCTGCTTTACACAGAATTTGGCTATCCTCCTCCCAGGCTAGTTCATTGGGAGACAGATCTGCTTTGAGTATCACAAAAGAGGGGAATGCCGTGATGAGGCTAGGTTCTGGTAGCTTTTCCGGGGCTGGTTTGTGAAAAACTCACAGACCCCAGCCTGGAGCCATTCTCAGGGTTTCTTTTTACTGATTTTCAATTGATTGTCGAGGCTGATGGAGGGAGGGGAAGCCTCTGGCTCTGATTACCCAGTGAAGAATCCCACTCCTCGTGATGGCGCCTGAGCTTGGTGACTTTTCCCTGGGTGGAGCGGAGTCTGGCAGGTCACACCGCCGTTAAGTTCTTGTGACCTGCTAAATGACTCGTTTTATTTCAAGGCCTGAGCTGGAGCTAGCAGCTCCTCCGAGCTTTGTCGGTATCGAAGATGGAGATCACCAGTGCTGGGGGGGGGAGGTGTGGCCTTCCCTCCTCTGCTCCCTGAGAAGGATTGAGGACGTCAGGCTTCTACTCAGGCCGAGTCTTAGTTTCTGGGTCATCTCTGGTCTGCAAACTGCAGGATGAAGATGTCTGCTCCTTGTCGGTTCTTGATGGTGTTGATTAGAATCCGCTTGCCTGCTGCGTCTGGCTCCTTCGTCCTGGACTATCTGTTGCTCAGGTATGGTGCCTGCGCTCGCCAGCCACCGCCACAGCTGTTGGCAAGGGCTCAGAAGTGTCTCCTTTCCTGGGTTACCTTCTCTGGCCTAACTCTCTGTCCTATGATGGCACACTTGGTGTAATTCTCTGACTTAAGACTGTTCACTGGAACTCTAAAACTGCTTTCTATGCGAGAGCTTACTTAGTCTCCAGCTTCTCCAGCCATCTTCCTGGACTCCCTAGAAGCTTTTCTTAAGCAAGAGTTCTTCCCTGCATTTGCCCTGATACTCCATGCAAAGGAGGCCTGAGGCTTAGGAGTTATGAAAAATAGGCTTCCAACCACAGGAAATGGCTGGGCTCCCTGGTGTAAAGCCCAGTTTATCTTCCCTCTGGTCCCCAATCTAGGACCCTACCCTTTGTCCTGTGACTCAAGTACAAACCTTGACCCAGCCTTGAATGTCCTGCAAAACTTTTCTGAAGCCACAGAGCCTTCATTCCAACCACACCACCTGCTCTACAGCACACCTCAGGACCCTTGTCCTGAGGCTGAGGCTCTCTGTCCTGTATCCACATCTTAGAACTCCTGTGGAATTTTGGCACTGGATATATCACCTCCTGGAACAAGTCTTTGCTTCCCTTCTCCCTCTTTTTTTATATTGAGTTGCTAGAGATGGAATGTTTGCAGACTGACTGGCAAATGCTCTATCTTTGTGTGTGTGTGTGTGTGTGTGTGTGTGTGCGTGCGCGTGCACGTGTCTGTGCCTGTCCTGGGTTTGAATTAATGGCCTAGATGCTATACTATCTCTGAGCTTTTGTGCTCAAGGCTAGCACTCTACTACTTGAACCTCAGTTCTATTTCTGGCTTTTGGGTGTTTAAGTGGAGAAAAGGTTTTCATATAGACTTTCTTGCCTGCAATTGAGATCCTTAGATCTCAGCTTCTTGAGTAGCTTCCAAGGGTGAGCCACCAGCACCTGCCTTCTACCCTACCTCTTACATATAACCTCGGCCCTCCTTTGAGTCCCAGAAAAAATATGTCTCACCAGGTTCACTTTATTTTAATGCCAGTCTTGGTGCTTGAACTCAGGGTCTGGGCAAGTTCCTTAGCTTCTTTTGCTCAAGGGTATCACTTAAGCCACAACGTGACTTTTGGATTTTGCTGTTTCAGTGGAACTGAGGAATCAAACCTAGGACTTAGTGCATGCTAGGCAAGCACTCTACCACTAAGCCACATTCGCAGCCCAAGGCTCACTTCTAGCGGGAGTTATGAGAGTGGGATTTATTGGCATACCTCTTTTGGCATAGAAATTGCTATTGCATATCTTTGCCAAGTTTTGGGAGCAGCCTGTGACTAGGCAATGAGGAATGATAAGTGAGTGATAGCCACCAAGCCTACAGTCTAGGAACTGTGGTCTCCCTGGAGGCAGTGGCCGGCTGCTATGTGTCCTGATGGGACACCTCAGCCAGAACATCAAGCTTCAGTTATTAAATGGCGGAGAAAGATGTTTTGTTCAAGTTGCTGGCTCAGATTTAGTACTCTTCAGGGCTTGTCCCAGCTTGCCCAGGTTGGGGGGTTGGGCATTGGCAACCTGTTGAATGCCCATCATCCATACATCATCCATCCATACACAGAGACATGGAGTTCTTGCTTCCTATGGCGGGGGGATGGGCACTTCCGTGTTTGTACTATGAGCCTAGGCCCTGTCCCTGAGCTACTTTTGCTCAAGGGCAGTGCTCTGCCCTTGAGCCACAGCCCCATTCATGTTTTTTTCCCCTGTAATGTCTTAGAAATAAGAGTCGTGGACTTTCCTGCCCTGGTTGAGTTCAAATTTGCGTTCTCTATATCTCAGCCTCCTGAGGAGCTAGGATTACAGGCAGGAGCCCCTGGGTCCTGGTTTTGTTTTCTTCTTGTTGTTCTTTTTTGTAATCGTAATAATCTGAAATCTTCACGGTGTTATTCCAATGGTTTGCATTCGAAGTAAAATACCCAGGCTTGGAGTTCGAATGCCAGGACTGCCACCCACAAATGGAAGGAGATCCTGACAAATTCATTCCTATTCATGTGAATGTTAATGGAATGTTATAAAAGTAATAATTAAATTTGCAGTTAATTCATGATTTTATTTTAGAATGCCACACAAAAATTATTGGTTTTATATCTTCCATTCTAGCACCATGGTATGATTCCCCTAATGGAAGGATATTAAATAATTTTTAATTAATGCTTCTATAAGTATTCAACCAGGATAATTTATTAAAAGGAGGCATAATTTCATAACTAATAATTGGTAATAATATATATAATTTAATATCCTCACATTCCCTCTCTCTGTATACATAATTATATATATATATGTACACATCTATCTATCTATCTATCATCTATCTATCTATCTATCTATCTATCTATCTATCTATCTATCTATCTATCTATCTATCAATCTACACAATCGATCTGTTTATACTCTTGTCACTACTGGGGCTCAGTGGTAGAGTGCTTGCCTAGTACATACAAAGCTTTGGGTTCAATCCTCACTACAATGTGCACAGAAAATTCCAGAAGTTGTGCTGTCGCTCAAGCAACGGAGCACTAGCTTTGAGCATAAAAGCTTAGGTACTGTGTCTAGACTCTTACTTAACACCCAGGAATGGCACCAAAAAAAGATAGAATGTTCTGACTGCAACTATATAACGATAGCACTGCAAATACCTCATCACAGAGCAAGCCAGAAGTCTGAGGCTGACAGCTGACATCTAACCTGACTTAGCCAGAGGTAAACGGCTGCAACCCAGCTCCACAGAACCAAATGGTACTGGCTCCATCACCTTTGTCATCCAAGATACTCGTGGTCTGAGATCTGACACTGTTGGGTTTAAAACTCAGCCCTGTTAGGAAGTCGGCAAAATTCTGAGCTGTGGCACAAAGTGGTAGAGTTCTAGCCTTGAGCAAAAGATCATAAGACAATACCCCCACACTTTCAGTGAAATTCCCATGGCTGACTCCACCTTCCCCAAAAACCCCATCCCTTAATCATTAGATTAATCATTAGATGTGAAATTTCTGTGGTTTGTTATGTATTTCTGAAAGAATGGTGATACTGATGAAAGCACCCTAACACTGACAGCTTGTGGGATACAGCTATGTGCTGAGTCCTTCATGAGGTGTTGTGTGCTGAGTCCTTCACAGGTAAATTCTTTCACTTGGTCCTTGTAAGAGCCCCAGAAGTCAGATGATTGTGCAGATGAGAATCTTGAGGCTCAGATATGTTCCCATGTCAGTGCCAATTGTGTATGTACCTAAATCTAGTGAGTTGTCTCCTGCAGACAATAGTTTTGGTTTATTTTTCTTGGTCGTGAATCTGGAACTCAGGGCCTAGCCACTGGCCTTTCTCTGTTGGGCTCATGCCAGCACCCCATCATGTGGAACCAAGAACCCTATTGCAACAGAGTGTTACATTCTAGGCATTTGTAGCTGAGGTCTGTCATCCTGCCGACTCAGGAAACTGAGATATGACGACCTCGGTTCCAAACTATCCCAGACACAAAAGGTCCTACGAGACTATTATCTCCTATTCACCACTTGGAAACTTGAAGTGGAAGCTGGGTACCAAGAACTCGCACGTGTCATCTTAGCTACTCAGGAGCCTGAGAGCTGAGGATCACAGTGCAAAGCCAGCCTGGGCTGGAAATTCCTTGAGAGGCTTCTCTCCAGTGAATTAAAAAAAATCTGCAGGGGTGCTGTAGCTCAAGTGGTAGAGCACTTGTATTTAGCTGAAGAGCTCAAGGACAGCACCCAGGCCTAGACTTCAATTCCTCCAACTTACAAGAAAAGAAAGAAAGAAACCTGAAGTGGATTGCTGGGAATGTGTCTTAGGGTAGAGGGCTTTGCATGTATGAATCCCTGGGCTTGATTATTTAGTACCACATCACTAGAATACAAGATCTCTGTGGCTCAAGTGGTAGAGTGCTATATTTGTACAGGAGAAACTCAGGAACAGTGTTCAGGTCCTGAGTTCAAGCTCCAGGACAAGTGTATGCACACACATTCATGCACACACACACACACACACACACACACACACACACACACACACACACACACACACACACACACACACACACACAGATACCAGAAGTGAAGTTGTGACTCCAAATGGTAAAGCACTGAGTTTCTGTTCTGAGCTCATGGACAGCACCCAGACCCTGTGTTCAACCCCAAAACCTAGCTCCCCAGGGCCCAACTAGGAGAGGTCAAAGATTGCAAAACCTAATGAGCTTCACCAGCTCTAGATGACATTAAGCATTGTGATATTACACATGTGCTTAGATTTAGCAAGCTTCCAGAACCTAGGAAGGCACCTTTGCCAATAATGAATCATTTTATTTGGTTCAGCTTTCTTGTTGTCTGCCAGAAGGACCCTTGAATTTATTGTAGAAAGTTATTACAACACTGGAACATAGTCTAACAAAGACAGGATAAGTGCAGGGAACTTGGCCTTCCACAGGAGGTGGCACAAATGGAGGCTTCCTGTCAAAATAGCACTGAGGAGAGAGATAACTTGAGTTTCAAAGGGGCCTTTTTTTCTCCTAGCTTTCAGAGCCACCCACACTCCTGCTCACTAATTGGCCCAGATGGAGTTGTTTGTTACACAGCTGTACAGGAGTGAGGCCTTTTGCCTGCATGTTCCAACAATGAGGCAGACTTCCTCCAACAGTCCTTGGTGTGGAGAAAACCTCAGGATACACTGGGATCAGTGAGGGGAGCCCCGGAACATGCACTGTCTTGAAAGCACTGACTCTCCTATGAAATCATTTTATTCAAAGCAAATTTCCTAACTTGGTGCCTTTCATCTTAGGGATTCTGGACCTTCACTGATAGAAATACATGCATACATATATGGGAAGACATGGAGTGACTTTCTTTTTTTGGCAGGTCCAGGGGTTGTATTATGAGCCTAGGCACATTCCCTGAGCTCCTTTTGCTCAAGGGTATCGCCCTGTCCTTGAGCCACAGCCCCACTCATGGCAATTTTTTTATTTCTGTGATCCCACAGAAATAACAGTGCTGTGGACTTTCCTGTCCTGGCTGAATTCAAAGTGGCATTCTCTACCTCTCAGACTCCTGAAGAGCTAAGATTACAGACGGCACAAATGACACCTGGCTTTCTTTTCTTCTTGTTCTATTTTTCATTGTGACAAACTCAAATCTTCACAGTTTCATTCTAGTGGTTTGCATTTTGAAGTAAACTACCCAGGCCTGGAGTTTGATTGCCAGGGCTGCCTCCTACAAATGGAGGGAGATCTTGAGAAATCTTCACTATTCATATGAATGCTTAATGGAATGTTATAAAAGTAACAATTATATTTGCAGTTATTTCATGATTCTCTTATAGAATGTCACACAAAAAGTATTGGATTATGTCTTCCATTCTAGCAATATGGTGTAATAGTCCCAACTAAGGAATACTGACTACGTTTACATGAATGCTTCAATAAGTATTCAACCATGATACTTCTTTAAATGGAAGCATAATTTAATAATAATTCATAACATATATAATTTAATATCCTCACATTGTCTCTCTCTCATATATAGCAAACTACACATCTATTTATCTATATCTATCAGCCACTACTATGGCTTGTTCAAAGGTCCTCAGAACGGGCTGGCAGCTCAGTTTGCCAAGGGCGTTTTTTCTACACTGGCCTTTTCATGAATTGGGTATTGTGGGCTGTGAGTTCAAATCCAAGCATGGCCAAAATTGTATATGTGGAATCAGAAGTAAATTTTGACACATTTTTTTCTTCTCTGTGAAAATCGTGGCTCTCAGTATGATGTATAGTATAACCCATATGTAAATATATCCATGTGATAAGATGAAATAAATGAAATAAATATTATATATGTAATAATACTAAATAAAATAAAAATAAGGGTAATAAATGTCATATGGAATAAACCCATGTATGTAAATAGATCTCATATATGAATATTATTTTTATCCGTGCTGGGGGTTGAATTCGGGCCCTGGAAACTGGGCTGAAATTGTTGTATTCAATGACAGTGAGCTTCCTCTGCCCCACAGAGACACAGAATTGCCTAGGCCCTGAGTTCAAATTCCAGGCCTTCCAGAAAAATGGTGTAAATTCCAAGCCAGGTTCTTAATTTTTTTTGGCCAGGCCTGGGGATTGAACTCAGCTCGTGGCAACTCTGCCTCAGCTTCGGTCATCCTAGGCTGGGGTGCAGCCTCTGGACCCATAGCCCATCTTGAGATCCTAGGACCCGAGTTCAAATCTTGGGACTTGCAAAAAAAAAAAAAAGGAGAAGTGGTGGGAAGGTGGCTCAGTATTAGAGTGCTTGCCTTGCATGCTTAAAGCCCTGGGTTTGATTCCTCAGCACCAAATAAACAGAAAAAACCTGGAAGTAGTGCTATGCCTCAAGTGGTAGAGCAATAGTCTTGAGCTGAAGAGTTGATGGACAGCACCCAGATTCAGAGTTCTGGCTCCAATACAGGAAAAAAAAGAGAAAAAAGAGAGGGGGAAAAAAAGAGAAGGATAAAACTGAGAAGTTCCAGAAGGCAGTTTAACATAGTTTATTCCTTTGCATTGCAACCGTCCTGGGTTCAAATGACAGGGCCCAGAAAGTGTACTGCTGAAGTTTGGTGGACTATCATGGAAGCCATAGCCAAAACCAGCAACCTAGGCCTGGGGCACAAATCTCAGGACTGCCACCTACGAATGGTGTGAGATCCTAAGAAATGCATTCCGATATACATCCAATCGAATGGAATGTTGTGAAGTAACAATTACATTAGTAGTTAGTGTATGATTATATTATGAAATTATACACAATTATAGTACATTGACTAATTTTCAATTAATACTTTGTTATATATTCAACCACTATTCTTAAATAATGGAAGGAATAATTTATCGATAAGTGGTAGTAATATAGTATATAAAATCAAATAATATACAGATATCTCTGTCTTGTCTTCTACACACATGCATATATATATTTATTTCTATATATCTATGAAACAATCAATCTATCTATCTATATATATATATGTTTCTACATTTGTCATTCCTGGGGCTCAGTGGTAGATTGCTTGCCTAGTACATACAAAGCCCTGGGTTCGATTCCTCTGTACTGTGCGCACAGAAACATCCAGAAGTCATGCTGTCACTCAAGCAGCCGAGCACTAGCTGAGCATAAAAGCTTAGGGACTGTGTCTAGACTCTTACCCAAGACCCAGGGATGACACCAAAAAAAAGATTGAATGTTCTGACTGCAACTATATGAGGATAGCACTGCAAATACCTCATCACAGAGCATGCTGGGAGTCTAAAACTGACGGTTGCCATCTAACCTGACTTAGCCAGAGGTCAACAACTGCAACCCTGCACCATGGAACCAGACACTGTTGGCTCACCCATAGCTGCTCAGGGGATGAGATCAGACATTGGTGGGTTGAAAATTCAGCCTTGGCAGGAAGTCTGCCAGAATATAAGCTGTGCCTCAAAGTGGTAGAGATGTAGCCTTGAGGTAAAGATCTCAGGACAGTACCTCCAACCTATGAGTGCAATCCCCGAGGCTGATGACCCTATCCACAAAAAACATCCCTCTCAACAGTTAGATGTGAACTTGTGCAGTTTGTGACATGTATCTGAAAGAATGGTGATACTGATGAAAGCACCCTAATTCTAATGACAGTTTGTGGGATAGAGCTATGTGATGAGTCTTTCCAGGGGTGCTAGGTAGTTCATGGGGTACTGTGTGCTGAGTCCTTCACAGGGTCCTATGTACTGAGTCCTTCACGAGCTATATTGTTTCATCTGGTCCTTATAAGAGCTACAGAAGTAAAATGATTTTGCAGAGGCTCATATATGTCCTCAAGGCAGGGCCGAATTTATGTATACACTGAGCTCTAGTGACTTGTCTCCTGCAGACAATTGTTTTGGTTTAGTTTTCTCCATCATGAACCCTGAACTCAGAGCCTAGGTGCTGACTTTCTTCTTGGGCTAATGGCTAACGTTCTAACATGTGGAGCCAAGGGCCTCCTTGCAGCAAACTGTCATGGCTTTGGTGTCTTTAGCTGAGGTCTATCATCCTGCCTGCTCAGGATGCTGAGGATCTCGGTTCAAAACTATCCCAGATCACAGTCCAAAGCTAGCCTGAGCAGGAAATTCATTGAGATGGCTATTTCCAATAAACTATCAGAAAGCCTAAAGGGGTGCTGTAGCTCAAGTGGTAGAGCACTAGACATGAGCTGAAGAGCTCAGAGACAGCACCCAGGCACAGACTACAACTCCTCCAACTTACAAGAAAAGAAAGAAAGAAACCGGAAGTGGAGCACTGAGAATGTTTCTTAGAGGTAGACTGCTTTGCATGTGTGAAACCCAGGGTTTGGATTCTCAGTACCACATTACCAGGGGAAAAAAAAAGTCTGAAGTGCCTGTGTGGCTCAATTGGTAGAGTGCTGTCCTTGCACAGGAGAAACTCAGGTAGAGTGGTTAGGAACTGAGTTCAAGCCCTAGGACTGGTGTATACACACAAACACACACACACACACACACACACACACACACACACACACGGAGGCACCATTGCCAATAATGAATAATTTCATTAGGTTCAGCTCCCTAATTGTCTGCCAGGACTCTTGAATTAGTGGTAGCAGTTTGTTTCAACACTGAAACATGGGCTTACAAAGACAGGATGAGTGCAGGGAACTTGGCCTCAGACGGGAGATGACACAAATGAAGACTTCCTGTCAAAACAGAGCACTGGGAGGAGAGATAGCTTGGGGTACAAAGAGGTCTTTATCTCCTGACTTTCAGAGCCTGCCCACACACATCTTCCCTAATTGCCCCGAATGAATTGTTTGTTACATAGCTGTACAGGAGTGAGGCTTTTTCTCTGCCTGTTCCAGCAATGAGGCCGACTTCCTCCAGCAGCCTGGGGTATGAAGAACGCCTCAGGCTACACTGGGAACATTGAGGGGAACCAGAGAACATGCACCATCTTGAAAGTACTCTCTGTGCTATGAAATCATTCTATTCAAAGCAAATTTCCTAGCTGGGTGCCATTCTTCATAGAGACTCAGGATGTTCACTGATACAAATACGTGGCTACATTCACAGACACATGGAGTTATTGGCTCTTTTTTTGTGGCAGTTCCTGAGGCTTGAACTGTGAGCCTAGACATTTTCGCTGAGCTCCTTTTGCTCAAGGAAGCAGTTTATTGTGTCTTAAACCATGATTACCCTAGGCTGGGATGCAGCTTTTACACCCACAGATGATTCAGGGATCGTAGGACCCAAGTTCAACTCCCAGCCCTGGCAAAACAACAACAACAACAACAACAACAACAACAAAAAAACATCAAACCAACAAAAATGGAGGAGGAAAAAAACCAGGAAGTTTTATATAACAGTTTTACCTTTGTTTCCTTAGCACTGTGACCCTCCTGGGTCTCAATGACTTGGCTTGAAAATTGTATGTGACCTTGCATGGATGAAGGCTGGGGGCTGTCAGTGAAGCCTGAGTCCAACCCAGACACCTAGGCCCTGAGTTCGATCCTGGGACTGCCACCTACACATGGCTGAAGATCCTAGGAAACTTGTTCCTATCTATAGGAATACTAATATAATGTTTGAAATGTATTAATTAAATTACTAATTAGCTAGTCATTCAAGTATATGATTGTAAGCAACAAATTTAGGTAATAGATTAATACTTTACTAAGTCTCCTCCTGTGATTAATTCCTGCAGGCATAATTTTATACCAAATAATTGATAATAATATAATTATAAAAATAAGATATAGACATCACTCTTTATATATGGTTATACACTAGAATCTACATAAATGTCTATCTGTGTCTCTCTCTGTATACATTTATAGATGCATATACATATGTAAATATACACACACGCATGCACACACACACACACACACTGTACTCTAAACATCTATCTGTTTATATATTGGCCATTCGTAGGGCTCGATCTCAGGTCCTTAAATTTGCCCGCCAACTTCACTTGCATCAGACTTCACTTGCTAACATTTACCCATTTATGAAGTGGGTCTGCTAGGTCCTGAGGAGTTCAAGTCACAGAACTGCCAAAAACTTAATCCTGGTGGAAATCCAAGTGCCCGCTTGTTTTCCTTATCAGTGAAAGTCCTGGGTCTCAGGAATGATGTACAATACATAGGAAAATCTATGTCTTATGTAATATGATGCAAAAATGTGATATATGTGAAATCATACTCACTAAAATACATAAGAAATAAATAAAACACAAAAGAAAATGAATACATTAACTGCAATATGCAGTAAATATGTGTATGTAAATATAAATCATTTATTTAAAATGTATATGAATATTATTTTTTCGAGTGCTTGGACTTGAATTCAGGCCCTAGGAACAGGCCCGACTTTCTTGTCTTCCAGCATGGTAATCTTCCCCATCGCCCACAGTGCTGCAGATTTACCCAGACCCAGAGTTAAAATCCCAGGCCTGGCAGAGAAAATGGCCTGAATTCCAAGTCAAGGATCCTCATAATATTTTAAATATGTTTAATGTATGTATATATGTATGTTTGTACAGATGAAATGGAAATAGAGCAACTATGAACTCAAAAGGAATATGCAAAGAAGACATAGGCACAAAGTAGAATGTGCCAAGAAATGCTGAAGTATAATTTCAAATACTGTGCTCAGGTTTGAGGGTGTGTTCAAAGTACAGCTTCAAACAATGTAGTTGGATATCTTGTGGGAAAAACTGCTTTAAACTATTCTGGGATAATTGTACAAGTAGAAGCCCCTAACTATGACTCTAATCAGCCACAACATCATCAACTTAGGGACAGTTTTCCAAGTGCAAATTGAGAAAAAGAAGGCTCATCACAGTTAGTGTTCGGGTTGAAGCAATGTCTATCACATAACTTTTCTTATAAGTGTTCATTTATTTTGGAGCATTAAAGTAGGAAAAAGCCAAGTAAATATTCTGCATGTACATAAATTAAGTGGGACGTATTATATTAGAAGTTATAGATTATGTCTTTTTATACTCTAATTTGGGACAATGATCTACTGTCAGTTATTTTCTTCTTTTCCCCTCTTTTGCCCTTCCACTTATATAATTATGATTTAAAAAGACATGCTTGAGCTTGAATTTCTAAATTCTTCAAAATTATCTGAACTATATCATACTTCTGGCACTCTCCTATATCTTTCTCAAGGGAAATATTTTGTCACTATCATTTTTGTCCTATATGATATTGGATATCTTCTTGCCTAATTCAGTCCAAGTTATACATTAGACTCATCCAGATATCTCAACAATTGTACCATCATAAAATACTATCTTACTTAGAAATGATGATTTTAGTATATCTGGTGCGGTGGCATCCGTCATTTTTGAATGACCCTAAATGATACTTACATGCAATCATGTTTAAACCAACATGCCACTCAGTAGATGAACGAATTGACAAAATGTGGTTTATATATGCACGGTGGAATTCTATGCTTCCAATTCATAAGGAAATGGAAAGACTTGGGAAAATCCTACTAAGTAAAATAAACAAGCCATAAAGAAACAGATTCCATGGTTTTCCTCATTTGTAATAAGTAGGAAATGTCTAGGATAGTCCTAGCAGATGAACAGAATTTCTCAACAGCTATGTATATATGACCATATAAGATGATGCTGAGCAAAATGAACTCCTGGATATTGAAATAGAAGTTTTTCTTTGTGGTTGCTGTTTTTAATGTACTATGTGATTTCTTTTATCTTTTGTGTTTTCCCCTATGGTTTCTCCCTTGCTGTATTTGATTTCAGTATCTTGTGCACTGTATATACATTTATCTTTTTTTTTTCTTTTTTTGGGCCCGTTCGTGGGGCCTGAACTTTGGGCCTGGGAGCTGTCCCTCAGCTCTTCAGCTCAAGGCTAGCATTCTACCACTTGAGCCACAACACCACTTCCGGCTTTCTTCTTTTTGCTTATATGGTGCTGAGGAATCAAACTCAGGGCCTCAGGCATGCAAGGCAAGCGCTCTACCACTGAGCCACCTTCCCAGCCCTATACATTTATCTTAATTTGGCAATGGAAAAGGCACAACAAAATGGTGAAACAAAGGACAAAGGGCAAACCAATGCAACAGCAATACTCACAAGACAACATGTTGGAAATTTACATTAGAACTTGTCAGGAGTATTGGGGTGAAGGAAAAGTCTGAGAAAAATGAGGGAGGGTGTAAAAAGTTCGACATGTTATGTATTCACTACTTTACAATTACTACATCCCCTTCTATACATCACCTTGACAATAAAATTAAATTTAAAAATGAGCTGCATAAAATAAAATTTCACTGTATTGGTATAGCAAATATTATTCTATGTGTATTACCTTTTTAAAAAATGAACATTTTGGCTCCTAATTTGAATTAAATTCCCCTTTCTTTATCAGAGGGACATCAAGTGGAATGTTATCAAACAATACAATGTTTTCAGAATATGCTTGCCATTATTTTGAAAAAAAAAACATTTTTTAATCTTTTCTCATACTAACTTAGAAAACAGTTTAATTCTAACTTTCAAAACTTACTAATTGTTAAGAGGACAGAATATGTACGGTCTTCAACATTCCAATGACTACTATCTACTCATTTTCAAATTCTGAACATGCCATAGCAGAGACATTCAAAATAGTACCTGTTTGCCTTTTACTTAAATCTGCAATAGATGCAGTTTCCAATGAGTCGTTACATATTTAAAAGTCAACAGAAAAAGTAGACACATTCTGGTAGAAGATAAAACTATGAAGTAGCTACAATATTTAATTTCTCAAAAGTAAACATTTGTTAATCAGAGTAATCTATTATTTCTATGACAATCAATCCCAATTTTTATTCCATAAAGTCATCCTAGACCAACAGTTTCCAATTTGTAAGGTGCATCTTAAAATTTCCTAAATTCACATCATGACTAGCTTATCACTATTGTGAAAAAATACTACACTTCTGCTAATATGATGCCCTTCGTCTTGCAGAAAGAACACTATACTAAACTTTGCTGCATCGTTTCCCCCAGTGATATTCTTGAAATCAGAACACTTGCAAATATTATTTTTATTTTTATTTTATATTTATTTTATTATATATTTATATATATTATCCATCATAGATATTCAGGAGATCTGAATATCTGAATATTAAGATCTGAAGATTATGGTTCCAAGCCCACCCAAGAAAGAAGGTTCCTTAAATTCTTATCTCCAATTAAACTGCTCATGAAAATCTAGACACACATGGCACTGAGGTTCAAATGTTAGAGCAGTAGTCTTGAGCAAAACAGGCTCAGATACAGTGCCCAGACCCAGAGGTCAAGCCCTAGGACAAAACAAACAACAAAAACAAAATAAAACCAAATGCCAAACCTTGCATTTTCTCATTTTATACAGAGGTAAATAATTAAGGAAATTTCTTCCTGTGTTTTGTATAGGTAGAAGAAAAATGATGTCACACAATGACTCTCTTCATACTATGTTACACCAAAATCTCAAAAGATTGCTCGATTTCTAAATTTATAAATTAATATCAACTTGTTGGCAACTTTGTCTAGATTATTCACTGTATCATGCTACACATGAACTGTTGGAATTGTCGATTAACTAAGTTCTAACTATATCTCACTTGAAAGAATATTCTAGGCAAATAGAATGCCAGAATCATTTGTGAATTTCTAAATTAAATCTTCTACTTGAAAAGAATTTTGGAATATCATATCGAATAGTAAATTACAAACAAAAATATTTATTTTAAATCTAAATTCTAATTTAGCCAGGTCTACAAAGTCCTACATTAAATGAACTTTCCTATTTCTCCAGGCTTAAACTTTTGTAATCCTTCATCATTTCTTTGGAATCTAACAGAATGATGCTTACTTTTTCAAATTTTTGGTTGGGAATCATGAGCTCTTTAGCATCTAGGAATGTTCGGTAATGAAGACAACATTTAAAACCCAACTGAGGATTATATATTAGTTACATTTCAATAGGAAACTTGACTTCTCAAAACATAATGACAAAATTAGCCCAAACTTCCAACTGTGTATGCCTTCCTTGTTTATTTTTTATTCCTTTCTTGGTTTATTTTATTGAGACAAAATTATACTACCTAGTCCAGGGAATGTATCACTATATAATTCCACATTCTAATCTCCTGTCTTATTCTGAGTGCTAGAATTCCTGGCTTGTATCACATTGTCCTACCACTTTTTGTTGGTTTATTTAGATACAGACTCCAATAACATTTCCACTAGACTGATGGCTCAGACTGTTCAAGTATTATGTTCAAAGCTATTCTAATATTTGACACAGGTTATGAACATTTTCAGATACACCTGAAGGGGTCTCTGATTCCTTCCTCCATGGATATGATCCCTTTATTAATGATGACTTGATTTTCTATCTCTTGCCCCTACCTATATAATATTCTCAAGCTTTTTTGGGGAAAGTTCCCTTAAGGACTTTCTAATATTAAAAATTATCACTTGATTCTAGTCTTACTCAGGAAATATTTTCTATTATTTTCTAACTTTTTTACACAGTCTGAGAATTGTTTCTTATGTGTGTTTGAACATATATGTGCCTTTGTATGTGCATATTTGTATCTATGTATGCAAAAACCTCAAGCTGTTATTCAGCAATCTTGCTGAATTCCATCACTTGAATCATTCTTCCAATGTAGCTTTTGACTAGTTAATTATAGATAGTGTTTCAAAGACTGTTCTGCCCAGGCTGGATGCAAACTGAACTTACCAGACTCCTTTACATTATTAGGATTTATTTCTCCAGGAGTATCAACTCTTAAACTACAAACATTTCTGTGAGTGTAAAATCTAAGCTGTAGATTTTTAACTCGAGTTCATATAAAGATAGATGGACATACACATTACATATGCTGAGTGTACACTGTTAGAAATATGATCCTAAGCAAGGTTCCAGTGGCTCATGCTTATAGTCCTAGCTACCCAGGAGGCTGAGACTGAGGATTGCAGTTCAAATCCAGCATGGATAGGAAAGTTTCTGAGGCACTTATCTCCAATGAAGCACCAGAAAATTAGAAGTGGCGCTGTGGCTCAAGAGATAGAGCACAAGCTTTGAGCTGAAAAGAAGAGGGACAGTGCCCAGGCCTGGAGTTCAGGCCCCACTACCATCAAAAAAAAAAAAAAAAGAAAAACAAAGAAAAAGAGAAAAAGAAATGTGATCTTAGCCACCAGTTCATTGCTAGTATCATTCCTGCTCTCTCAACATGGCCTTTTTTTCCAGTTAAGTCCATTCTCTTATATCTGACTTGCTTGGAACCAGAATTATTCTTCCATTCTACTTTTTTTTTTTTTTACAAATTTACATGATTAGCTAGCATATTTAGAGCTAGTAGAAGAAAGAGAGTGGCCTCATCCTTCATGTTCCACTTAGAAATAATGCTTTCTCTATATCATTCCCATAGATCTAAATACTGGCCTTGGCTTTATTGTTTCAAAGTTGTCTTATTTGCAGAGTCTTCTATAGTGCATTGAACCATTATACATAAACATAGAACTTCTCTTTCTTCTATTCCTATTGTTTCTCCTTCTATTAACTTATGTAAACTTGGGAAATAATGCACAACACACACACTCACAAAAAAATGTTCCTGAGAACGTTCTTCCCACTTAAAATTGGTCTTAATTTACAGAGCACTTAGGAAATTTGAAGATAATGTACTCCAGGATAACTTTTTTTTTCCGTTCTTTATTGTGAAAATGGTGTACAGAGAGGTTAGAGTTACATAAGTAAGTTAATGAGTACATTATCTAACAAGCATTGTTACCTCCTCATTTGCTTTTCCCCTGCCATCCCTTTTCTCCCAACTGTCCCAAATCTCCCCTCCCATCCCCAAATTGTAAAGTACGTTTTCAACATAGAGTCTTGATCATCTCATTGTTACAATGGGTCATACTGTGTCTTTGTTTCAGAATTTTATTTCCCTTCCACTCCCACAGTAGAAAAATGTATATGCAAGATACAAGTCACCAACATCAAATACAGTGAAAATAGGTTATACCATGGAGGAAGAAAATAGAAGATAGATAAAAAAAAAATCTCAGCATGGTAATAAAAGAGTTCCTGCTTGACTTTACTCCCTGCTGCCTTTGACTGTCTCCAGGGCTAGGGGAAGTTGGGGAATGGGCAAGTGGTGAACTTACCTCTCCTTGGACCCGGTCCGTCTTCCACGGGATCCACCAAGACCCAACATCTGGCACCCAACATGGGGCACGAAAGGAAAATATTCTAGCTGAGGTTAAGAGGTCTCTAAGGGCAAGTGAAATCCTTAATATGGGTAATGTTATCTCAGAGAAGGAGGAGAAGGGGACAACATTAGGCCTAGTGGAAGTAAAAGAGGACTTGGGTGCCCCTGACGGTCCTAGGCCCTCACCCTATTCCCACAATTGGGGGGAGGTACAGTGCCCTATGTAGCCCTACAGAGGGACCTGGGAGATCTGGACCCCTACAGACCTTCCACGGAGAAGCCGAGGGCCAGGGAATTAACCTATACTGAGTCTTAATCTGTTAAGAAAGGCCACCAGGGAACCTGGACCCTGGGCCAAAGGATTCACTTCCCCAAGCGTATTCAGTCAATCTGGCACCAGGAGCTAACAGACCCTTGGAATGGTATCTATGGGAATCCAAGGATATTAAACAGCTCTGCAAGGTAGTGGTAGAGGATGGTCCGAACTCTCCTTGGGCCCAGATCCTGTTGCAGGACATTGCTTATTTTCAGTGTGTCCCTAAAGACTGGCTAGATGTGGCCAAAGCTGTCCTCACCAGTTCTCAGTTTATTAAATCGTGTGCCTTCTTTAAGGAGGAATGCAGAGGGCAGGAGGAGAATACCTGGGAGGCTCAACCCACAATACTGATTACTTATGCCATGTTAACCGGGACAGGGGAAGGGTACTCCACCGGCATCCAACAGGCCACAATACCAGGCCCATACTGTGACCAGGTGAGGCAGGCAGGACTTGCCTAGTGGTACTAATTGGATGAAGGGCTCACTGAGTTCCCCATAGCAGGAGTAAGACAAAAATTGGGTGAGCCTCGACCTGATTTTATAGACTGAGTCCAACAGTGTGCTCACCACAAGTCGCCGGCAAGGGACCTCCAAGATCAGTTTGTAAAGCTACTGGTTTGGGAAGGGATGAATGCAGACCACACAGCCTGCGAGGGATTGAGAGAGTGTTCCCTGAGCACTTGGGTGGTGGCCTCGCAGGATGTAGAATGCAACAGCCCCAGTCCCAATCACTATCTTTACCTTTACAGGCTCAGACATCTGAAATGTCTGAGGCTATTACCCAGGTTCTGGCAGCCCAGGGCCAAGGAAACCCAAGGCCATCAGGGAGAGGGACATGTTTTAAATGCAGACAGGAGGGTCGTTTTAAGCAGGACTGTTCACACCAATCCATCCCTGCCCCTCCGCCAACTGGCCCGGGGGGTCCAAACCACCCCCTACATCCTGCCCCAGGTGCAGGAAGGGGTACCATTGGAAAAAGGATTGTCAATCCAAATTTGATTTAGATGGGAAGCCTTTTAACTAGGGGAGGGGCATCTTCCAGCCCTATTAGCTCAAGGTGGAACCCCCTGTGCTGTAAGGCCCAGGCAGCCTCATGGCAGGATGACTCAGGCCCATTGGACCATCCCCCGGGGAAGGACTCCACCCTAAAATGAGTATTTTCCTAGGTGTAAAGCAGTTTTACTGCCTAATTGACATGAGGGCAGATTGAACAAAGAGTCGATTGCCCTTATGAAATGGACTAGCCTAGATGGAAAGCAGGGAAAAATATGCTCTTTAGTGGCAAAGAAACCTCACTGGCAATTTACTAGGGCAAGACACATGGATGCTGTGGTCAATACAGACCATCGAGCATCCTATGATGATATCCTGGATGGCGAAAAAACACAATGGCTTAAACATGATCTAGAGGGAGTTAAGAAAAAGTGTTTTTTTAACTTTCATAAGTACAGAGAAGAGCATAAGGGACCCACTTGGGTGCACCCCCAATCCTAAAGGCAATTGTCCCCCAAATACCTCCCATTAGGTGGAAACCGAGAAGCCTTATTTGGGTGGAGCAGTGGCCATTGACCAAACCTAAACTTGTAGCGCTCCACCTTTTGGTGGAGGAACAGAAAAAACTTGGGCACATACTCCCTTCTGTGAGTCCTTGTATTTGTTATCCAAAAGGCATCCGGGGCTTGGTTCATGCTCCAAGATCTATGTAAGGTAAGTGAAAGGATGGAGCTAGTAGGAATCCCCTAAGAGGTATGCCCTGGACTCCTGCTTCAGAATATACCTTGGTTGTAATTGATATTAAAGATAGTGTTTTTGATCCCTTTGCATCTGGATTACTGCAAGAAATTTGCCTTCTCCATCCCTTCTCTTAATATTTTCCCATCCTGATCGGGGGTTTGAATGGAGGGTGCTGCCACAGGGAATGGCCAACAGCCTGGTCTTTTGCTAACAATACTTGGCCACACTTTTAGGGCCTGTGCTGGGTTCAGACACCTCTCTTACCTATGCCTACATGGAAGACATAATTGTGAGGCACCAAGACCTGGGCCGCCTGGAGGGCCTTCTAACCCATGTTCTCACCATATTAAAAAAGGAGGGTTTTCCAATATCCCTAAATAAAATTCAAAAATTATCTCCTGTTAAGGAGCTCGGATCTCAACTTACCTTGACTCAGGCCAGCCCCCTTAAACCTTTGCTGGATATTCCAGCATCTCTGTCCCTAACCCAACTTCAATGTCTTTTAGGGGAAATCAATTGGTTGTTGCCATGGGTTCTCATCCCTAAAGTCTTGTGCCCTTATTCAACCGACTAAAAGACAGGACACCCCAAGAAGTTATTACAATTACAAACAACAATTGGGCAATATTTTTACAGTTCAAACGAGCCCTGGCTGAACTTTCCCTGAAGAGGTACTCTATTCTTAAGCCCATTTCCCTCTCGTTGTTTGCAGGTGTTACATTGATTTCTGCAGTTTTAAGTCAAAGGGGTGGGAGACATTAGAGTGGCTTCACACTCCCCTGGGGGGCACACTTCAGGTGTACTCTCAGGCAGAACAACTTGCCGATGCTATTATCAAGGGAAGGACCCAAGCCCAAAGGCATTATGGCTTTGATCCTCACTCCATTGTTTTTTTCTTTTCGGATGGCAGACGTTGAGTACTCACTTGAGCCAATGCTCAACCTGCTCTCTCCCTGGAAGGATTTCTAGGTCAAATTGACTGCCATTATAGGTCATCTAAATGGACAGTCATGTTAAGGCGACTTCCCCTCATAATGCCTTCTCTATTTTCTCCTACACCTATTCCTGGCGCCCAACATGATTTTACTGATGGAGGTAAAACAGGCTCTGCATATGCAGCCTTTGAGGAACAACAAAAGACCCCAAGCCAACAAAGATTTCAACCTTGTCAAGGGTCAGCAGAATGAAAAGAAATGTTTGCAGTAATTATGGCCCTTCAAGACATTCAAAAACCCTTTAATTTGTATTCTGATAGTTTATATATGATTAACTTGCTCCCTCATATTCCCCAGGCACATATTAAACTGGATGGAAACCCTATTTTTCCCCTTATGGACACCCGTAAGGGCCTATTAGATGTATGGAGAGCCCCTATTCATATTCAACATTTGAGAGGGCATTCAAAACTTACTGGGTTTTTATCCATGGGCAATAATTGGGCGGACCAGTTAGCTACTGGCCCACAAGCTTTAATGTTACAAGAGGCCACCTGTTTACGTGATTTAACCCACAATAATTGGAGAGGTTTTCAACATAGTTTCCCTCAGATTCCTGTAAAGGACTTCAAAAGGATAGACATACCTGTAAAATATGCCAGCCCTTCTTTTTTTTAATTTTTTATTTTTTTTAATTTTTATTTTTTGTGAACACACTGTACAGAGGGGTTACAATTACATGGGCAGGTTAATGCGTACATTTCTTATCAAGCATTGCAGCCTCCTCCTTTGTTTACCCTTCACATCCCTTCCCAGCCTCCACCCCACCCCCCACCCAATCCTCCCTGCTTTCCCCACTCCCACCAACATTGTAAAGCTCATTTTCGACATGACAACTTGTACTTCTCATTGTTGCAACAGGTCCACCTGTATCCTTAAACGACATGTTTTTCCCCATCTCCTCCACAAGGTATACTGACATCAAATATAGTGAAAGCAGAGGTTATACTGTGGGGGAGGGACATACAAAGATAAAAAGAGATAATCTTATAAATGCATTAGAAACAAATGCCTGAAAGGAAAAAAAAACATTAGAATACATATCTAAGGATTCATTTTCCTAACATCACATTATCTGACCTTTTCCGCTTGACACATACATATACTAGATATTGGAAATAAGGGAAAGCATGGGACCTATGTTTCTTTGGGCCTGGCTTACTTCACTTATCATAATTTTTTCCAAGTTTTTCCATTTCCTAACAAATGGGGCAATGTCATTCTTTCTGATGGAGGCATAGAATTCCATTGTGTATATATACCACATATTCTTGATCCCTTCATCTACAGAGGGGCATCTGGGCTGGTTCCATATCTTAGCTATGGTAAATAATGCTCATGCCAGCCCTTCTTAAAAGTATCCCTGCTACAACCAGAGGCCTCAAACCCAATGTCCTTTGGCAAACTGATGTGACTCATTTCCCAGACTTTGGTAAGCTTCAATATATTTTTGTTTCTATAGATACCTATTCAGGAGCATGTTGGACCACAGCACATACAGGAGAAAGAACTAAACATTCAGAAGCACATTTTCTTCAATGTTTTGGCACCTTGGGTCTACTAACACAAGTTAAAACCGATAATGGACCTTGTTTTGTTAATAAAGCAATGTCAGAGTTCTTTGACAGATGGCATATTACTCATACTACAGGAAATCCCTATAATCCCTAAGGCCAAGCAATTATAGAAAGAAATCAACAATGTCTTAATGAGCAATTAGTAAAACAAAAAGGGGGAGTTAACCCCCATATATAGTTACAGATAGCTTTGTTTACCATTAACATTTTAAATTTTTCAAAAGGGACAATTGAATCCAGATTTCAGAAGCACTGCAGACAACTAAATCCTAAGCCCCAAGTGAAAGTCAGGTGGAAGGACCCCCTGACACAACAATGGACCGGGACTGACCCTCTAGTTATCATGGGCAGGGGATTCAGATACATTTTTCCCATAGGGGAGAAAGCCCCCATTTGGATCCCGTCCAGGAACTTTAAGTTTTTACCCATTTCCTCTATAGAGGAAGAAGCCCAAGGATAAACTAACCAACAAGGAAAGTAAAACAGCTATGCTGGTCCATGCTTGTGTTTAAAAGAGGGAAAGCTGAAAGGACAATTACTAACCATCCCCAAGGGCAAGCAGCCCTTGAGTAGCTCTTGCGTTCTCTAACAATTGCAGATGGTGATATTCCAGCTGTTAGCTGTCCTGACCCTCCCAGTCCTGGCAATGCCCCTACGGAATCCACATCAACCTCAATGGGTGACCTGGGCAGTGATCAGAACTGGCACTGGAGAAATCATCAACAGCACCAAAAGAGAAGCTGTCCCTTCGACCTGGTGTCCCTTTGACCTGGCTAGAGGATCCTGGGATGTTGGAGATTGAGACCCCCCTTTACCAAGGACCGCCTGAGTGTGGGGATCCATGAGGATGCACTGTGCCTCATGTATGGTACCCCCAATACCCAGGCTGCTCCCATGCTTTAAAGAGGTCAACCTTATAAGATACTGACTATTATATATGTCCCAGTAGTAATCGAACTGCTTCGGACATTTCCAACTGTGGTGAGGCTAACGTTTATTAACTTTACTGAGGAGGGAAAAAAGATAATTAACTGGGAGATGGGCAGGATGTGGGGGTTGCGGTTATATCGAAAAGGATAGAGCCTAAGAGATCCAATGCATGGCTCTCCTATTATGATAAGCTCAGTGCTGAAGATTACTCCATACTTTAGGTGAACCACGGAAAGAGGAGGTGCCAATTGGGCGAACCTCATAAGAGGTGCCCTGACCTGAGCCTCAGCAAAGAGGTGGCTCTGCCATTAAAATAAAAAGGGGGAATCTGTAGGGCACATGGACAGCAAAGTTGGCGCTGAGAGGCAGTTTAGTGGGCAGAGTCCGAGTTGTTTATGTTAAAATCTGACTGTGTACCACAACCAGGCAAAGTGACATCTGTACTTGAATAGCTCAAAGACAGAAGGGAAAGTATAGAAAGTTTAGGTGAATGATAGGATGACCTCTACAGTGATTGGTTGGTTCATTTTCCTCCCCTTCCATGCCACTCGGTCTTTTGCTTTAAAAATTGCTTGCTGCGTGGTGATAAACGAGTTCCTGCTTGACTTGACTCCCTAATGCATCTGACTGTCTCTGGGGCTACGGGAGGCTGGCGAATGAGCTAGAAGCACACTTACCTTTCCTCGCACCCCGTCCATCTTCTGTGGGACAGATGAAGATCCAACAGGTAGGGGGAGAACAAAGGAGGAAGCAACAATGCACAATAAGAAATGTACTCATTACTGTGTTCATGTAACTGTAACCCCTCTGTACAACATTTTTACAATAAAAAACATACAAAAAATAATGTAGTACTCAAAGAAGCACTTTGGGGGTAAGGGAAGGATATCTAAATAGCTGTACAAAATTCTACATTGCTTTTTATTAAATGTTCAATATGGAACTGAATAAACATAAGTGCTTCCATTAAAAATATTAACTCACTGTCTTGGAACAGGGGCCAGTATTTCTGCCATTGAAGTGATTTGAGCCCATTGTCCGGGTAACTCTTTTACACCATTGGTGAAGGGGAAGCTCACTATCCTTGAGGAAAAGAAATTCAAGCTAGAGTTCCTAGGGCCTGCATTGAGGCCCTGCAATGTAAAAAATATTTCTATACATGTGTAATATATGATATATATGTACACATGCATGTTTATTATATGTTGATTATTATAATTATTGATTTTGTATTTATTTTATTCATTTCATAGTTTATTGTATTTAGTATTATTATACACATAATATTTATTGTGTTTTGTACATCTATTATAAAATTATACACAATAAATCAGGTCATTGACTTGTTTTACATCAATATTTTATTAAGTGTTGAAACATGATACATAATTAAATGGAGGCATTAGTCACAGTCATCACATGTTTAGAGTCTCTCCCAAGTATGAGCTTTGTCTTAGTTATCTTTTGACAACTTACTATAAGGATTTCTTTAGATGATTTATACTCAGAAGCCTTTTTTTTTGAGGAAAAGCAAGTTGTGGGATAAAATTGTAAGGGTGGGGATGCGAATGTGGCTTAGTGGTATAGAGATTGCTCAGCATACATGAATGCCAGGGTTTGAATCCTCAGTGCCACATACTCAGAAAAACCCAGAAGCTGTGGAGTGGCTCAAGTGGTAGAGTGCTAGAATTGAGAAAAAGAAGCTCAGAGACATTACCCAGGCCCTTAGATCAAGCCCCAGGACTGGCAAAAACAATGGGCCAGATGCTGGTGGCTCACTTTTGGAACCCTAGCTTCTCAGGAGACTGAGATCTGAAGACACAGTTCAAATACAGCCTACACAAGGAAAGCCTGTTAGACTCTTATCTCCAATGAATCACCAAAAGACCTCACATGGTGCTGTGGCTCAAGTGGTAGAGAGTTAGCCTTGAGCTGAAGGGTGCAGGGACAGCGCCCAGACTTCAGTCTGAGAAAAACATCTGGAAAAAAAGTGAGGGATAGTCAAAGTACTTTTCCTGAGTAAAGGATAATCAAAGTACTTTTCCTATTTGCTAATTATGAGAATATTTTTGGGAAAATGAACATTGATGTACACCAGATTTGGAGTCAGGGCTCAAGGTTCAAGTATAGCAGATCCATATGCCCAGCCTCTCAGACTCTAACATTATAACCTTGTGTCCTACAGAGTTCTGAAAGGTCCAACATTGAAAGGCATAATATGCTCCCCAAACCCTTTGTGATAAGCACTTGACTTCTTTTGTCAATGTAATTACAGTTCTGAACCTAGCACTGCACATGTAGCTCAGGCCCGTCACCCTAGCTCAGGAGACTGAGGTCACAGGATCACAGGGTGAAGCCAGACAGGGTAGGAAAGTCTATGACACTCTAACTTTCACTTCTGGAAAAGTCAGATATTCAATAGCTTCCTGGGTTTCCCTTGGTGAAGAGGTTACTTGCACACTAAATTTTCTTAGAGTTCTCAAGCTATAGAAGCAGGAAAGAAACATTGTTGACCCATTCTGGGTTCAAATGAAGTTCTCAGGATCCAAGCCCTAGCCCTGTTATCAGGAAGTACTCCATTGTAACACTGTATTTGAAGGACAGAAAAGAGTTGCAAAAGCCGGGCTATGTAAAGAGACCAAGGCCTGTAGGATTAGGAGGCAGAATGTACACACTCAACAGGAAAGTGAGCTGCAAAACCACTTCATTCATTCAGGCACAAACAGCAATGGGGGGGCAACTTTAAACATTTGTTAGAGTTACACCAGGGTCAGGCTTTTCTCAGCCTCTTCAAACAATGACTAATTAATCTTCCCTCAGATGAAGGGATCCTCAGGCTATCTTTACGTTAATAATGGAGAGTCGGTTTAATGGGGAGAAGGGAGGAACAGAGTAGAAAAACCCTACTCTCTGTTCTTAGGGAGTACGTTTTTGACTCAGTCAGATTTGAAGGCCCTTCTTCTACCTCTGCCAGTCCATTCTCCTTCCTTCATTCTCCACATCATTAATGCAAATCCCCAGTCAAAGGAGAGACAGAGTCCTTTCTCTACTATCCTCCAAGCACCTGAGTTAGAACCTGGCTCTGCCCTCTTGGCTCTTCTGCTGCCTGAGAAGTGGGAGAGAGACAGTCTTCCTGTTCTGTGGTGTGTGATGGCGAAGCTGGTGGCCTAGAGCACTGCAGAGAGCCTCATGATTGGGAATTTTTCCCTTCTTTCCTCCTGAAGTCTAAGACCAGATTCACCTATCATCTTTCTATCTATCTATCTATCTATGTATCTGTGTATCTATCTATCTATCTATCTACCTATCTATCTATCTATCTATCTATCTATCTATCTATCTATCTATCTATCTATCTATCTATCTATCTATCTATCTATCTATCTATCATCTATGTATCTACCTACCTACCTACCTACCTACCTACCTACCTACCTCCTACCGAGTGAGCTAGCTATCTCTTTGTCAGTCCATGGGTTGAACTCAAGGCCTGGGCACTGTCTCTAGCACTCTACTACTTTAGCCATAGCACCAATTCTGGCTTTTTCTGTGTATGTGCTACTGAAGAATCGAACACAGGGCTTCTTGCATGCTAGGCAAGCACTCTCTCACTAATCCACATTCCTAGCCTCCTCATCTTTTTCTTAATGGTAGTTTTTATGTAAGTATGCTACCAACTTATGTCCCCAAGTTTAATTTTCGGAATACTGGTTATTTCTATGAACCCTGATCTTCTCTTCTCCTACCTGATTTGTGACTGTTTCTATCTTGGCCTCATAATAAAATTTAAATAAGGGCTGCTGAGAGTTTAAGGATGCATCATATAAGGACACAGGCCTGGAACCATGGAAGAGAAAAGCCATGGCCAGAAATGAAGAAAATGATGTGGTATGTGCAACAAGCATATCTGAAAAATAAATCAGTAAATAAAAGCAAAAGCAATACATATGATCTGTGTGCACTCAGGGAGGTAATATACACACATAAGTAGGTAGGGTACTGGTACATAACTTGGCCTTCTCTTTTTGAATTTCTGTGGCCATCCCAGGGCTTAAACTCAGGGCCCCATGCATTCCTCAGTTGTTTTGCTCAAGGCTGAAGCTCTACTTCCGCCACAGATCCACTTCCAGCCATCTGGTCATTAATTGGATATAAAGTCAACCCAGGCATGCCTGGTCTGTCCTGTATCTCCTGCTCAGCTCTCTCAAAGCTGGAGTTCTCCCTTCTGGACAACTGCTCATCTTCTGTTTTTCTGGTAGTTTATTGGAAATAAGAGTCTCACAGACTTTCCTGCTCAGGCTGGCTTTGGATGGCGATCTCCTGAGGAGGCTTCAAGTGGATTTCCTCACGGATTCGATGAGAAGCCGCTCCACACAAAACCTTAGTCTAAATATTGGGAGGTACTAGCAAATCAGAAACATGAAGATGCTTCTAGTGTGTTCTAGATACTTAAGGTTAGAGACACATAACATTCATAACTATTAGATTATTTTATAGGCGAAAGGAGCAATGCAGACATTACTAGGATCACTCCAGCTTTCAGTCCTCTCATCCTGAGACAGTAAATTCACTGCAGCTCAAAGCTAAGTGACAGAGCTAGCATGAACTGTGGGCCTTAGCTCCCAAATCCTATGACAATCATTTCCCACTTTTGGCTTCTAAACTGTGACCAGAGGGGAAAATGAGGAGAGAAAATCCTTGTCAGAGAAAGCAGCTATAAACAACATTGGGTAGTTTACTTATAAATTCAAACTATTGGAACGACCCTGTGAAGAAATTAGGTTGTCCAGATTAAAAAATGAAGAAGCAAAGAAAGGCAGTTGCCAGTGTCTGCTGACTATAATCGCAGCTCCTCAGGTGGATGAGATGTAGAGATTCTCAGTTTGAATCCAGCCCAGTTAGGAGATTCTTTGAAATGCTTTTTCTAAGAGACAACAGAAAAACCCAGAAGTGGGACTGTGATTCAAGGCTAATGCACTATCCTTGAGCAAAAAATGATCAGGGACAACCCCTAGACTCATAGTTGAACTCCAGGACCTGCCCCCCAAAAGGAGCCTTTACCTCCATGTCTTTATGTATGTATGGATGCATTCCCATTGGTGAAACACCAGAGTAGCTATTATGAATGGCACCAACCTAGGAAATTTGTTCTCAATTCAGTGATTTCATAGCACAGAGACAGCTTTCATGACAGTGCATGTTCTGGGGATCCCATGAGTGGTCCTAGTGTAGCCTAAGGGATTCTCTGTATCCCAGGCCTGCTGGAAGAAGTCTCTCTCATTGTCTGGACAGGCAGAAAAGGCCTCAGTCCTGTACAGCTGTGTAATGAACAACTCCATCCAGGCCAATTAGTGAGGATGAGTGCGGGCAGGCTCTGACGGCCAGGAGAAAAAGGCCTCTTTGTACCTCAAGCTATCTCTCTCCCCAGTGCTCTGTTTTGACAGGAAGCCTTCATGTGTGCCACCTCCCTTGACAAGCCAAGTTTCCTGCACTTACTCTGCCTTAGAGAGATTATGTTCCTGTGTTAGATACAGTGCTAAATGTAATTCAGGAGTCCTCCTGGGACACAGTTATGGCGCTGAACCTAATAAAATGTTTCATTGCAGACGATGATGGGGCTACGATGCCTCTCCTTGGTTTCCTGAAGCTTGGGAAATCCAAGCATATGTTGGATATCACAATACTTCCTGTCATATGGGGCTGGTGAAGATCATCAGGTTTTGAAATCTTTAACCTCTCCTAGTTGGACCCTGAGTGGCTAGGTTTTGATTGTGAACACAAGGCTTGCGTTCTGGCCATGAGCTCAGAACAGAACTCTATTGCTTGACCATTTTGTATTACTGCTTCACTTCTGCTTTCTCTCTCTCTCTCTCTTTCTCTCTCTCTCTCTCTCTCTCTCTCTCTCTCTCTCTCTCTCTCTCTCTCTCTCTCTCTCTCTCTCTCTCTCTGGTGTGTGTGTGCATACACTAGTCCTGGAGCTTGAACTCAGAACATGAGCATTGTACTTAATTTCTCTTGTAAAAATATAGCCCATTCCCACTTGAGCCACAGAGCCAATTCAGGCTTTATTATTGTAATGTTGTACTGAGTAATCAGGCCCAAAGTTACATATATGCAAAGCACTCTACACCTAAGGCACATTCACAGCCCTTTACTTCAGGTTTGTTACTATGTTTCTGTCTTTTTGTTTTTGTTGTTGTCAGTTGTAGGAGTTGAAGTCTGGGTCCTGGGTGCTGTCCCTGAGGTCTTTAGCTCAAGTCTTATCCCCTAACACTTTAGCCACAGAGCCATTTCAGGTTATCTGAGCCTCAATATTCTTGTCTGCATAATCATCTCAGTTGTGGAGCTCTTCCAAGGACCAGATGAATGAATGTACCCTGTGAAAGACACAGCAAATGGCACTCTCAACTCAGCACACAGCAATACGTGAAAGAATCAGCACACAGCACCCAATGGGTAAATCTGCAGCAGTGTGTGGGAAGGGGGAGCTCACCGTGCTGGAAGACAAGAAAGTCAGATCTGTTCCCAGGGCCTGAACTCAAGTCTTAGTACTCATATATTTTAAGTACATGATTTATATTTACATACACATGTTTACTGCATATTGCGGTTAGTGTAGATATTCATTTTGTGTTTTATTTATTATGTATATTAGTGAGTATGATTATGCATATAACGTTTTTTACATCCAATTACATAGGACATAGATTTGCCTGTGTATTAGACATCATTCCTGAGACCCCGGATTTTCACCAATTAGGAAAACAAGTGGGACAATTGGCTTCTTCCTCCATAATTAAGTTTTTGGCAGTTCTGTGATTTGAACTCCCGGCCTAGAAGGCACACTTCATGAATGGGTCAATGTTAGCCCACCAGTCTGATGCAAGTGAAGTTGTTGGACAAATTTGAGGACCTGAGATCAAGCCCTAGGATTGGCCAACATAGATGTGTACATAGATGTTTACATAGATGTGTAGATGCAGTGTGTGTGTATTTACATATGTATATGCAGCTATAAATGTATACAGCGACAGACAGACATTTATGTAGATTCTAGTACATAACTATATAAAGTGATATCTATATCTGATTTTCATATATTCTATTACTACCAATTATTTGATCTAAAATTATGCCTTCATTAATTGATCACAGTAGAAGACTTAATAAAGTACTAAATTAATTAGTGACTTGAATTTATTGCATACAATCTTATACTAGAATGACTAGCTAATTAGTAATTCAATTAGTACATTTCAAACATTCTATTAGTGTTCCTACACATAGGAACATAGGATCTTCAGCAGTGTTTAGGTGCTAGTCCCAGGATCCAACTCAGGGCCTAGGTGTGTGGGTTAGGCTCAGGCTTCACTGACAGCCCACCAGCCTTCAGCCATGCTAGGTCACATTCAATTTTCAAGAGGAGTCATTGAGACCCAGGATGGTCAATTGCAAAGGAAACAAAGGTAAAACGGTTGTGTAAAACTTGCTGTTTATTTCCCTCCTCCATTTGTGTTGGTTTGATGTGTTTTGTTTTGTTTTGTTTTGTTTTGCCACCAGTGCCAAGAGTTGAATTTGGTCCTAGGATCCCTGGATCATCTGTGGGTGTAAAAGCTGCACCCCAGCCTAGGGTAATCATGGTTTAAGACACAATAAAATGCTTCCTTGAGCAAAAAGAGCTCAGGGAAAATGTCTAGGCTAACAGTTCAAGCCTCAGGACCTGCCACACAAAAAAGCCAGCAACTACATGTGTCTGTGTATGTATGCATGTATTTCTACCGGTGAACATCCAGAGTTGCTATGTTGAAAGGCACCAAGATAGGAAATTTGCTTTGAATAGAATTATTTCATTGCACAGAGAATTCATTCAAGTCAGTGCTGGTTCTGGGGCTCCCCCTCACTGTTCCCAGTGTAGCCTGAGCATTTCCCCACACCCCAGGCTGCTGGAGGAAGTCTGCCTCATTGTTGGAACAGACAGACAAAAAGTATCACTCCTGTACAACTATGTAACAAACAATTCATCCAGGGCAATTAGTGTGGGCAGACTCTGAATGCCAGGAGAAAAGGCCACTTTGTACACCAATCTCTTTCCCCAGTGCTCTTTTTTGACAAGAAGCCCTCATTTGTGCTGCCTCTCAGGTCAGGCCAAGTTCCCTGTACTTTTCCTGTCTTTGTTAGACTATGTCCCAGTGTTGAAACAAACTGCTGCAATTAATTCAAGAATCCTGGCAGACAACTGAGAGGTGAACCTAATGAAATGATTCATTATTGGCAATTGTATTTCCCTAGGTTTCCGGAAGCATGCTAAATCTAAGCTTATGTGTAATATCAGAGTGCTTCCTGTCCTGTCATGTAGGGTTGGTGAAGCTCATCAGGTTTTGAAACCTTTGACCTCTCCTAGTTAGGCCCTGGGTGGCTAGGTTTCGTGATTGAAAACAGGACCAGAGTGCTGACCCTGAGCTCAAAGCAGAAGCTCTTTGCTTTACCATTTGGTGTCACAGCTTCACTTCTGGTCTCTGTGTGTGTGTGTGTGTGTGTGTGTGTGTGTGTGTGTGTGTGTGTGTGTGTGTGTGTGTGTTTGTGTGTGTGTGTGTGTGTGTATTTGTGCATGCACGTGTGCACACGCATGCATGTACCCATGCACCAGTCCTGGAGCTTGAACTCAGGACCTGAGCACTGTTCCAGAGTTTCACCTGTACAAGGATAACACTCTACCACTTGAGCCACAGAGCCACTTCAGGCTTTTTTTCTAGTGATGTGATACTGTGGATTCAAAGCCAGGGTTTCTTATATGCAAAGCACGCTTCCCCTAAGACCCATTCCCTGCATTCTACTTCAGGTTTCTTGCTTTCTTTTCTTGTAAGTTGGAGGAGTTGAAGTCTGAGCCTGGTTGCTGTCTCTGAGTTCTTAACCTCAAGCTCTACCACTTGAGCTACCGTGCCCCTTCAGGCTATCTGGTGGTTCACTGGAGATAATCATCTGAAAGAATTTCCTGCCGAGGCTAGCTTTAGACCATTATCTCCAGCTCTCAGGCTCCTGAGTAGCTAGGATGACAGGCCCGAGTCAGTGACGCCCTGCTTCCACTTCAAGTTTCTAAGTGGTGAGAAGGATATAAGAGTCTCAGGACCTTTTGTGTCTGGGATAGTTTTGAGCTTCCTGAGTAGGCAGGATGACAGACCTCAGCTACAGACACCTAGGGTGCTTGGCTGCACCTCATAGGGCACTAGCCATGAGCCTAACAGGGAAGTATCTGTGCCTAGGCCCTGAGTTCAACATTTATGACAGAGAAAAATAAACCAAAACAATTGTCTGCAGGAGACAACTCATTAGAGTTCAGTACATACATAATTTTAGCCTTCACATGGGGACATATCTGAGTCTCAACTTTCTCATCTGCGCAATCATCTTAGTTGTGGAGCTCTTACAAGGACCAGATGAAAGAATGCACCTTGTGAAGGATGCAGCACACAACACCTTATGAAGGACTCATCACATAGCTGTATCCCACAAGCTATCATTAGAATTAGGATGTTTTCATCATTATCACCATTCTTTCAGAATCATGTCACAAACTGCATAAAGTTCACATGTAATTGTTTAGAGGAATGTTTTGTTGTTTTTTTTTTTTTTGTGGGGGAGAGTTAGCCACGGGGATTGCACTGAAAGGTTGGGGCTACTGTCCTAAGATCTTTAGCTCAAGGCTAGAGCTCTACCACTTTGAGCCACAGCTCAGAGTTTTGCAGACTTCTTGCCAAGGCTGGGTTTTAAACCCACCAGTGTCAGATTCAGCCCCTGAGTATCTTGGATGACAGGGGTGAGTGAGCCAGCAGCATCTGGTTCCATGGAGCTGGGTTGCAGCAGTTTACCTCTGGCTAAGTCAGGTTAGATAGCAGCTGTCAGCATCAGACTCCCAGCTTGCTCTCTGATGAGGTATTTGCAGTCTTATCCTTATATGGTTGCGTTCAGAACATTATATATTTATTTTTGGTGCCAGTCTTGGGTCTTGAGTAAGAGTCTAATTATAAGATTTTATGCTCAAAGCTAGAGCTCGATTATATAAGGGACTGCTCAACTTCCAGATTTTTCTGTGCATGTGGTAGTGAGGAATCGAACCTAGGGCTTTGTACATACTAGGGGAGCACTCTACCACTGAGCTCCAGGAGTGACAAGTGTATAAACAGATACATGCGTAGTTTGGTAGATCGATAGATAAATACATGTATATGTATAAAACAAGAGAGATGTCTGTATATTATGAAATTGCATATACGATATTATTACCAATTATTAGCAACTAAATTATTCCTTCTTTTTTTAAGTATCATGACTGAATAAATAATAAAGTATTAATTGAAATTGGTCAACGAAATATAATTGTGTATAATTTTATAATATGAAAATCATACACTAACTACTAATTTAATTGTTACTTTTATAGCATTCCATTTGTACGAATGTAATTTCAGAATGCCTTTCTTAGACCATCCCACCATTCATTAGTGGCAGTCCCAGGATTCGACCTCGAGGCCTAAGTTGCCGGTTTCGGCTATAACTTCCCTAATAGCCTACCAAACATCAGCAATGCAAGGTCATGTGAACTTTCTGGGCCTTGTCATTTAGACCCAAGATGGTCACAATACAAAGGAAAAAAAGTAAAACTACCTTCTTGAACTTCTCAGTTTTATGCTTTTCCTTATTATTTTTGCCAGCCCCAAGATTTGAACTCGGGTCCTAGGAAACCAGGGTTGGTGTGGCAGAGGTGCCAAGACCTAAGCTCAAGCTCCATGCTTAGCAAATAAGTAAATAAATAAATAAGGCCCTGGCTTGGAATTTGCATCATTGTTCTGGCAGGCCTGGGATTTGAACTCAGGGTCTGGGTAACTCTGTAGCATTGTGGGTGAAGGGGAACCTCACTGACCTTAAAGACAAGAAATTCAGACCAGTTCCCAGGGTCTGAATTAAAGCCTCAGCATAATATTCATATATGAGATCTATGTACATACATGGGTTTAATACATATAAGGTTTATTACCCTTATTTATTTAGCATTATACATGTAACACTTCATTTATTACATCATATCACCTAGACTATATTTCCATATGGATTATACATTGTACTGAGACCCAGGACTTTTAGAGAAAAGAAATCTGTCAAATTGGCTTCTTACTTCATGAATAAATTTTTGGCCTTACTGGGATTTTAACTCACAGCCTAGAATGCCAAATTCATAAATGGGGTCTCAGTCTTAGCACACCAACCTCCAGCAAACTGAGCTGAGAGGAAATTCTAAGGACCTTTGATCAAGCCACAGTAGTGACCAATATATACATTGATAGGTATGTATATGTGTGTGTGTGTGTATATATATATATTATATTATATATATATATACAGAAAAAGAGGGAATGTGAGGATATTCAATTATGTATATTATTACCAATAATTAGTTATTACATTATGCCAGTATTTAATGAAGTATCATGGTAGAATACTTATAAAAGCATTAATTAAAAATTAGTCAATATCTTTTCATTACGGGAATCATACCATGGTGCTAGAATGGAAGACATAAAACCAATAATATTTGTGTGGCATTCTAAAATAGAATTATGAATTAACTGCAAATTTAATTATTTATTTTATAACATTCCATTAGCATTCACAAAAATAGGAATGAGTTTGTCAGGATCACCCTCCATTTGTGGGTAGCTATCTTAGCATTTGAACTCCAGGACTGGGTAGTTTACTTTGAATTCAAACCATTGGAATGACACCTTGAAGATTTCAAGTTGTCACGATTAAAAAAAGAACAACAAGAAGAAAAGAAATCCAGGTGTCAGCGGCTCCTGCCTGTAATCCTACCTCAGGAGGCTGAGATGTAGAAAATGCCAATTTGAATTCAGCCACGGCAGGAAAGTCAGCAACACTCTTATTTCTAAGAGATCACAGGAAAAAAAATACACCATGAATGGCGCTTCAGCTCAAGTTGCAGAGTGCATCCCTTGACC